>NW_004443956.1:17497411-17499340 GCF_000243295.1 Trichechus manatus latirostris | reverse complement strand
AGAAGAAATTAAGGATAGAATAAAGAAATTCATAGAATCAAACAAGAATGAAAACACATCCTACCAGAACCTTTGGGACACAACAAAAGCAGTGCTCAGAGGTCAGTTTATAGAAATAAATGCACACATCCAAAAAGAAGAAAGGGCCATAATCAAAACATTAACCCTACAACTGGAATAAGCAGAAAGAGAGGAGCAAAAGAAGCCCTCGGGTGTCAGAGGAAAGGAAATAATAAGAATTAGAGCAGAATTAAATGAAATGGAGAATAGGAACACAACTGAAAGGGTTAACAAGACCAAAAGCTAGTTCTTTGAAAAGATCAACAAAATTGATAAACCACTGGCCAAATTGGCAAAAGAAAAACAAGAGAGGAAGCAAATAACCCGTATGAGAAATGAGAAGGGTGACTACCTACCTAAACTACAACAAACAGAGGTAGAACAACTAAATAAACCTATAACAAAAGAAGAGATTGAAAAGGTAATTAAAGAACTCCCAACAAAAAAAAAAGCCCTGTCCTGGATGGTTTCACTGGAGAATTCTACCAAACTTTCAGAGAAGAGCTAATACCACTACTACTAAAGGTATTTCAGAGCATAGAAGAGGATGGAATACTCCCAAACTCATTCTATGAAGCCAACATAACCCTGATACCAAAACCAGGTAACGACACCACCACAAAAAAAAAAGAAAATTACAGATCAATATCCCTCATGAACATTGATGCAAAAATTCTCAACAAAATTCTAGCCAATAGAATTCAGCAACTTATCAAAAAAATAATTCATTATGATCAAGTGGGATTTATACTAGCTATGCAGGGACAGTTCAACATTAGAAAAATAATAAATGTAATCCCTCACATAGATAAAATAGAAGACAAGAACCACATGATCATCACTCGATGCACAAAAAGCATTCAACAAAGTCCAACACTCATTCACGATAAAAACTCTCAACAAAATAGGAATAGAAGGGAAATTTCTCAGTATAATTAAGGGCATTTATACAAAGCCAACAGCCAACATCATCCTAAATGGAGAGACTTTGAAAGGATTCCCCTTGAGAATGGGAACCAGACAAGGATGCCCTGTATCACCACTCTTACTCAACATTTTGCTGGAGGTCCTGGCCAGAGCAATTAGGCTAGAAAAAGAAATAAAGGGCAACCAAATTAGTAGGGAAGAAGTCAAAGTATCTCTATTAGCAGATAATACGATCTTATTCACAGAAAACAGCAAAGAATCCACAAGAAACTACTGGAACTAATAAAAGACTTCAGCAAAGTATCAGGATACAAGATAAACATACAAAATATCAGCGGGATTCCTCTACACCAACAAAAAGAACTTCAAAGAGGAAATCACCAAATCAATACCATTTACAATAGCCTCCAAGAAGATAAAATACTTAGAAATAAACCTAACCAGAGATGTAAAAGACCTGTACAATAAAAATTACAAGGCACTACTGCAAGAAGCCAAAAGAGACCTGCATAAGTGGAAAAACACACCTTGCTCATGGAGAGGAAGACTCAACTTTGTGAAAATGTCAATTCTACCCAAAGCAATCTACAGATACAATGCAACCCAGATCCAAATTCTGACAGAACTTTTTAAGGAGATGGAGAAACAAATCACCAACTTCATACTCAAGAAGAACAAAGAGGGAGGCCTCACACTACCTGATTTTAGAACCTATTATACTGCCACAGTAGTCAAAACAGCCTGGTACCGGTAAAACAACAAAGACATAGACCAATGGAACAGAATTGAGAATCCAGACATAAATTCATCCACCTATGAGCAGCTGATATCTGACAAAGGCCCAAAGTCCTTTAATTGGGGAAAAGACAGTCTCTTTAACAAATCGTGCTAGCATAACTGGATATCCATCTGCAAAAAACTGAAACAAGACCCATACCTCAC
>NW_004443956.1:17371075-17496806 GCF_000243295.1 Trichechus manatus latirostris | reverse complement strand
AAAAGCTAGAAATAGAAGTACCATACGATCCAGCAATCCCACTCCTTGGAATATATCCTAGAGAAATAAGAGCAGTCACACGAATAGATATATGCACACCCATGTTTACTGCAGCACTGTTCATGATAGCAAAAAGATGGAAACAACCTAGGTGCCTATCAACGGACAAATGGTTAAACAAATTATGGTACATTCACATGATGGAATACTACGCAACAATAAAGAACAACGATGAATCCATGAAACATGTTATAACATAGATGAATCTGGAGGTCATTATGCTGAGTGAATTTAGTCAGTCACAGTGTATAAGACCACTATTATAAGAACTCAAGAAAAGGTTTAAACACAGAAGAAAACACTCTTTGATGGTTACGAGTGTGAGGAGGAAGGGAGAGGGTTATTCACCAACTAGATAGTAGAAGGGAATTGTCTTAGGTGAAGGGAAGGACAGCACACACTACCGGGGAAGTCAGCACCACTGGACTAAACCAAAGCTAAGAAGTTTCCTGAATGCAACGAAACACTTCGAGGACAGAGTAGCAGGGGTGGTGGTCTGGGGACTATAGTTTCAGGGGACATCTAGGTCAACTGGCATAACAAAGTTCATTAAGAAATGTTCTGCATCCCACATTGGTGAGTGGAGTCTGGGGTCTTAAAAGCTAGTGAGCGGCCATCTAAGATGCATCAATTTGTCCCAACCCACCTGGAGTAAAGGAGAATGAAGAACACCATAGACGCAAGGAAAGTATTAGCCTAAGAGTCAGAAAGGGCCACATAAACCAGAGACTTCATCAGTCTGAGACAAGAAGAAGTAGATGGTGCCTGGCTACCACCAATGACCACCCTGACAGGGAACACAACGGAGAGTCCCTGATAGAGCAGGAGAAAAGTGGGGTGCAGAACTCAAATTCTAGTAAAAAGACCAGACTTAATGGTTTGATTGAGACTGGAGGGATCCTGGAAGACATGGCCCCCAGACTCTGTTAGCCCAAAACTAAAACCATTCCCAAGGCCAACTGTTCAGACAAAGATTAGACTGGGCTATGGGACATAAAAAGATACTCGTGAAGAGTGTGCTTCTTAGCTCAAGTAGATATATAAGACTAAATGGGCAGCTTCTATCCAGAAGTGAGATGAGAAGGCAGAGAGGGTCAGGAGCTGGTTGAATGGACAGGAGAAATCCGGGGTGGAAAGGAAGAGTGTGCTGTCACAGTACAGGGAGAGCAACTAGGGTCACATAACAATGTATGTATAAATTTTTGTATGAGAGACTAACTTGAATTGTAAACATTCACTTAAAGTACAACAATAAAAAAAAAAAGAGCACACACACTGTGTGACCTATCACAGATACATATTTAACATCTGAAAATAAAAAGGTAAGTTTGAGTCTATTGTTCCAAAGAGAAATTTAGAAAAGAGCACAGACTAGCAAGGGAGAAATGAATGACAAAATTGAAAAGGACACATTCTCATCTGGCTAATCCCTTTGGAACTAAGATTGCCTTTAACACTTTTAATTTGATTTCTAATACATAAATTGTGCATAACTAGTGATAATTAGACTGCACTACACAACAAGAGATCTGTTGTTGGGAATGATTACCACGAGGCCTTTCAAGGGACTCTGTCATCAAGGAGTGTTTCATCATGTTCACCTGGTTCTTCTTGCCAGAGCTGGAAAGTGCACCCATGTGCACAAGGAAACATTTTCCAACAGAGACTGAATCCAATTAGTTCAGAATGGATTGTTCGGGTAGGTAGAAAGCAAGTACTATAATCTGAGTTTCAATAAATCATAGTACAAGACCAGAAACAGTATTTGAAAAAGATGATTTCTTTATAAGTACACAATGCAATTTCTAACTGTGTCTATGAAAACAGAAGTGATGCTGGTGGGAAGCCCAGAGCTGTGGGAGAGCACCCAGAGACTGTGCAGACGTGTCTCATGTGTTCCCATCATTATCATGGCTCTCCATTCTAGGCAAAGCTTTGTCCATTGTCTACAGGAAGCCACGCCTGCCCTGAGAAACATTCTCCTCTGTTAGACCAAGGTCTCAGTTATCTGTACAACTCATTAGGTCTTTAAACAAGCTGGGCCTCAGAACTTTTATCTTTGCTTATATCATTGCACTCCTGTGAAATCCTCCGTGTGTATGTTTTGTCTGTGTATGGTGACCATAAACCCGCATGCGGAGCACTTTCACCTTCTTTTTCTATATCTTAGGTAGCACTTAGCACAGTGCTTTTAATCCCTAATGAAACACAAAAACCAAACCCGTTGCCATCAAGTTGATTACAACTCATGGTGACCCCACGTGTCACAGAGTAGAACTGCTCCACAGTAGATTGCCAGGACTTTCTTCCACAGTGCTGCCAGATAGGTTCCAGCCACCAACCTTTAATTTTAGTACATGAGTGTAAAACGTTTATCCCCAGGGACCTTCAGTCCCTAACAGGACATCACTGATATCTGATTTATTGATAAGCACTATTGTTTGATGTGAGGATGCTCTTCATATTAGTGAATTGGACAAAGCTTTGGAACTAGCAGCAGGTTGAATGAGCTGACATCCTGCTCTGCCTGACAGCATTTTAAATGCTGAAACAAAGCCACTGCTCCACCATCACCGTCAGAGAATGGATGCAGCAAGCCCGTGACGGGAGGGTGCTGCAGTCCAGCATATGCTGTTTAACTGGCACTCTGGACAGGCCTAAACCTAAAAGACAAGCCCCTGAACAGCACAACTCAGACAAATAAACATTAGCTGTGGAAGCCCAACAGACCAAAAGGGTTAGGCAATGCTCAACTCCATTTTTATTTTAACAGAAGAATAAAAAAAAATTCACCTCTTCAAAGCATTTTCTGGAAGTCAGCGACTCACCAAAGCCCACCAGTGGTAGATGCCTCTGGCTCATGGCTGCCCTGACAACTCCCGCCAGCACTCAGAGATGACAGTTTACAATGACTGTGTTCTCTATTTATTGTAGAAGGGATGCTGCTGTGATTGCTCCTGCTGTGCAGATTTGAACGGGAAACACTTTCAGGATTAACTGCTGCATTGGAGGGAATGGGAGCTGACATGACTCCCTGAGAAGCAGAAAGGACAGGAGGAACAGCTCTCGAGAGAGAAGGGTTGAGTTGGGCATACAGAGGAAATGGTCCCAGACCTGGTTCTTAAGTCTTAAGTTCCTCAGTCAAGACATCTACCACACAGTCTTGCTGCTCCTGTACAGGGAGCACCAGGCAGCCATCTTACTCCACTTTGAAATAACGCTTGCAAGAGTCCTCAGACTTCCGGGTGACACAAAAGTTTACGTGTACTTTAAAAGGGTGGGAGTAACTGAAAACATCCTTGCCTTCAAAGTCCCAAAGGAACTGTTGGACAAACACAGAATCAAGTCTTCAATAAAGATTTGCCAACATAAATCACGGTTCTGTTCAAGAAAGACAAACGTAGGAATAGGCCCCGGCTACCCTTTTAGTTCAGAGGTGAAGTCACTCCTGAGGTTCACCGTTCAGTCGGGGATTGGACAGCCCCAATTAAAACAAAAGGGGACTAATGGGGCACAGCAGTCCAGGGACAAGGACTAGAAGGCGGGAGGGGACAGGAAAGATGGTGATAGGGAACCCAAGGTTGAGAAGGGACGGTGTTGATATGTCATGGGGTTGTTAACCACTGTCATAGGGCAATATGTGTACTGACTGTTTAATGAGAAACTATTTGTTCTGTAAACCTTCATCAAAAGTACAAAAAAAAAAAAAGAATTATCTATGTGAGATCAACTTGACAACAGCAACTCGAAAGGTTTGATGGGAAGCCTAGGGGACAGTGAGTTGAAGATAATGGTGATGGAATAATTGGGAAGAGGATAGTGAGAACAGCAGCACAACGGGAAGAATGTAATTGATGTCACTGAATTGTACTTGTAGAAATTTTTGAAATGGTGTATCTTTAGCTATGTATATTTTCACCAAAAAAAAAAAAGGCCCTCCAAGGTTGAGAAGACAGAGTGTTGACATGTCGTGGGGTTGTTAACCAATGTCGTAAAACAATATGTGTACTGGCTGTTTAATGAGAAACTATTTGTTTTGTAAACCTTCATCTAAAGTAAAATAAGGATAATTAAAAAAAAAAAGAGAGATGTTGTACACATTACTGCAGGGAGGATGCTGGTCCCATTTTACATATAGAATGAATTATATCTAAAAATACAGTTGCAACTCACCCCAATCTAGTTAATATTTTTAAACTTTGCTTAATGTTGAAATCAACTCAAGCCTTTTTTGACTGTTTATTATTGGAAGAAAAGCCTGGCAATATACTTCCAAAAACTCAGCCAATAAAAACCTATGGATTTCAACAGTCCAATCCCATTGCGCATGGGGTCACCACGAGTTGGGGGCCAACTCGATGACAGCTAACCACAACAACAACATTACGTATATTGCACCGTTTAAAGTCATTTTGGATTGGCACAGTGGCTGCAACCATGGGCTCAAACATCGCAATGATTGTGAGGATGGCACAGGACCAGGCAGCACTTTGTCCTGTCGTACGTAAGGTGGCTGTGAGTGGGAGCTGACTCCACAGCACCTAAGAACAACAACAAAGTCATTTTGGTGATTCAAATTTGAAAAAGAAAATCTTCTCGTTATTAACAGAGGGACAGTGGGTATGTATATAATTCTAATGCAAGATACAAAGCAAAAAAAAAAAAAAAAAAAGAAACACAGAAGTAGGAGACACATGCCCCACAGATACTGAGGGAGACCTGATTTCCTTTATTTTAATCAAAGACGTGTAGTGGCTAAAGCCTGCAGCTAAAATGAAACATCTTCGTCATAATGACAAAACAAAACAAGTATTTGTCTCTATTAATCCTCCCCAAGTCACTCTAACTCTGTTCATTTAGATTTCAACATCTTGATAAACGTTTTACTACTCCGTCAGGGGTCTGTACTGAACAGGTCCCACGTAACTTTGGTCTACTAATAAAGCTCACTCTAGAACAATGTTACAACTCTATGTTTTGTAATATTGCTACTGAAACTCTTCAATGTTAGGCCAGTTACTACCAAAACTCCTTAGTGCTAGGCAAGTATTATGGCACTTTGGCATATGAATGGCCAGATTACATTTTTGTTTTTTTTTTTTTACAACTTCTCCATCATGTTTTTAACTAACAGCTTAACTGCAATAAAATTCACATACCATAAAGTTCATGCTTTTCAAATACACAATTCCGTGGTTTTTAGTCATTCAGAGTTGTTCATACTTCACCACTATCAAAGTCCAGAAATTTTTCATCACTCCAAAAAGAAACCTACATCTGTTAGAAGTTACTTCCCATTCTCACTCTGTTTTGTGGTTTTGCAGAGTTTAAGTTTTACACTTCTTCTGTTAAGTGTATCCCTAAGTATGTTATTCTTTTTGATGTTATTGTAAACAGAACTAATTTCCTTTTATTGGGAATTAATCTCCTTTCAGACTGTTCATTGCCAGTGTATAGAAATACAAATGATTTTTGTACATTGATCTTGTATCCTGCAACCTTGCTGAACTTGTTTATTAGTTCTAATGTTTTCTAGTGGATTCCTTAGGATTTTCTATATACAAGATTGTGTCATCTACTAGAGTATGGAAGAAGTTTTACTTCCTCCTTTCCAGTCTGGATGCCTTTTATTTCTCTCTTGTCTAACTGCTCTGTCTAGAAGTTCCACTACAATGTTGAATAGCAGTGCTGAAAGTAGGTATCGTTGCCTTATTCCTTATCTCAGGGGGAAAGTATCCAGACTTTCACCTTTGAGTATGATGTCAGCTATGAGTTTTTTCTTAGATGCCCATTATAAAGCTGAGGAAGTTCCCTTCTATTCCTACTTGGTTGAGTGTTTTATCATGAAAGGTTGTTGCATTCTGTCAAATGCTTTTTCTGTGTCTATTGGGATGATCATGTGGTTTTTGTTCTTTTTCTATTAATATGGCATGTTACACTGATTGTTCTTGCATGTCAAACCAACTCTTCTTTTCTAGGATAAATCCTCCTTGGTCATGGTGTATAATACTTTTTATATACTGCTGGATTCGGTTTACTAGTATTTTGTTGAGGATTTTTGCATCTATATTCATAAGGGACATCAGTTTGTAGGTTTCTTGTGATATCTTTGTATAGTTTTGTTATCAGGTATTTATTTGGGGGGATAATTATTTAAGCAGACATCATAATTTGCCAACTCTTTTTACATCTGTCAGTTTTTTTAAATGTTGCAATGTATCTATTTCTTTTCCCCCCTTAAGGTCTAATACTGTGTGGTCTATGCTGGATATATAGCTATATATATATATATATATGTCCACACAAATAGGCACATAATAGATTAATGAAATGGGTAAAACAGTGGAACAATGGAACACTGTCCTATGACCACGATGTCTTCCCATAACCACTCACAGGCAAGGACTTTACTCTCTCCCTAACCCCACCACTTTCTGACTACTAAATCTTAAACGCCCAATTCACATATTACCTTCTCCTTGAACCTTCTCATAAAGGACCTTTCCTCCAAACTTCTATATGATTGTTTGATCAACTCAGTAGTGCACATATATACAGGTTTTTGCTACAGATTTTTGTGTTTGTCTTTTTTTCTAAGGAACTTCTGACTCTGTTTTTTTACTTCTTTTATTTCAGCCATGGCACCTAATAAGCACATTACTCTTAGTTAACACTCCATATATGTTAATTTTAAAATAATTTTATTAATTCATCCTTGACGCAATACTCAGGAACTCCATGAGCTATATGTAATTATCATATTTATGATGCCACTGTATTTAACTTCATCAAGCATTTTAAAAAGCCAACTCTATATTTCAAGCATTTCTACCTATCAACAATTATATAAACTGATTCAAAGTATAAAATTTATTTTTTTAATTGAAAGCATATTGCATTATTTTACCATATGGTATAATGAGAATTGGAGCCCTGGTGGTGCAGTGGTTAAGAACTCGACTGCTAACCAAAAGATGAGCAGTTCGAATCTACTAGCCGCTCCTTGGAAACCCTATGGGGCAGTTCTATGAATCTGGGGAAAAAAACAAATTACATAACAGGTAGTTACTTTAAGAAAAATTGCAAAGTAAAATTATGCTGTTTTCCCTTTCAAGTGACTTGCTTTTCCAAGAATAAATATAAGTACCTGGTGTAAGCAGGATGACTGAGGTGACAATTAAGGAGCAGATTACCAGAATAACAAGCAAAGCGATTGCTATTCCTTTCCAATTCCTTTGTGGAGGATTACTCCCCACCAGCTCCTAAAAACAGAAACAAAAAAGAGAGCCCTTGTGAGTGAAATAAGGAAATAAAACCTGCAAAATAAATACTTTTCATTGAAATCAAGACCCAAAATACAAAACGATGAATGAAGTATATTCTCATCCTTGAAGCTAGTATTAGCTCCTTTCTCTGCCCTTCCAAGCTTCACTGCCCAGAGCTTCAGGCTGCCTCTGCCCTATTCCATGGCAAGACCTCTCCTCAAGAAAGAATCTGGTACTATGTTTACAGTTTGTGTTCGAGTCTAATGACTGTCCTCCTGATAAAGCAAGCTCTACGGTATAGGGTAATCTCTGTGCTTTCTCTTCATTATAGCCCACCTATTAATGCCCAGCCAATCGAAACCCAAATATGTTAAATTACCCAGCCTCTACTGCCTTGCATCTTTCTCCTTCATTGCATCTACACTGTAAACCTCTATTTCAGGCTACGAAATTCAGATGTTTATGCAGCACCTACTATATGCTGATTTTAACCAGACTTCCGCCACCCACCTCCACCATCTTGAGTCTGTTTTTCCTTCCACAGCTCCCAGACAAGCTTTTAAGATTTCCTGGCCTCTCTTCCTCTCTTCACTAGGTAGCACACTGATGCCTAGTCCAGGTTTCCACATCCTCCAGGGAAACATTTTTGCACCTTTGGGTGGTGGTGGAAATCTGAGGCAATGTAAAGGTTCAATAAATCTAGGAAATTAGTAAGGTCTGTTTGTTGCTGAGACTAACCTTTCAGTTCCCTTCAGATAAGAGTGATTGTATAATTTATAGTCCAAAATAAGATCCTTCAAGAGACACAGGGTTATTATTAGTAATTATACTAAGCCAGAGGAGTCTCTGGAACTCTAGGGAAAATGAGGACAAGTGGTCACACTGCATCATAGCACAGCAAATGGACCACTGTCATGTCTGCCCATACACAGATCTCAGAATACTTTCTCATATACTGTCCACAACTGCAATTCATATTAACTCCAAATCAAAATGAAACAGGATGGAGATGGACTCCCAAAGCAGACCATTGTATATGTAAATACATCTTCTTCCAAGACTGAAAGTTCATTAGAACACATCAAGTTGCTGCCAATCAAAATAAAGACAATATTGACTTAACTTTGGGACAGCAAATAGGTTTTAACATACTTGCCATCCCTAACAACCAATTTTGGCTATCTAGGTAATCAAATTAAGATAATTTCTGAGTGTCATTCTAGTTTTAGCAGGAACCAATTCTATAGTAGTTTAGAAATTTCTGCCAGTTTTAATTTATCTATTAAAGGGTGGATTTTTAGTACTTAAAAAATACATCTAAACATAAGCATGAAGTCATTAAAAAAAAGTTACACTAAGTCAATCTCATTTCTTAGTTGATAGGGTTTTTGCTACACAAGAAAAACACTGAACAACATATGGACAAGTAATAGGATCTAATTTAGGTAATTTTCCTTTCAGCCAGGTTTAAAAAAAAAAAGACATTCTAAGTAAATTTGTGAAGAGCATGAATCTTGAAGTGGTACTAGTCATACAACCAACCTTGTATATACGATCTCTCATACACTTCCGCTTACATTTCTCAAAACACTTTTCAGATTAAATCCCAGGAAAACGCCAGAAACCAAAAAGTTAATACTTAAGATTAAATCTTTATTCAAGAGTCAGAATGATAAAATTAATGTTATTGTCTTCAACAGTTCAAATAGTTAATGTCTTTTTAATTTTATTTCTAATAAGAATTAAGCTAGAATTCTAAATTCTGTTTTAAGCATGTCTGTTATATAATAAGGCAGTTCTGGGTGGCACAAACAGTTAAGTGCTTGGCTATTAACCAAAAGGTTGGCAGTTCAAATATACCCAGATACACCTTGAAAGAAAGGCCTGGTGATCTGTTTCTGAGAGATCACCGCCTTGAAAACCCTAAGGAACACGGTTCTACTCTGCAACACACTGGGTAGTCATGAGTTGGAATCAACTAATAGCAACTGGTTTAGGTTATTATTATTATTATTATATAAGAGATGCACTGATCACAGTTTATACATAAAATAACATAGGATTTTTACTTTGTATAACTTTCTTATGCAGCCAGTAGTGTAACTGATTTACTTGCAAAACTGCATTTGAATGAATGCTGCCAAGACAGAGGCCCTGTGTATTACTCTCTGGCCCAAACATACCCACAATAAAATGTGCAAATCTAGGCTGGATATTTTGAGAGATAACATACAGAGTGTGTCTAGTAAGATGACCAGGTGACTAAGACCTTTGTAAAACACATGTCAGATGAAGTAAAGTTGAAGGCAATGTTCAGCCTCAAAAACCAAATACATAGAGTCTTCATGTATTTGAAGAACTATCACGTGGAACAAGGAGAAAAGATATTCCGTATAGCTCCAGAAGGCAGAGTTAGAAGCACAAGGGAATTTCTCAGAGGCAGAATCGTGTATCAATGAAACTTAAAAATTTCTGACCATTCTTTTTGGTGGCTTACATGTTGCTGTGATGCTGGAAGCTATGCTACCTGTATTTCAACTGCCAACAGAGTCATCTATGGTGGACAGGTTTCAACGGAGCTTCCAGACTAAGACAGACTAGGAAGAAAGGCCTAGAGATCTACTTCCAAAAATCAGCCATGAAAACCCTATGGGTCACAACAGAACATTGTCACAGATAGTGCTGGAAGATGGGTCCCCTATGTTGGAAGGCACTCATAATACACTGTGGTGCCAACAATGGACTCGAGCATACCAACGATTGTGAAGATAGTGCAGGACCAGGCAGTGTTTTGTTCTGCTGTACGCTGAGTCACCAAGAGATGGCGCTGACTGGAGGGCAAGTAACAACCACAAATTCTTGCCTAATACAGAATGGGCTGCTTCACCAGGACATGGGTAGGTTGATGAACATCCATCAGGGATACAAGAGTGTCAGTCCTTCAGGGAGGATGGGGGACGTAGATAATTTAAACATGTCTTAACACACTGTAAGTTCTATGGGAACATACAGGATGGAAAAGAAAGATGAAACAGTCAAGAAATGGGTACTGAAGGTGGAAAAATGATAGGGACAATTCGAGAGAGGGGACAAAAACTGTGCTCCCTGTGTGCCCACTGGACTTAGAAAAGACTCTGCACAGAGGACAGTTCAGTTCATATTCTTGAATGAAAGGGCGCACCGTAAGATAACCAAGAAGGCTTCTGATAGTACATCCCACTTAAGTGATTCTGGCTCACTTTCACCATTTTTAAGTACATAAGATTCTGACTGCCTTCCAGGCAGCATTCTTGCATGAAAACGGCAGGGTAATTTCATCCACAGCAAAGTAGACATTCTTTATTACATTCCATTTTCATTTGCCAAATTTCATTTTTCAGGGTACAGGTAATGTTTTTACTACACTAACAGTATTGTAACAACAACAATGGGGAGCACACTAAAGAGGAAAAAATCATGAACAGAGCTCCTAGCACAGTGATATTTGAAGGAGGCACAGCTGGGAGGAAGCCTGATGGGCTGACATTGAAGAAAACGCCAAGTCTGAGGTACAGCGCATGCTTTGGGAGTGGAGGGAGCAAGAAGGCCAGTGGGTGAGAGTGGCATGAGCAAGGGGACAGGGCAGACAGAAGGAGGCCAGGGCAGGAGTGGAAGGCCAGGCAACGCAGAGCCTCTGGCTTTACTCTTAGTGAATGGGTGTTTGAGCACAGCAGGGAGTCAGTCCCACAAGAGAAAGCCCAGCAGGGAGCTGCTGCTGGAGAACAAACCATTGGGATCAGGATGGGAACATGAGCCATCAGCACAGAGGTGGGGGGTGATGGTGGTTCATCCCAGGTGGTACCGCTCTAGGTGGTGAGAAGTGGTTGAATTCTGTATATGTCACAGGAAAAAAAGAAACATCAACAGCACTATCCTAAACAGTTATACAGGCCCAGGTGTCAGGCCACATTTCTGTGTCCCTTTTGCATTTGCAGCCCTTTCTGAGGCTGCTGGAGCCCTGGTGACACAGTGGTTAAAAGCTCAACTGCTAGCCACAAGGTCAGCATTTTGAATCCACCAGCCACTCCTTGGAAACCCTATGGGGCACTTCTACTCTGTCCTATAGCGTTGCTATGAGTTGGAATCGACTCGATGGCAACCAGGTTTGGTTTTGGTTTATGAGGCTGCTGGCTCTCTTCCAACAGAAAATCCTGTTGGACATTGCCACACAGCAAGTCTATCCTCCTCCTTCATCCTACCTCTAAGCTAAGGCTAAGTTCTTTCCTACTCTGCAACACCCTGCTGATCCTGGGGCAAGTCACTCACTCCCATTCCCCATGGCTTTGTATATACTATTTGTTGCCTCTACCTTCATTTCACTAGGCAAACCTTTCTTATTCTTTAGTTGTCAACTAATATTGCCTGTGGTATGTTAGAAAGCCTTACCTGAGTTCCACAGGCAATGTTCAATATATTTTTATCAGAGCACTTGTAAACACTTTTCCCTAACATTACTGCAGTATTCAGTCATCTATGTGCACATGTATGTATCACCAGACAGCAAGCTGCTTGAGGACAGTTACACTGCTGTACTCCCAATGCCTGGTACACGACTTGGGACACCACAGTGCCTAGGGATGGTGTGTCGAATGAATCAGTGAATGCATGCATACCTCTAAAGAAGTAACTTTGTTATTTGTTGACATGTCTAACAGAAAATCAATTGTTGGTTGATGCAGAAAACAGAGGGTTAATACAAGCCTAGTAGCATGAATGATGCAGTAAGTAGCAATGGCAATGGGTACCAAAAGATGTAATGCTCTAAATGGGCAGCCCCTGTTCGGAGGTGAGACGAGAAGGCAGAGAGGGTCAGGAGCTGGCTGAATGGACACAGGAAATCAGGAGTGGAAAGGAGGAGTGTGCTGTCACAGTACAGGGAGAGCAATTAGGGTCACATAACAGTGCATGTATAAATTTTTGTATGAGAGACTAATTTGAATTGTAAACTTTCACTTAAAGTACAAGAATAAAATAAAATAAAAAGATGTAATGCAAACTGCTGTGACATAATTGTTGGACATACTTACATTTAATTCAGGAAAAAAGAAAAACAGTGAACTAAAAACAAACTAAACCTTTTCCTAGGTTGGTTTAATTATAAAATGCGTCTGTATAGAATGTTTTCTTAGTGATTTGTGATTATAGCTTGATATTTTATGTGCCAATTTTACACCTGAAATGTAAGAAACACAGATTAAAATAATAATTCAAAGACAGCACAAAGTTCTGTGAACTGATTCAAGAATAAACTCCACTGCATACTGGTTTTCCACAGCTACAGCAAATAACCCATGCATTTACAACAGGTGTTCCTACAAAGTAATGCATTTCTGCCCTCTCCTCTCCATGCTAAACATCTGCCACATCTCAGTTCAGCCTGAGCTTCATATCTCTCTTCACATCCTTGCTACCTTTACCATACCTCCAGCCTTATGATGAGGACCACAGACTCAGATGAAAACTCTGAGGTGGAGACGATTTTTAAAAACAAAGAAACTGATGATTGCAAGGGCAGAAAAAAAGAGGACAGGAGACAAAAATAGCCTATTGCTTAGGTGACATAAGGATTAAATGCAAATGTATTTGAAAGTACATGATAATTTATAAAGAGTTACAGAAACATACAATATTACTTTACAATTTGTTATTGTCACCACCAAATAATATGCTTCAGTGAAATCTGATTACACTGTATGGAAAGAACACAGAACTTCATTCAATTTCCTACACATTATAATGAAAGGCAAGGATACAGGGCTATCACGTTTCTCCTGTTTTCTTGTTTCATTCTAAACTCTAGTGAAGGGAAATTAGAATTTTCACTTTAGTTGGTTTCCCAAAGTAGGGTGATCCAGGTAACAGCTACATGGTACTTCCTCAAAGAGCAAAGAAGTCCTGGAACGTTCTAGGTACACATAGCATAGCATGCTTGTTCTATGCAGTGTAAGTAGAGCCGCAGACAGCTAAAAGGTCAGGAGGATTAATATACTGCAAAAGTGAGATTAGAAGATGGTTTTCAAAATAAACAGAAGCCTCCCCCTAAAGAAGCACCTCTCTCACCGAGGATCAGGACGTGGGAGTCGGCAAACCCAGTCACAATCAGTGGACTAGAGAGACAGCAGGAACTGCATGACAGCAAATGTCTTGGTCTTGCCAGCCAGGACGGGGACAGCTGGTAATTTCACATTTTATTTCCATTGTCTAAAGACAGAAGGGTCAACCAAATGGTCTGCTCACTGGGGAAGGAGGAAGTAACAAATTAGTTTTTCCACAATAATCTTTGAACTAATCAATCTTCTTTTCTATGAGGCAGCTTTCTGAAATATATTAAGACAAGAAGACAGTTTCTAGCTGCTTTTCAACGAGACAGCTGGATCCAAGCTTAGGTCACTAATAGTTAAAAAAAAAAAAAAAAAAAAAAAATCCAGAGCATATGTGTGAATTAGCACGAGCTGGGCTTAAGAATTTAGGTTGGCAGTGAAAACACAAACAAGCTTTGTCTGAGAGATCAAACCCTAACTCACTGATCAATAAAGTGTTGCATACACTTAACACAGAAGACATTTTCCACATCCTGAAAATTTTCCCTCACCCCTGGACTGTCTCTTTGCTTTTTCTAAGTGGTCTGGGGTGCTTTTGCTAGTTGTAACTGTGAGGAATAGATGAGGAATAAGGCTGCAAGATCCTAAATAAAACTGATTTCATGTGAATGACTCCGTTATTGACTTTATAGGGGCTGGTGTCAGCTGAGTAGCCATCTCTGATGTTTGTCCATCCAAAGTTATGTGAATGGAATGGGCAGAATCTTACTCTTCCAAAAACTCTTCTGGTGATTCCACTAGTTAGAAATTAATTATAGCCCTACTGTTGAGGACTGAGAGTTAACGACTAATTACCAATATCTTAGTGAAAGCAGAGGGGTTGATACTCCCCGGTACTATCAGACACATGCGCTAAGATGATCCTCTTCTCCTTGGCACTTTCCACCACATTTCTCCATGTTTATACTGGATGTCCCACTACCGAGGTTCTTCCGTGGGTCGCCACGGCCCGTTCTATATTTGCCGTATGGACTGACCTGGGATCCACTCTACTTCTTTTCATATGACTTTTGAAACTTCTGAAGTGGACTACTTTACATAACATAACTTTAAATTACTGCCTGAGGGCGTAACACTTTGAAATCATATCCACCAACTTTATTAAGTCAGCTTTCAACTCTACCTACAGTTCAGCAAAATTGTATTTGGAAAGTGAGCCTCTGATCCATCAATGTTTTTAGAAAAAAAAAGTTAATTACTGACTCTATATCTAGCTTTTAAAATGTCTTCATCATTATGTTTTAACTGCAAATTAAAAAAAAAAAAAAAAAAAGAGCCAGCAGAGAGACGGGGACCTCATACCACTAAGAAAGCAACACCTTGGAGCAGACTGCATCCTTTGGACCCAAGGTTCCTGCTCGGAGAAGCTCCCAGACCACTGGAAGATTGATGACAAGGACCTTCCTCCAGCACTGACAGAGAGAGAAAGCCTTCCCCTGGAGTTGGCACCCTGAATTTGGACTTCTAGCCTAGAGGCTGTGAGAGAATAAACATCTGTTTGTTAAAGTCAAAAAAAAAAAAAAAAAAAAAGAGTTTAAATTATTTTAGCCTCTTCAGTTTAATTGACTGTGTATGATAGCTTTTTTTAACAAATTAATTGAAAATGTAAGCTATTCTTAACCACAGAGCTCAATCTACCTTGGATCTATTTTGATACAATATGTTGAAGATATTGTCTTATTCTGCAAATCACTAAAAGCATCAGCGCTGTGACCTGATCACAGCCACAGAAAAATTTCACAGTATATCATGCCTAAGAGAAACCCCTTCAAAAGAAAATATGCCTTGGAGTTAGTTGCAGAATTTAAAACTGAGCATTTGTACCTTCCACATTGCTGTGTATGACAACAATGTCTTGAAAACACCTTCACGTGACAGGGTCTTTGCTTGTGTTCTCTGAAGACCGCAGGCAATTTTGAGATGAATTTTCTACTTTGGGCAGGTTTATGGCACACTCAATTTGTCACTTGCTAATGTCAAAAATGCCCACAGCCTCTCAATAAATATTAAGTAACTAACAAACAAATCTCCAAGGTAACAACCACTAGCAAGTTAATTACAGAGCGTAAAATAATTTGAGTCCAATTTTCTAAAACGGCTTTCTACCTTGATGTTTTCCAAATCTTGCCCAGGTCAAAATGATCTCAACTTTACTTTTCTACCTGTGGGCCCCCAGGAGCCATTTTTATATTCTGTGAGCCCTCTCCTCTCCTCCCTGAACCCTAGAGCCCTCAGGTTGATCCCAACTCATAGTGACCCTAAAGGACAGAGTAGAACTGTCCCATAGGGTTTCTAAGGCTGTAATCTTTACAGAAGCAGACTGCCACATCTTTCTCCCGTGGAGCAGCTGGTGGGCTTGAACCACTGACCTTTCACTTAGCAGTCGAGCGCTCGACAACTGTGCCGCCAGGGCTCTCTCTCTCTCCTCCTCAGCCACAGGTAATTGACCCAACTGGGTTAGAAGTGCGCTCCTGGGATTTTAGGTTTGGGATTAAAAGACCTCAAGTTATTCTTGGCTGTTGTCTTGAACCAAGAGAATGAAAGGTGAATGAGGGGAGATTAACTGTCTACCACTTCCATATAGCATACAGATTCAGAATTAAAAAGCATGCTACGGAGTGAGAGGAATGAAATAGAGAGGCAGAAAAAGCAAAGAGACAGTGAGTCCCTACTGGGTTCCCATTTCTTAATTTAATCATCCTCCTGAGGTCTGGATGAATTATTTCCTTCTGATTTAATAAGATACTTCCAATGTCTTTATGAACTTTTTTATTTCCCATTTTACTTAAACTAGTTCAAACTGATTTCTGAAACTCAAGACCAAAGAAACTGAATACATAGCACATAAGCATCTCAAGTCCAGCAGACCAGTCTCTGAACCTGGCTACACCGCTAAGAAGTCACTCCACGTTCACTAATGAAGTCACATGCTTCAGTTCTTGTGGCATATTCTTACCAAACCCTCATGAGAAAACCAAGTGAAAAGTGGCTTTCCACAACGCAACCCCTCAATTGGTTTATAATTTTGACATTACTAATTTGCAAATTTGACATGCAACTTTTCCACTAGTCTGGATAGCTATTTTTCTGTGGAAACGCTGAGTAAAATTTGGCAGGTATCCGAACAGACCCTCAAGAGTTTGTGCTTGTCATCATCTATCAGCGTTGTAGTGCAACCCTCTCTGTGCCAGGAGGCGAATTCAGCGGAAGCAAACGGCAGCCCAGACAGTTGGCACAACAGAATGTTGATAAGTGTCTTGAAGAGAAAGAGCTGTTCGTGATAGTCACTATTTTAGAGATTAAGTTACTCACACAGAAAGCTCTAATACTGTTAAACTATAGCTGGCCTAGACTTGAACCTATGCTAACAAGCCGTTTTCTTCATTAAAAATGGTCTAACACTGCATTTTCATACAGTTCAATCTAACAGAAAGACATATAGCATCAGAGAAATTATTAACCACAGGGACACAATTATGTCATCCAGAATGGAGAACTTCAGGGAGACTGGTAAAAAAATGAGAGAAAAGGCAAGAGGGGGGTCTTTAAAAAGGAGAACATCAGAGAATAATAGTTCATTATCAGAGCTACAACAAAACCAACTCTCCTTCAGACACCTGTTTTATATTTTTAATAAGATATTTTAAAAGGGAACATTTTGTCATCTTACCACTTGGGACTTTAGGATTGATTTCATAATTTAATTTTTTAACAAAAGAATTTTTTTCCCAATACACTTAATTAAATATACACACACACATATCTAATACCAACTGGCCCACTGACTGACTCCTTGGATGTAATTACTATCCCAATAATCACATAGAAATATAATTATTTAAGGCTCACTTCTCATAGTAATTAGGCAACTGTTTGCAACTGGGTGCTTTTCAAAGTCAAAATACACAATCTCACTCCATTAAGTATATGGTCTACATAAACATTTCCATGACTGCCAAAGTACCCAGGTTTCAGAATGTCGTACTCTGGTAAACCCCTTCACTGCTCATTCACTCTATCAGCACCTTCTAAACTGGGATGCATAAAATCAACATAGATTTACATTCCCAGATAAAACAAATCTGCATAAAAATTCTTGGACAGAAAGCTAGATGAAATAATAAAAAATAATTTTAAACTTTTTTTAAATAATAAAGAAAATAAAATCTGCTTGAAGGCACTGGAGATCTACCAAGGCAATGAGGACTTCACAGGCCAAAGTCTCAAAGAGAAAGGTAGGGAAGCATGAAGGTATGAGCTTGATGTTTGGTGCTGCTTTAGCCTCTGGGAGCATTTGCTGTTCATTAAGCAGCTGCTAAGAAGCTGACAAGCTGAGCAGAGACTCTGGCAATCTCATGAGACCAAGGAGCTGGAAATCAGCATTCATGGCCCACTGAGGAGCGACTCTGACAAACAGTACAGCTTTCAGCTGGGAACCATGGAAGGCTGCTCCCTAGGAGAAAAAGCCAAGAGGAAATGACCCAGGCTTTGTAAAGACTGAAAAACATTTTTACATTAGCTCAATTCCAGACTAGATTGAGATGATCTGCCCATGTCTCATCTGCCTAACAGAAACTAGAATAAATGTTCTCAACAAGAGCCACAAAAATTTTTCCATTTTTCATAAACAATATTTAGCATTCACTAACAGATTGATGGGGCCCTGGTGGTGCAGTGGTTAAGTGCTCAGGCTGCTAACCAAAAGGTCGGCAGTTTGAATCCACCAGCCGCTCCTTGGAAGCCCTATAGGGCAGTTCTGCTCTGACCTATAGGGTCGCTGTGAGTCGGAATCTACTCGACAGCAACAGGTTTTTTTGGTAACAGACTGCCGGGTATATCAGGAGTGAAGAGCAACTGATTGAATACCAAAAGGACAAACAGACAATAAAAAATGATCTACAGAAAATCTACATACTGCAGTTATCACAGAGACTTTAAAATAACTGCAATTAATATGCTCAAGAAAATAGAGGCTATGACAGAACATTTCAACAGAACACCATTATCTATTTAAAAAAAAAAGAATTGGGAAATCTAGAACAAAAAATTATATAATTTTAAGGACAAATAATAGTCGAAGCACTCTTAAAGAATCAAAACAAATTTGGACAGCTTGCACTACTGATATCAAACTTATTATAAGTCTACTGTAAATAATACAGTGTGGTATTGGCACAAATATAGACAATAAAGCAATGGAAGAGAATAAAATTCAAGAAACAGATCCACATGGATACGGACAATTGGTTAATAGAGGACAAAAGTGCCACTGTAGAAAAGTAGAGAAACATCACCTTTTCACAAATGCTGCCAAGTCACTAGGATGCTTGTGTTGGGGAAAAAAAAAGTTATCTTACTATACACCAAAATGAATTCTGGGTGAATTATAGATTTAAACATGAAAGGTAAAACAATCAAACTTCTAGAAGAAAACTTGGAAGAGTATCTTTCTAACCTTGTTTTGTTTGTTTTAAATAGAAAATAAAAAGAAGTAACCATGAAGGAAACAGTTGATAAACTAGACTATATTAAAATTATGAATTAAGAGAACAAATAGGCAAATTACAGAGTGGGAGGAGATATTCACAGTCCTATGTCCTCCAAAGACTAGCATCCGTAATATGTTGCAATCTCCTGCAAATCATTACGAATATATAAAGAGGACCTACAAATTAATAGGGAAAAGACAAACAACTCAATTAAAAATAGGCACTTCACAAAAATGGATGTTTAAATGGTCAAAAACATAAGAAGGTGCTTAATAACTCATTAGATATGCAGGAAATGACATGCTAGTTAGTATCCACCCAACAGAATGGGTAAATAAAAAAGATTCACATACTTTGTGTTGGCAGGAATGTGAAGCAACTAGAACTCTGATAGACTGCAGGCATAATCACTCTGGAAACTGACAGTATCTACTACAGCTGAAGCAAATACACTATGATGCAGTAATTCTAATTCCAGGTATGTATTAAAGAGAAATGCATTAAAATGTACACGATTATACATAGCAGCATTATTAATTAAGACTTCAATCTGGAATATACCCAAATATCCACCAACAGAATAGATAAATAGTGGCATATTTATTTGATATTACTGTTATAACAAATGGAGCCCTGGTGGTGCAGTGGTTAAGAGCTCGGCTGCTAACCAAAAGGTTGGTTGTTCAAATCCACCAGCCATTCCTTTGAAACCCTATGGAGCAGTTCTACACTCTCCTATAGGGAGAATTAGAATTGACTCGAGGGCAACAGGTTTTGTTTTGTTTTTTTTTTTGGTTATAACAAATTATCAAAAACAGTGACGTAAAGCAACATAAATTTATCATCTTCCAGTTCTGTGACTAACTTATTTCACTCAGCATGTTTTCAAGGTCCATCCATGTCATGGCATGCATTAGGACTTCATTTTTCTTTATGGCTGAGTGTAGATTGTGTATAGACAGATGGAAAGCTAGACAGACAGATAGATAGATACAGATTGTATAGATATACCACATTTTGTTTATCCATTCATCCATTGATGGACATTTGGATTGTTTCCACCTTTTGGCTATTGTGAATAATGTTGCAAGGAACATTGGTGTACACGTGTCTATTTGAATCCCTACTTTCAGTTCTTTTAGGTATATGCCTAGGAGTGAAATTGCTGGGTCATATGGTAGCTCTATGTTTAACTTTTTGAGAAATTGCCATACAGTTTTCCCTAGGGGCTGCACCATTTTATAATCCCATCAGCAACGAATGAAGGTTCCGATTTCTCCTCGTCCTCACTAACATTGTTATTTTACATTTTTCTGATAACACCATCCTTGTAGGGGTGAAGTGGCATCTCATTGTAGTTTTGGTTTGCATTTCCCTAATGACTAATGATTATCTTTTCATGTGCCTATTGTCCCCGTAAGGAGCCCTGGTGGCACAGTGGTTAAAGCACTCAGCTGCTAACCAAAGGTCAGTGGTTCAAACCCACCAGCCGCTCTACAGGAGAAAGATGTTGCAGTCTGCTTCAGTAAAGATTTACAGCCTTGGAAACCTTATGGGACAGTTGTACTCTGTCTTACAGGGTCACTGTGAGTCAGAATCGATTTGACAGCAGTGGCTGTATCGGCCATTTGTTTATCTTCTTTGGTGAAATGTCTATTCAAGTCCTTTGTCAGTATTTTAATTGAGTTGTTTGTCTTTTTGTTGTTGAGCTGTAGAAGTTATTTATATATTCTGGATATTAAATCCTTATTGGACATATGGTTCCCAAATATTTTCTCATGGTTTTGGTGTCATATGTAAGAATCCATTGTTGAAAACTAGGTCCCAAAGCATTTTTCCCTATGTTTTGTTTTAAGAGTTTTATGGTTTTAGTTCTTACATTCAGGTTTTTTATACATTGTGACTTAATTTTTGTATATGGTATGTGGTATGAATCCAACTTCATTCTTTTGCATGTAGCAATCCAGTTGTATCAACATCATATACTGAAGAGACTATTCTTTTCCCATTGGATGGACTTAGCACCCTTGTCAAAACTCAACTGATCATAGATGTATAGATTTATTTCTGGACTCTCAAATCCATTGGTCTATGTGTCTATTATACCAATACTAGATTATTTTGATTAGTGTGGCATTATCGTACATTTTGAGATTGGAAAGTGTGAGTGCTTACTTTGTTCTTCTTTTGTCAAGATTGCTTTGGTTATTCGGGACCCCTTGAAACTCCACATAAATTTGAGGATTGACTTTTCTATTTCTGCAAAGAACGTTGTTGAAATTTTGATAGCAATTGTACTGAATCTACAGATGGCTTTTAACAATATTAAGTCTTCCAATCCATAAACATGGAATGTCTTTCCATTTATTTACGTCTTCTTTAATTTCTTTTACTAATGTTTTCTAGTTTTCAGTGTATAAGTCTTTCATCTCCCTGGTTAAATTTATTCCTGGGTATTTTATTATTTTAGATGCTACTGTAAATGGAATTGTTTTCTTCATTCCCTTTTCAGATTGCTCATTGTTGGTGTATAGAAACCCAACTAATTTATTTGTGTTGATCTTGCACCCTGCAACTTTGCTAAATTCATTTATTAGCTCTAGTAGCTTGACTGGGTGCTTTGGGATTTTCTATATATAGAATCATGTTGCTATGAATAGACATAGTTTTATTCTTCCTTTCCAGTTTTGATAGCTTTTATATCTTTTTCTCGCCTAATTGCTCTGGCTAGCACTTGCATTACAAAGTTGAATAGCAGTGGTAAAAGCAGGCATCTTTGTTTTGTTCCTGATCTTAACGGTAAAGCATTCAGTCTTTCTCCATTGAGTGTGATGTTAGCTTTGAGTTTTGCATAAGTGACCTTTATCATATTGAGGAATTTCCCTTCTATTGCTAGTTTGTTGACTGTTTTTTAATTATGAAAGGGGTGTTGGATTTTGTTAAATGTCTTTCCTACATCAATTTGAAATTTTCATGTGGTTCTTTTCCTTTCCTTTCTTAATGTGGTGTACTGCATAGATTGATTTTCTAATTCTGAACCACCCTTGCATTCCTTGAACAAATCCCACTTGGTCATGGTGTCTAATCCTTTAATACAGTGCTGAATTCGGTTTGCTAGTATTTTGTTCAGAATTTTTGCATCTATATTCATAAGGGATATCAGCCTGTCATTTTCTTTTCTTGTCTTTGGCTTTGGTATCAGGGTGATGCTTGTCTCATAGAGTGAGTCAGGAAGTGTTCTTAACGCTCCTATTTTTTTGGAAGCATTTAAATTTTCTTTAAATCTGTGGTAGAATTCTTCAGTGAAGCCATCTGGACCAAAAAAAAAAATTTTTGTTTTTTTTCGGTAGGGAGTTGGTTACTAATTCGGTCTCTTCACTTGCTGAAGGTCTGTTGAGATATTCTATTTCTTCTTGAGTCAATTTAGGTAGTTTATGTGTTTCTGGGAATTTGTCCATTTCATTTAGGTTATTTAATTTGTTAGTGTACAACTGTTCATAATATTCTTTATGATCCTTTTTCTTTATTTTTTCTAATTCGCATTTTTATCAATGGTATATAAATAATAGTGCACATTACAATCTATGGCATTTCAGATTTAATGAAATATCTTACTTATGAGTTCCTACTATCTTCTAGATACTATATTATGCTAGGTATTAGAGATACTGTAATGAATAAAAACAACACCTGTCATCGAGGAGTGCAAAGTTAGGGAAGGAAATATACCAGGGACACAAATATAATGTGATTAGTAATAAAATTGTACCATGTTGAGTCCACTCTGTAGCAAGAAACTAAACATAGCTGGTATTGTCTGGGAAAACTACCAAGGAAAAGTGATATATGAGTTTTGTTTTGAAGAGTTATTAGCAATTCACCAGGTTAAGAAGACAGGAAAGAGCTGTCTAGAAAAAAATAAGCAGCCAGTACAAAGACAATGCATGAAGGAACAATGTTTCAAAAGTGATGAAATGTTTAATATGTAAGATCATCAAAATTGTGGGAGGAGTAGTGTACCATGAAGGTAAGTCAGGCTAACTTTTTTTAAATAATATTTTATTGTGTTTTCAGTGAAAACACACAGCAAATTAGGTTACCATTTAACAATTTCTGTACAAATTGTTCAGTGACATTGGTTAGATTTTTCACAATGTGTCAACATTCTCATTATTTCTGTTCTGTTTCCATTAATCTAGTTTCCCTGCCCCTTATTACCTTCTCATCTTTGCTTTAGAGTAAAGGCTGACCGTTTGGTATCATATAGATGAATTTCAAAGGAGCACAGTACTCACAGGTGAGACTTTATTTTATGAGCCAATCTGTTATTTAGCTGAAAGGTGACCTCTGGGAGTAGTTTCAGTTCAGATTTAAAGGGTATCTCAGAATGATAGTCTCAGGGGTTCCTCTAGTATCAACCAGTCCAGTAAGTCTGGAGTTTTTAATAATTTGAGTTTTGTTCTACATTTTTCTCCCATTCTATCAGGGCCCATCTATTGTGTTCCTGATCAGAACTGTTGGTAGAGGTAGCTGGGCACCATCTAGTTTTTCTCGTGTGAGGATAGATGAGGCTGTGGTTTGTGTAGGCTATTAGTCCTGTAGACTAGTTTCATCTTTGAGTCTTTGATTTCCTTCCTTCTTTTTTGTTTCAGATGAGGAGAAACCAATAGCTATGTCTTAACTGGCTGCTCACAAGCTTTTAAGACGCCAGACTCTACTCATCAAACTAGGATGTAGAACATAAACTTTATGAACTATATTATGCCAATTGACCAAATTGCCCCACGAGACTATGGTCTTAAGCCTTCAATCCAAGTAAATCAATCCCACAAAGTATTTAGTTATGTTTAAGAAGCATCTGTAACTGTGACCCCTACATGCTTTGTTATATATATGAATACACATGCAGCACACATATACATGTATATACATATGCCTATATACTATACATGCATATGTATACAGACACATATATCTACCTATACACATATATGCATACATACCTACATATGTAACCATACACATTTTTTTCTGGTTCTTGTTGCAAAATTGTATATATTATAGCATTTACCAAAAAGTATCCCTTATTGTTGTATACTTCTTAGTGACATCATTTACCTTGGTCAAGTTGTGCACACTTCACCCACATTTGGTATTACCTTTCCCATCTCCAAAAACAACAAGTGTCTACTATCTAGAGAGTGATTCTCCCTTCTTCTCCGTCCTATCCCTGGTAATCATCAGTGAACACTGGTGTCTATATGCGCACCATTCTTGTCTTTTTATAAAATTGAAGTCATAAAACATTTGTTTTTCGTGATTGACTTATTTCACTCAGCCTAATGTCCTCCAGATTTATACACGTTATAATATGTGTCGAGGATTCATCATCATTCCTTATGGCTGCATAGTATTCTACTGTATGTATGTACCATATTTGGTTTATTCATTCATCGTTGATTGGCATGATCCTTTTTATTTCTGTAAGGTCAGTTGTAATGTCCCCACTTTTCATTTCTGATTTTAGTTATTTGTATCTCTCTCTTTTTTTCTTTGTCAACATAGCTAAAGATGTCAATTTTATCGATCTTTTCAAAGAACCAACTTCTGGTTTTTTTGATTCTCTCTATTTCATTTATTTCTGCTCTGACCTTTGTTATTTCTTTCCTCCTGTAGCTTTGGACTTAGTTTCTTCTTCTTTTTCTAGTTTCTCAAGTTGTGAACTTAAGCTATTGATTTGAGGTCTTTCTTTTTTTTAAAATATAGGCATTCACTATTATGAACTTACTTCTGATCACTGCCTTTGTTGCATCCAGTAAGTTTTGATAAATATGTGATACTTTCATTTTCATTTGATTCTAAGTATTTTCTAATTTCTCTCTTGATTTCTTCCTTGACCCTCTGGTTATTTAATAGTGTTTTATTTAATTTCCTTACATTTCACAAATAAAACTTTAAGTGAAATGGGCCAGACACTAAAGAATAGATAATGAATGATTCTATGTGTATAAAGTTCAAAAACGGGCAAAAATACACTATATGTATAGCTTTAGCACTGAAGTCTATAAAGACAAGCAAAGAAGGAATTTCCATAACAGCCTGGATGTTATACAAGAAAGGAGAGAGCAACTGCCATTGGAAAGGGGAAGTCAAGGTACAGAACTTCTGGGATACCAGTAGTACTCTATTTCTTGACATGGACGGAGGTTACAAGAATATTTTACATTATACTAACATATTAACGTATAGGTTTACATTTTATGTAGTTTTCACATTGTAATAATTCATAATAACAAAGAATGATCCTGTCCATTGAAGACCAACTCTGTACTTGTAAGCACTGGCAATAAGCGGTGAACTAAACAGATGCTTACCCCAAACGTACTGTCCAGTAGGAAAGAAATATGGAGCAAAGTAAATTACAATGAGATGGATGATAAGCACAGGGTAGTATGAGAGTATAATGGTGCGATGGCTGTGCTAATTTTGACTAGGGGGTAGAGGGCAGGCAAAGGCTTACTGAGGAAGTGAAATTTGCATTAAGAGTTGAAAGATAAACAGGGATTAGCTAGGTGAATGGTTGGGGAAGGTTGTCCATGTACAGGAAGCTCAGCGTGGCTGGAATATAGCAACCGGGGTGAAATGTCACAAAATGAAGTTAGAGAGAAAGGAACAGAGTAACCAGGCCCTACCCTGTGGACAACGTAAGGTACTTTGTGTTTGATTCAAAATGCAATGGTAAGTACATAGAAGATTTTGCAACCCACCTATAACAACGTACAGAAGAAGGCAGGTATTACGTTTGTTTATCGGCATCATAAAGGACACGCAGAGGAAGACCAGGAAAGATCACTTCTCCCATTGTGCCTTAAAATGTGTAAAATATCACACCAAAGTGGAATCAAATACCTTAAAAAGGAAAATATTCACAGAGCACCTATAAAAATTATTGGCAGAAAACAAACTTCACAAACCTGACCACAGAATCTCCCATTCCATTGCTTCGTTCTATTGTCTAAATATATTTTCCTTCTATTATTTATTCACTGTGAAAAGCTCTGACATAAATTTCTTTTATGTATCATGGACCATTTACTATAAGTAGAAGGTAGCAACAAATTACAAAATCAATGGTGCCAAGAACTCAGGGTGGTAAAACAGCTCCTAATCACTGCACATTCATATTCAGGAGCGTAACACATGGCCCTAAGATGGTGAGTACAAGTTTTCACTAACACTCAACAGCTGACACATGTCCATCAAGAATCATCAGATGATCCTGTTACATGTACACTCATATTCCTCTCTCACTGGCTTGTTTACTTAATCTTCAGTACTGGTGGGCCCTATCTTGTCACAGGAGTCCCTGGGTGGTACAAACAGTTAACATACTCAGCTACTAACCAAAAGACTGGCTGTTCAAGTCCACCAAGAGGAGGCTTAGAAGAAAGGTCTGACAATCTACTTCAGAAAAATTAGCCATTGAAAACCGTATGGAGCACAGTTCTCTGACACACACGGTTGTTGCTGTTGTTAGGTGTTGTCCAGTTGGTTTTGGCTCACAGTAACCCTACATACAACAGAATGAAACACTGCATGGTCCTGCACCATCCTCATAATCATTGCTATGTTTGAGCCCATTATTGCAGCCACTGTGTCAGTCCATCTCATTGAGGGTCTTCCTTTTTTACTGGCCCTCTACTTCACCAAGCATGATGTCCTCCAGGGACTAGTCCCTCCTTATAACATGTCCAAAGTATGTGAGACATAGTCTCGTCTTCCTCGCTTCTAAGGAGCATTCTGGCTGTACTTCTTCCAAGATAGATTTATTCATTCTTTTGGCAGTCCATAGCATATTCAAGATTCTTTAGTAACACCATAATTCAAGTGCATCAATTCTTCTTCGGCCTTTCTTATTCATTGTCCAGCTTTCGCATGCATATGGGGTGACTGAAACACCATGGCTTGGGTCAGGCACACCTTAGTCCTCAAAGTGACATCTTTGCTTTTTTACATTTTAGAGATGGTCTTTTGCAGCACATTTGTCCAAAGCAATATGCTGCTTGATCTCTTGACTGCTGCTCCTCTGGGCGTTGATTGTGGATCCAAGTAAAATGAAATCCTTTACAACTTCAATATCTTCTCCATTTATCAAGATGTTGCTTATTGGTTCAGTTGTCAGGGTTTTGATTTTTTTTATGTTGAAAGTTAGTCTTTGATCTTCATCATAAGTGCTTCAAGTCCTCACTTTCAGCAAGCAAGGTTGTGTCATCTGCATATTGCAGGGTAATGAGTCTTCCTCCAAACCTGATGCTGCATTCTTCTTCATAAGGTCCAGCTTCTAAGATTACTTGCTCAGCATACAGAATGAATAAGGATGGTAAAAGGATACAACCTTGACACACAATTTTTCTAGTTTTAAACCTCCAAGTATCCCTTTGTTCTGGCTGAACAACTGTCTCTTGGTGTATGTACAGGTTCAGAATGAGCACCATGAAATATTCTGGAATTCTCATTCTTTGCAATGTATCCATAATCTGTTATGATCCACACAATGGAATGTCTTTGCAGCCTCAATAAAACACAGGTAAACATCTTGCTGGTATTTTTCCGCTTTCGGTGAAGATCCATCTGACATTAGCAATGATATCCCCCATTCCACATCCTCTTCTAAATCTGGCTTCAATTTCTAGCAGTTCCCTGTCGACGTATTGGTACAACTGTTTTTGAATTACCTTCAGCAAAATTTTACTTGTGTGTAGTATTAATGATATTGTTCAATAATTTCTGCTTTCCACTGGATCACCTTTCTTTGGAATGGGCACATATATGGATCTCTTCCAGCAGATTTGCCAGGAAGTTGTCTTCCAAATTTCTTGGCATAGATAAGTGAGTGCTTCCAGTGTTGCATCCATTTGTTGAAACATCTCAATTGGCATTTCATCAGTTCCTGGAGCCTTGTTTTTCACCAATGCCTTCAGTGCACCTTGGACTTCTTCCTTCAGTACCATTGGTTAATGACCATATGCTACCTCCTGAAATGGCTGAACGTTGACCAATTCTTTTTGGTACGGTAACTCTGTGTATTTCTTCCATCTTCTTTTGACACTTCCCGTGTTGTCCAGTATTTTGCCCATAGAATCCTTCAATATTGCAACTCGAGGCTTGAATTTTTATTCAGTTCTTTCATCTTGAGAAACGCTGAGCATGTTCTTCCCTTTTGTTTTTCTAACTCCAGGTCTTTGCACATTTCATTATAATATTTTACTTTGTCTTCTCGAGCTGCCCATTGAAATCTTCTGTTCAGCTCATTTACTTCATCGTTTCTTCCATTCACTTTACCTACTCTATGTTCAAGAGTAAGTTTCAGAGTCTCTTCTGACATCCATTTTCATCTTTTCTCTCTTTTTTGTCTTTATAATGACTTTTTTTTTTCATGTATGATGTTTTTGATGTCATCCCACAACTGGTCTGGTCTTCAGTCATTAGTGTTCAATGCATCAAATACATTCTTGAGATGGTCTCCAAATTCAGGAAGAATATACTCAAGGTTGTACTTTGGCTCGTGTGGACTTCTTCAGCTTCTGCTTGAACTTGCATATGGGCAATTGATAGTCTGTTCTGCAGTCGGCCCCTGGCTTTGTTCTGGATGATGTTATCGAACTTTTCCATCTTCTTTTTCCACAGATGTAGTTGATTTGATTCCTGTGTATTCCATTTGGTGAGATCCACGTGTGAGTTGCTGTTTATGTTGTTGATAAAAGGTATTTCCAGTCAATAAATCATTGGCCATGAAAAATTCTATCATGCAATCTCTGGCATCGTTTCTATTACCTAGGCCATATTTTCCAACTACTGATCCTTCTTCTTTGTTTCCAACTTTCACATTCCAATCACCAGTAATTATCAATGCATCTTGATTGCATGTTTGATCAATTTCAGACTTCAGAAGTTGATAAAAATCTTCAATGTCTTCATCTTTTGCATTCGTGGTTGATGTGCAAATTTGAGTAATAGTCATAATAACTGGTCTTCCTTGTAGGCATACGGATATTATCCTGTCATTGAAAGCACTGTACTTCAGGATGGATCTCAAAATATTCTTTTTGATAATGAATGTGACATATTCCTCTTCATTTTTCCTGGCATACTTAACCATATGATTGTCCGATTCAGAATGCCAACACCAGTCCATTTCAGCTCACTAATGCCTAGGATATCCATCTTTACGTGTTCCATTTCATTTTTGATGACTTCCAATTTCCTATATTCATACTTTGTACATTCCACATTCCAGTTATTAATGGATGTTTGCAGCTGTTTCTTCTCATTTTCAGTCCTGCCACATCAGCAGATGAAGGTCTCGAAAGCTTGACTCCATCCATGTCATTAAGGCCTACTCTACTTTGAGGAAGCAGCTCTTCCCAGTCATCTTCTGAGTGTCTTTCAACCTGAGGGGCTCATCTTCCAGTACTATATCAGACAATATTCTGCTGCTATCCATAACATTTTTGCTGGTCATTTTCTTTTCAGAAATAGATTGCCAAGTCATTCTTCCTGGTCTGTCTTAGCGTGGAAGCTCTCCTGAAACCTGTCCACCGTGGGTGACCATGTTGGTATTTGAAATACTGGTGGCATAGCTTCCAGCATCACAGCAACATGTAAGCCACCACAGTACAACAAACTGACAGACAGGTGGTGGCACACATGGGGTTGCCATAAATTGGAACAGACTGCATGGCAACTGATTTACTGGTATCTCTTCAAAACGATGCTAAAAGCACAACAGATATAGTAATTAGCTTGAGGAACCAAAGAGTAGAGCAAAGTAAAATACACTACTCTGTGTGGTCCAAACTTTAGATGAAGACGAACCCCCAAAGAGGCCCACCCCAATAGGCCTCTTTATTTAGTGGACTTTTAGACTGAAAGGAAATGATCAACCCAGGCACAACCTGTGGCCTTGACTCCTAGGAACCCGCACTGTGTCACATACGTGCGTGGGTGAACACACACGAACACACACACACACAGTTATTTCCCATTATTTCAAGATTTAAATGAAATTCTCTCCCCTTTGGAATAGCCATGAACATGACATCAACAATAATACAAATGATGTTTCTGAGTCTCAACAAGTACCGATCCACAGAGCCATGCACCCAGAACCTAGATAGGAATTCCCTCATTTATGGGATGGTTTAGTTTGCAGTTGAGAAGATAAGAATGCTTTGATAGGAAAGCACTAATGATCTAAATAACACCCACCTGCAGCACAGATGAGCCGCTGAGAACAAATGGCAAGAGAAAAGAAGAAATACAAAAGAAAGAATTTAAAAAGAACCAAGAGAACACCAGAGTCAGGGAGAGTGAGAATCGGACTCTGACAACCAAAGACAGGGGCAACCTTGAGTGGATGAAGGAAAAACCAATTAGAAGAGTCCAGCAATCTGGGGCTTTCGGGGTGGGGGCAAACAGTACCCTGCAGGTATGACAAGATTTGTGTTCAAAATGATGATTGTGTTATTAAGAAAATGGAAAATGTGGGTTTATAGTGGCCTTTTAAGTAATTATTTACATGGTAAATTTTTGAATAATTCCTACCCGAAATTGTTAAAACAAATTTTGTTCCTCAAGTGGCAAACATTTCGGTTGTATGGAAATTATATATGTCAGTAACAAGACAGATAAGTCTAAATCCAGATTGTCAATTTTTTACTTAAATTTTATCAGTCCAGTTTAAGTCATTATCTTCAAATATTCCAGTTAAAAACATAAGGACATCTTTTATTATTGTTACAGAAAAATTTAATACAGGTAAATATAAGTATATTTAAAACACAACTACAGTTTGCAATATATTAAGAAGACCTGAAGCCTGAATTTTAACTATGACATGTATGACATGAAAGGAAAAATAGAAATCTCTGTTTTCTTTCAGATGTTATGTACTAGCTGAGGGGAATTTGTAGGGAGCCTAAAGGGAAGCAAATCAGTGATGATTATGTTGGAAAATTGGACCAATAAGGAAAGGTCAAGGTAATTAGTCTACTTATCTGAAGAAAAAGGCTCAGGCCAGAACATAATTACTGCTTCTGTATACTATATAGTAATACAAAAGTTTTGGGGCAAAAAGAAATAATAATTATCTAGTCCCTAGGACAGAAGGAAAAAAAAAGAAAACTAACTGTGATTACAAGAAAGATGTATTTGAAATAACTTCCTGCATTTCTCAATCAGATGTTACAGAAGTAGTGTTAAAATTGCCCTGGGTGTGCATGTTAAAATGCAGATTCCTGGGCCCTCACAAACCTACCAAACTGGAGTCTCTGGGGTAGGGCCTGAGAACATTCATTTTTTACAATCTACCCAGGTGATTTTTAATAGAGTAAAACCTGCAGAAGCCGGAACCTGTGGAAGGTGGAAACCTTTCAGAGAAGGAAAACTCAAATATTTTCCACTAAAAGGAGCAACAGATAAGTGGTAAGACCACACCCTGCCAAAGGCAGAAAACTTGAGAGACCTAGAAAAACAAGGTAGTCCCATTGAGTTCCGGCTCTCACAGGTGTCCCTGTATATGCTAAAGTTTGAGGACCACTGGTCTAGAAGAATTTCTTACCGTACACCTGTATATGGATAGGTTTAGCAGATACACTGAACACTGGTTTAAGAATGGAAGCTCCTGGAGCCAGAGCAAGGCTGTTGCTTTGAGAGCAACTCATGCTTCACTGTCAGCATCAGGTCTCAGACCCATACCTGACCACAGGCCACCACACCTTCCTTCTGCTGTTTCTTACTGCACACACCTTTCAAAGGGGCAGCTCCAAGGCCCCTGTGCTGGTCATTCTCTCTCTCTGTCCTTCCTGTAATTCACTCTGCACTGCTTGCCCTGCTGTGTGTCCCAGGAGACTGACCCCTGACCCCTACACATCCTTACAGTCCGGCTTCAGGTTGGATTGAGTCAGCAGGAGGCACTGACAGGAGGTGGCTGGGGAGGCAGAGAGAGAGGTCCAGGGATTTGTCCCCCAGCCTCTCCATGCTCTGACCCTGTGTTCCAGCAGAGGCCACTTCCCCCCAACCACACCCGTCAGGGTCCATGTCTCCATGGTAGAGCGCCCCCTGAGAACCAGCCATGCTATTACCACCCTTTGCCCCTTCGGGATTAGTCTAGGACTACTATGATTCTGAACAGGTTTTCGGTGGAGCTTCCAGACTAAGATGGACTATGAAGAAAGGCCTGGCAATCTACTTCCAAAAATCAGCCAGTGAAAAGCCTAGAGATCACAATGGTTCGGTCCACAACTGATCATGGGGATGGTGATCTTGCTCAAACTGCAACTGTATTTGTAATGTAGTGAACAGTATAAATATAACATTCAGGAGAATAATCACCAATTTGAGATTTCTTGAGTCTAAATAATTGAGGTTTCTTTGTTGGAAGTCCTCAGTGACTTACTGAGCTTGTGTTTTAAACTCTTAAGAGACTTTCTATTTTCCTAGCCGATATTTCCTTCTGGCTGATGGGAAACCTTGGTTGTTCTTGGATGATTATTGTTGCTTCAAGAGGTTTTAAAGAACATTAAGAGGTGTGAATGGCTTCTATCTATTAAGAACATCAGTAGCATTGTCCAGCTGTGACTGGTACCTAAACCACAAATCTACATTCTCCGCTACACTTTACAATTACATGAAAATAGAGGTTTGTAATGGCAAGTTATTCAAACGCAAAATTCCACTCATTGGCAAGTCACAGATGGGTTTGGAAACATGCCCATGTAGAGCAGCATTCTGGCTGGAGCTTGTAAGGCCACAGTGCCAAAACCCTGCCCCCAACCGACCTCATCTACCTACTGTCATAAAGCAGCAGCTCTCACCATGGGCACTTTCTCTTTTACTTTAGCAAAGGCAACATGCGCAACCAAACACAATGCTAACAGAGCATTTGATGGCCACCGCTGTGTCTTCCATGTTTCAGGCAAAAACCCAAAGTTCAGTAACCAAGCCCAAAATACATAAACTTTGTGACTAGATCCAATTGGTTAAAAACGAAAAACCAAAAAACCTCTCAAATGGACGATGAAATCCATCGCAGCTGATAAACACTGCTCACCTCCATGTGATGGGGCTCCTGAGCAGGAGCGCTTTCCTTCCTGACTGAAAGGTGATATATTTCCCACCCAATGTCCCTAGACCAGGGTTAAGAAAGTAGAGTGTCCCTTTTAAAAGGTTATTTCATTACCCCACGTTAGCCCTTTTTTTCCAGTATGTTGAGAGAGATTATGAGCAACAGATCCCAAATCACTTATGGCCATAAATATTTGTGCTAATAAATTGTGACTATGGTTATTAAAAGTAAGGGACAGCAATGCCAACCTTCAGTACCAGACCTTAAGGATTTTGTGTTATTATGAAATTGTTGTTGTTAGCTTGCCATCGAGTCAGTTCCAACTGATGGAGACCTCACGTATAACAGAATGAAATGTTGCCTGGTCCTGCATCACCTTCACGATTGTTGGCATGCTGAGTTCCTTGTTGTGGCCACTGTGTATGCTGAGTGCCAGCCTAGGGGGCTCATGTTCCAGCACTATATCAGACAATATTCTGTTGCCATCCATAAGGTTTTCCTTGGCTCATTTTTGGAAATAGATCACCAGGCCTTTCTTCCCAGTCTGTCTTAGTCTGGAAGCTCCTCTGAAACCTGTCCACCATAGGTGATGCTGATGGTATTTGAAATACCAGTAGCGTAGCTTCCAGCATCACAGCAACATGCAAGCCACCACAGAATGACAAACTGACAGATGGTGAACTTAAAACTAACCTTCTTGAATATTATTGCAGGTCAGTGATGAGAAGATAAACAACTTTGAATATTTCAGCTACTCGTTCCTCTGAGCGATTTCGGACAACAAAAACTACTTTATTTAGAGCACGCCTTTATTATCACCCCATTTTCCCTGCCAAGGGAAGCGGAGGGGTCAAGGGGTCAAGGTTTGGGGACCCGTCTGAGATCTGGTTCAAAGGCTGGACTGAGATCACGGCCCAGGAGCTGATGGGCCTCCCCTATAACTGCAGAGCAGAGAGCTTAGGGGAACTGGAAGCACCGATTTCTTAGGACTCCCAACAAACACTCTTGGGAGCTGCTCTCAGAAACCGTACTCTCCTAAACATAGGTCTTCGCTCCTGCCTTCCTCCAAGCCTTCACAACCTCTTTTCTCATCTCCACATGGCCACACCCAACTTCCTCTTCGCAGCGGATTCAAAGGTCCTGACCCTGCCCTGCCCACTCCATCCTCACCTTTCTTTCCTCCTACCTGTCGCAGGACGTCGGCAGCACTTCCCTTGTAGCACATCTTGCAACACAGTCCCTGCCATACGTGTCTTATCTATCTCTTGCGTGTATTTGAGGACAGCATAGCATTGTGATTCATTTTTGTAGTACCACAGAACCTACTGAAGTTTTCACGTTTGGTGTACAATATTCGATTCTGAACAGAAAAGATTTAACAAATAATTCTCAGGCTTGGAGTCAGGCATACCTGGATTTGCCCGCATCCTTTGCTAGCTAAGTGACTATAAGTTAAACGCTTTGATTTCTCATCTGTAAATTGGGGATGACATATCCTTGCAACACTGTACTGCAGATCAAAGATAATATCGAGAGAGTACCCAGTATAGTAGTGCCTCTCACACAGTGGGAACTCAATATGTAGTGGCGATTAGTGTGTGTTTGGGGCACTGGTGATTCAGTGGTAGAATTCTCACCTTCCATGCAGGAGACCTAGGTATGATTCCTGCCCAATGCACCTCAGGTGCAGCCACCACTCATCTGTCAGAGGAAGGCTTGTGTGTTGCTATGATGCTGAAAGGTTTCAGCGGAGCTTCCAGACTAAGACAGCTAGGAAGAAAGGCCTGACCATTTACTTCTGAAAATCAGCCAATGAAAATCCTATGGATCACAATGGTCTGATCCACAACCGATCACGATGACAGTACAGGACCGCGACCCCACTGTGCATGACATTACCATGAGCTGGGGGCTGATTAGGTGGCAGCGAACAACAACAACAGCATTAGTATGTGTTACCATGTGGAAGCAATACCAAGACCCCTCTCTGGAAGTTAGAGTGAACACAGAAACAGGTGTTTCTCCAGCCCTGGGCCTTAATGGCTGACCTCAGCATTAGGCTAATCCATACCAGAGGGATGTCTGCCCACAGGAAAGCCCTCAGCTCTGATATGAGAGACAGAAATGGGGTAAGAACCTAAGGCTGCCGAGTAACCCAAGGAAGGACGGAGAGCAGGGCACCTCAGGAGCTGAGACTGACAGGCCCTTGGAAAGACACTTCCATCACTCCAGGGCCTAGGAAGAAACAAGGAGATGGAAGCGCCCTGTCTGCCTCAGGTGACAGGCAGCAAACCTGTGAGTGCCTCAGCCTCACACTGACAGCAGGGACGCCTCTATCCCATAAACCAGATGGACAGACCAGGTCGGACTCCTACCGTGACGTCCACAACAATAACAAAGAGTGCGTCTGCTGACAGGAGACACGGCGCCATCTGTTCGTAACAGACCCTGACCTACATTAGCTGACATGATAGGGGATATTTTGCTACCGCTTTTCCTTATTTGAAATAGATATGTGCCAAGAACAGTCGTCTTGTAGCATCTAATTTAGTGTGGCCTCCGGCACTTCAGGGGAGGATTCTGTGTTTTGAATACTAACATTACTTCCTCTTGGATTTGGGTAGCACATAGCTTCTCACCTTTTGGCTAAGATCAGGTGATCTGGGTAGCAGCTTTGAGGCGAGGGTACCTCTTTCCATGTATTCATGAAAACCACATATCTTCCTGATAATATTAAAATACACAGTATTTTACAGTTGTCAAAGTAGCTAGTTGGTTTTACTAGTTCATTAAATCTCTTAAAGGTGTTATAAAATGGAGTAAGTAGTGCTGTATGGCTGCCCCTCAAAAACGATGCTCTATAACAGTATACCCACTGCTGGTGAGTCGATTCTGACTCACAGAGACCCCAAAGGGTTTCCAAGGCTGTAAATCTCTACAGAAACAGACTGCCACATCTTTCTCTAATGTAAAAACACCACTAACTTTTCAGAAATAGAGCCACTATGACTTTCCAATAAATGAAATATTTTCTTCTGTGGAAGGAAGAATATGAAAGGCTAAGGCCTCAGAAGAGACCAGTTCTGGGCCCAGCTAGGTTGCTGTCTACTGAGATGGTCAGACAAGTCTCAGGTAAACCCCTTAAGCCATAGTGTTTACATTTGGATTACACTGACCAGCTCCAAGGGATTGCACATGACGCATTTCATTTGACTGAAACATGAGTAATATGAATTATCCTTATTTTGCAGATTAAGAAGCCGAAGCTCAGAGAGGTTAAGTGACTTGGTCAAGGTCACACAGATAGGAGTGGCAGAGCAGGGCCTGAAGCCAGGTTTGCAGTCTCTAAATCAGATGTTTTTTTTTACTACATCACCTGAGGAAGCAGGCCAGACACTCCTTAAGAGTTCCTTCTAGCTTTAACGAGATGTTCCGCTGAATAAATCACGCACTCACCCCACATTAGTAAAATATCTCACTGGTTTTAGGTGTACTATGCTAAAAAGGGGACATCAGGATAAATAAAAATGTAGACCAATTTTTCTACCTCTAGAAGTCAATAGTTTTGACTGATTTCTGACTTTTCAAACTTTTCTTTACAATAATATTGAAATATTTTATGAAATTCAATGAAGAATTCATTCTTTCTAATTTTCAACAAAAATCTTCCAATAGAAGTTAATGTCAAATTCTTAACTTCTTCATTTTCCAAATCATTCTTATCTTATTCAGGCTTTGGAAAGAAGCTATCAATTTATCTCTGTCTCTTTTAAATTACTTTGGCTGTAATAATAACATGAAGCACAAAATGTTGATAATTTAGATTAAAAGTATACCAACTGATTTAGAGCTTCCATACCACTCACATCTAAGGCTTGCTTGTTTTAGAAAATATTTTGCTGGCTTGATTTTGAGCAAATCAATGCAAGCAAATTCTTCAGGAGATAACCTAAAAAAGTAGCTAACTCTGGTAATCCCATTTATTCAAACATTGACTGAGTGATGCATAGAGAAGCAATAGAAAAGCTCTCCCTCCCCTGGAACAGCATACAATTGAAGAAACAAGGCTGCATATACAAAATCACCCAGGAGAGACAAAGGGAAAACTAGCACTGATACTACTGTGAGCTAAAGAAGAAAAAATGCTCTACGTCTACTCTGTTATTGATGTAAACAATGTTTAAATTCTAAATGAAAATATTCAAATGTTTACAACAGCTTTTGCTAAGATTAATGTCCATTCAATTAGGAGATCACTTTTCAACCAAGTTTAGTCTCTTCTGAAGACTGAAGGTTATTTTCAAATTCTTGTACTTTTTAGAACAATATATCAACTTTTAAAAGTAAATATTTCTAAGAAAGAAAAAAAATGACAGAACAAAGAGGATGTATACATCAATATCTCAACTACACACAAACCTAAGACATAAAGCTTAAATTTATGCCCCAAAAACTATGGTCAAAAGCATGTGGATTTCACTTAATCTCGAGCTTTTTCAAAACAATTTCATGAATACAAAACGATACAGAATACAATTATCACCCATTTTAGGACACTAATAACAGAGACAATAATACTTGTTTCTAACTCGACAAAATACACTTAAGGAAGATAAAGGTAAGAAAAACAAGCAACAAGTAAAATGGAATTACAAAATAAAATTGCTTACAACATGAAAATATTAATGATCCTGGTTGCTATTTTTATGTGCATAGAGATTCCTACCAAAATTATTTCTGATTAAAATAAACCTGCTAGTATATAATAGCATCATAAAGAGCATTACCAGAGGAAGAGGTAAATTTTTTCTGTTAGGAAAATCTCACATATTACTCTCTTAACAAACATATTCGACCCCTAGTGTATAAAATGAGTGACTCTCTTGGAATTTTGTATTCAGTGGTCTATTTATACAAACTTTTGTATTTATAGCACCATTCTTCTACAGAATACCAAATAACCCACTTGACTGATGTTTTTCAAAGTCATCCTCTCTGTTTCTAACCCTCAGTGGTTTTATATGCCAATTCAACATATACTCACAACGGACCAAACAGCCAGAGCCTCGAGTCCTTAATCCCGTGACACTTTTAGTTTGTGTGCACCTCCCTGGACCAATACAGTTAAGGCTATGTCTTAACTATACAGGCCCCACACTTTACAGAGCACTTCCAACCATATGTCTCAACCATAACCTTCCAAAGAGCTGAGATATGCCACCATCCAAAAGCACCAGAGTCAAAATGGAACAACAGCAGAATTTTCTACATAGTTCTGTCTCTGCTATGGAACTGCAAACTCCTCTCATGTCTTGTCCTATTCATCACCCTAGCTCACCAGTGTCCCATATAATTATTTGTATTCAGTAGATCTTTAACCAAATAACCACTGCTCATCTGTCAGTTTGTCACACTGTGGTGGTTTACATGTTGCTGTGATGCTGGCAGCTATGACGCTGGTATTTCAAATGTCAGCAGAGTCACTCACAGTGGACAGGTTTCAATGAAACTTCCAGACTAAGACAGACTAGAAAGAAGTCTGGTGACAGACTTCTGAAAATTAGTAACGAAAACCTTATGGATCACAACAGAAAATTGTCCGATTTAGGGCTAGAAGATGAGCCCCCTAGGTTGGAAGGCATTCAAACACACAGTGGCTACAACAATAGACTCGAGCATACCAATAATCATGAAGATGGTGCAGGACCAGGCAATGTCTCGTTCCCTTGCGTGTGGGGTTGCCATGAGTCTGAGTCGACTCAATGGCAACTAACAACAACGATGAGCAAATAAATCACCAAGAGTTTGTGTTGTCAAAGTCTTCTTTTGTGTCTAACAAAAGACCTTAGTAGTTCTGTAATGGATAATTTTCTATAATATTATAATGAAAAAGACAAAATTTCAAATTCTTAAACATATTTTATTGTACCAAAATGTTTTGCCAAGCCTCTGACTTGAATAGACTTCTACTGGAAAACTCTATGCTGGATAAAGAGTCGAAGTTAACAGGACAATTCTAGTGACCTCTTGGCAGGATGGCATGCAAAATCAAATCTAGCTTCATAAATCCAGCAGTTGATATGCTCTAGTAGCAAGAGTTGGAACTGACTTGATGGCAATTGGTTTGGCTTGGTTTCAGTAGCAGGAAGTTGAATCCAATTCTAAAATAGTATACAAGTTTTTCTCAATAAAATCTCAGCTTTTGTTTTAGCTTTATAACACTGAAACTTATTACTAGTCAGTGCTCAAAAATACACAAAATTATTTTCAAACAAACTTTTATACAAAAAGTTTGATGAGGATTAGGTCGCAGGCACTCTGATGTATATCAGTCAGCAAGCCCATATCATGACAAAGCCAATGTTTCTTCAACATACTAGAGAGCTGTCCCAGGGAGTATAAACCAGGGCTGAGCTCCAGATGAGAAACGTGTGAAGGGCTGCACCAGTAGCCTCCATGTGGAAGACAGTAAGCCTAAATGGTTATGCTTCAATATTTACAGCTACTTTTGCCTATTCAAATTCACTTTAGAGTTCTGAATTTTTGTTTAGTGTTGTCCTGAGGGGTTTTGTAAGAAAAATAAAACCGGTTTATAATCCGTTCCTGGAAGGTGTCCAAGGTAATCTGTTACAATCCATGTTGTAATCCATATTGTAATGTGTTAAAATCCATATCCAACCCTTTGATAAGACCATGAGTCAACTGAACACAACTCAGTCAGCTGATTTGCAAAGGTAGCAGGAAATTGGCGACTGATTTCATCTGTTCATCTTCATAAAGAAAGAATAGGTTATCTATGGAACATCTGAAACTAGAATTCATCTACTTTTAATTACACAATGAGGAAATAATTAACTTTCATTGTGCATAAAACATTTTGGGCATCTGAGATAACAATAAATTAACAAGAATGCAATAACCATGTCAAAGCAAATTACTCCTTATGACATTTACCTCAGACCAAAAGGATTTCTCAAACTCAGAGGTCTCTGGAAGAGACCAAAGAGATTAGGAAATACAAAGACCTCCATTTTGCAAATGAGGAGATTGAGGGAAACATTTTTCTTTTAAGTGTCAGGAGATTTGCCTAAGGTCACATAATTGTCAAGTGGCAACCACTAGATCAGGAACTAGCTCTCTTAATTTCGAACTCAGTTCTCTGTTCTCTTACAAAGTCTTGCCATCATATGTCATGACTACAGAACAGAATTCAATGTGAGACTGGTCCTCACAGCATCCAACACAGAATTGCACCAGATGAACGTCACTTCACTGTAATAAATGTTTTCACCTGTGCTAGGCTGACTAATGACCTGACAAAGAAGATTCTTTCCTAATTCCCGGAACCTATGAATATGTCATATACAGGACAAAGGGGAAGTAAGGCAGCAGATGGAAGTAAGGTTGTTACTCAGCTGACCTTAAAACATATTACTCGAATTATCTGGGTAGGCGAAATGTGATCACAAGATCCTCAAATGTGGAAGAGGGAAGTAGAAGAGTCAGAGTGCTGCAATGTGAGAAAGACTCAACTGGCCATTGCTGGCTTGAAGCTGGAAGGGGCCACAAGCCAAGGAATGCAGGCAGCCTGCAGAAGGAGGAAACGGTAAGGAAACAGACTTTCTCCGAGAGCAGGAGGAACACAGACCTGCTAACACCTTGATTTTAGGCCAGTGAGACCCCATCAGACTTCTGACCTACAGAATGGTAAGAAGATAAATCTTTGTGGTTTTAAACCACTAAGTTTATAGTAATTTGCTACAGCAGCAATAGGACTCTAATGCATTGCCTATCAGGTTTTCTTTGGACAATTTCTTCTTTCTATGGACCACAATGCTAACCTGGGAAAGAAATCCATGTGTGTGAGCTGAGATGGCATGGTGCCCTAAGTGTGGAGAGGGTTCCAGGCCTACTGTACACCTGCATCCCATCGCAGGGGTGTGGGAAGGTGGAGATACTAAGAGAGAACACTCCTGTTATTCTTACAATCTGACTGGGAGAAGCCTAAAAAATGTTATATGTGTCCACCTTGCTGGGAAAACTGGCAGTTATCTTCTTTCCATGAAAGAAGCATTGAAAACAAAAAACTATAAAACTCAGTCTATAAAAAGTAGGGGAAGAGATCATTCTCTAAACGTCTTTAAGGCTGTTAGCTTCTGGCTTTCTCTATTATTTTCCTATCACTGAAGGTACTTGTGTGAAGTTTAGAAGATTTCATTAGCTTCTTTGCAGAACCTGGCTAGTTTGCTTCCTGGATTTTTGACAGAGAAAATAAATAAGAACTCAATAGTTCTTTTCAAACTTGGCTTTAAATAATACAATCAAAAGCCTCAGTCATGCTGCAAAATGCAACTAATTTATAAAAGTGATCAAGGCAAGTGAAAATCTTACAATTTTCCATTTCATTAATCATCAACGGAGTACATTTCGCCAATGAAGTTGTTCTTTGACAACATAGTTATGCTGTATTCATTTTTTCTATACTCTCCATTTAGGTATTCAGAGATAGTTTTGAAAAAGTGGAGATAGGAAGCTTACAATGCTTTACTAAGAAAAAAAACAGGTTGGTAAAGGGGCCAAAGATCTTCTATATAATCTTACTAATAACAAGTATTACTAGGATGTATTATTAGTCTTAGGATGTGAGCGTTTAGCAGGCTGAGAACCACCACCAGTAAATGCCTCGCCATGAGACGCTGGGCTTCAAGAGAAGCTGAGTATTTCCTAGTCATGAAAACCAAAGCACAAAAAAGGAGAACTAGTCCGTTTGGACATAATTGTCATGAAGTAGCTGCATCCTCAGCAAGCACACCAGAAGACGTCAGGAGACACTGCTCAGACCTGCCTTCACCTGCTGAACATTGTTGCCTTGCCGTTACTTCTAGCCTTCCCATGGCTGTGCTCCTAATGTTACGGCTCCTAACGCAGCCCAAGCCTGCCCATGTGCTGCCCTTTCATCTAGTTGTCCATCATTTTGTCTGTCTGTCCATCCATCCATCCCCCCTTACATCCTTCCTTCTATGCTTCCATACCCCCTTCCATTCTCCCAACCTTCCATATAGCCATCGAAAACATGGTAGTGAGACCTGGCATTGATTGGTGAAAATGTGTTTGTTTTTAAAGATAATCCCTGGGTGGCCATATTAATGTCTTTGGTGGAAAAGACAAACCTTAGACCAGAACACATGTGCCGTGTAAAAGGGCCCTGAGGGAAAGATAACATTGTTTGTTTTGTCAAGGATTCACCTATATGGGCAGCTATTCTCATGTGCTATATATTCTCCATTTACCCCTTCAGATTCACTGTACTCCCTTCTTCACTCGGCTCTTTGCCCCAGGGGACTGACTCCATGGCCAGCCTCAACCTGATTGCCTTGCCCTCTGCCTTTGAGTTGGGTTCAGCCAATGGGAGCCTCTATCAGGAGATCAAAAGGTGGGGGGTGGGGAGAGAGGTGAGTGTATTTATTCCCAGTTCCTATCCAGTAGTTTTCCCCCATAGCTACAGCAATTTTCTGGGTTTCAGTATCTGTGCCACTGGCCAAGGGGTGGTAGCAGCTTTAAGCTATTGCTAGCCCTATAACGTTTCATCATTTTTTATTGTTTTCTCTTAACCCTGCCCATTCCTTTCTAAATTATTGCTTCATTATATCTCCTCAAACACCCATTTTGAATGTGCTATCTCTTTCCTGGAGTTCTGACTGATACAGCTAGTTATTTCAATCATAAAACAAATGTTTATTGAGTGCCTACCACATGCCAGGCACAGGGGCTGCTATGGTAAACAAGACACACACACCGATCTTTTTAATTACATAGGGGGTTTCCTTTCTCCCTCATGATTTGCTTGGCTGAACTGGCTGGATTTGACAATAGCTGTTGGCATCATTCACACTCACTGTATTAGTTTACAGTCCATTCACAGTAAAGTCTTTAGACACCCAACCAATAGATAATCGTGTCCAATTCCCACAGTTTACAGGTGTAGAAACTGACATTCAAAGACGTGAAACGACTTGTCTAAAGCCACGGAGCTTACAAGTGCCAGAGCTAGAGCATCAGCTTCCTAAGAGTGGCTGAGAGTTTCTGAGTTTCTGCCTTGTGCTGAACTTTGAGCATAGACTTCTACCTATGCTGAAATCTAGACACTGCTATGCCCATTTACAGACGTGGAAACTGAGGGTCAGAGTAGTTAAGTAAGGTGCTCAAAGTCACATACCTAATAATTGGTAGAATCAATTCAAATCCTGATTTACCTACTTCCAGAGTCCATGAACTTTCACACAAACTGTGCTTCAGAATTATAAGGCTCTTCTCTCTCTACCAGGACAACCTTCACTAATTTCACAGACTATGGTTTCCCTTCAGCTCTGACTGTAACCACTTCCCAAAGAAGGAAAGACAAAGGAAGACAAGTCCAGAGCAGAATCAGGGGTGAGAGAAGTCATTGGTGAAATGCCCCTCCCTCCCTCCAAGAATCTCAATGCCACTCTGAAAGCAATGAGCACATGTTTTGCACAGGGCTGGTTTCTACCGAAATCTGCCCTGTTATGAGCAGCCAAGAGAGGTGTGAAAAACACAAATACATCCAGAATTAAGCTACGAGTTATATTTTAAAAAAATGTGAATCCAGTGTGAAGTTAACCCCTTGAAGAATAACCTATCTGTAAGTGAAGCAGATGTATTGTGTCTATAAAGATAAATTCAACTCCTTATTTATTACTGATACATTCATTTTCACACAAATAAAAAGTTGGCAGCTATATCTACCAGCCCAATATCCATTCAACGGATCAGTGGCAAGGCACAGTGTCCCCTCAATTCTTTTTCCTTTAATACTATCATGACAAAAGCCTGTGGATACAGCCATAAACTTTTCTGAAGATTATTATTAATTCTTGTAAATGTTAATTCTTGTATTCCATTTCTAGCAGCCGCTGCCACAACTATGCTAATGCTTGATATGGCAGCCATTGCCTTTAATTACTGATGCTATTTTCATTAATCCACAATAATGTGCCTAAAACACAGGATATATTTGAGACACCATAGGCATAGAGGGGCTAAAATTCACATCCTCTGCCATAGTGGACATTCCTGCCTGATGGTATTTGAACATACCTGGCCTCAGACGTAGACCCCTCACTTTTCTGGAAGAGTCCATAGTGCTTACTGGTTAAAAAGTTGATGGTATATCAATTTATTCTCAATCGTATGCTCCTGTGGGAATTATCATTCAGGTATAAAGGTAATTACAAATTACAGAAGAAATATCATTTCAGTTAAAACACCCAAGAGGGGGCAAAAATTTGGTAATGTATGAGAAGTAAGTCATGGGAGCAGGGACAGGTGTGAGTTTTTTATGAGGTGACCATGATTTCTTAAGTGTCCTTTAGGACTCCTGGATAAAGTTGCATTTCAGGCAACTTTGATGACAGCTACTCCTCCCTCCACCCCCTGAAATATACAACCTTTTACTATTTCACTATCTGTAGATCTGTTGTTGTTATCTGCTGTAGATTTGGCCCTTGACTCATGGTGACCCATGCACAATGAAATAAAACGCTGCCCAGTCCTGAGCCATCCCTATGATCAGTTGCAGACTGAACCATTGTGCTCCACAGAGTTTTCACTGGCTGATTTCAGAAGCAGATGACCAGTCCTTTCTTCCTAATCAGTCTTAGTCTGGAAGCTCCACTGAAACCTGTCCACCCTGGGTAACCCTGCTGCTATTTGAAATACTAGTGGCATGGCTTCCAGTATCACAGCAACACAAAAGCCTCCACTGACGGATGGGTGGTGGCTGCATATGAGGTGCACTGGCCAGGAATTGAACTTGGGTCTCCCGCATGGAAGGTGAGAATTCTACCAAGTAACCACTAATGCTCCCACTTTCATTATGTAGTGTCCTTTTACTTTTTTCCCCTCTCCTTTCTCAAAATCTACCCTCAAGGAAAAGAATACAAGGAATCCACTCATTCAATTGATACGTAAATGGATTAAACATTTATAAATACCAACCATAAACAAGGTCCTGCTCCAGTTAATTTAGGAGATATAAAGATTAACAACACGTGGTCCTTGTCATCAAAAATGGACAACCCAGTAAAAAGAAATGAATGAACAACACTAGCAAGAAACAGAATGAAAATATGTTATAAAAGCAAGACTTTATGGTAGGAGAGGTGGGACAGGTTATTCTGATAGAAAGCAGAGGTGGTGGGCTTGGGGAAGGCATCATGTGGAAAAAGAAGTTTAAGAAAGTTAAGTAAAAGATGAGATTTCTGTAGGTTCTGGTCATGGAATGCTGGAGGGAGATGTAATTTCTGGGTGAAGAAAACTGTGGAGATAAAGAAGCATGCAGATGATCATCCTATGTGAGAAACAGTGCATTTCCCAGCACAGTTGGAATACTAGATGTGATGGGGGAGGTGAGTGGCAACCAAACTGACCTAATTTCATAGGTCTTGGCCATGGGGAGCCACTAAAGCTTTGACAAGGGGAAATTATATTATTCCATCAACATATCAGAAATGTTCCTTAAGCAGAAGGGTGGAAAATGAACTAGAAAAGCGAAACAGAGATGGCTGTTGCACTGGTTGACATAGCTCTGGCAAGAGATGATAAGGGTCTGGCCTAGAACAGTGGCTGGGGAGATGGGGAGACACATGGGAAACACCGTGAAGATATAATACTGGCCCCTGTAACTGAACTCGCTGGGAGGTGAGGGAAAGGCAAGGAGATAAGAGATGAGTGAAATACACTTGGGAGAGTGTAAAGATGGTGGGGCCATTGCCCAAGACAGGGAATAAAGTAGGTGACCACTCTTTTTCGTTTTTTGTTCCTGGGAGTGGGAGTGGGAGGGAGGTGGGGAGGAGCAAGATAAAGGGAGCAATAATCAATTCAGGTTGGGCATATTACACTTCAGGGTCTAGAGCACCTTCATGGGCTGGAGCTTTTTTTTTTTTTTTTTAATTGTGCTTTAAATGAAAGTTTACATTTCAAGTTAGTTTCTCATACAAAAATTTATACACACACTGCTATATGACCCTAGTTGCTTTCCCCATACTGTGACAGCACACACCGGATTTCCTGTATCCATTTAACTAACTCCTGTTCCTTTCTGCCTTCTCATCTCGCCTCCGGACAGGAGCTGCCCATTTAGTTTCATGTATCTACTTGTGCTAAGAAGCACAGTCTTCACAAGTATCATTTTATGTCCCACATATCAGTCTAATCTTTGTCTGAAGAGTTGGCTTCGGGAATGGTTTTAGTTTTGGGTTAACAGAGAGTCCAGGGGCCATGTCTTCCGGGGTCCCTCCAGTCTCAGTCAGACCATCAAGTCTGGTCTTTTTACTAGAATTTGAGTTCTGCACCCCACTTTTCTTCTGCTCCATCAGGGACTCTCTGTTGTGTTCCCTGTCAGGGCAGTTATTGGTGACAGCTGGGCACCATCTAGTTCTTCTGGTCACAGGCTGATTGAGTCTCTGGTTTATGTAGCCCCTTCTGTCTCTTGGGCTAATATTTTCCTTGTGTCTTTGGTGTTCTTCATTCTTTTTTGCTCCAGGTGGGTTGGGAAAAATTGATGCATCTTAGATGGCTGCTCACTAGCTTTTAAGACCCCAGATGCCACTCACTAAACTGGGATGCAGAACATTTGCTTAATAAACTTTGTTATGCTAATTGACCTAGATGTCCCCTGAAACCATGGTCCCCAGACCCCCGCCCCTGCTACTCTGACTCTCCAAGTGTTTGGTTGTATTCAGGAAACTTCTTAGCTTTCAATTTAGTCCAGTTGTGCTGATTTCCCCTGTAGTGCATGTTGTCCTTCCCTTCACCTAAGATAATTCTTATCTACTATCTAGTTAGTGAATACCTCTCTCCTTCCTCTCCACCTGTCTAACCATCAAAGAATGTTTTCTTCCGTGTTTAAACCTTTTCTTGAGTTCTCATAATAGTGGTCTTATACAATATTTGTACTTTTACAACTGAGTGGTTTCACTCAGCATAATGCCTTACAGATTCATCCATGTTATGAGATGTTTTACAGATTCATCGTTGTTCTTTATCATTGCATAGTATTCCATTGTGTGACTATACCATAATTTGTTTACCATTCGTCTGTTGATGGGCACCTAGGTTGCTTCCATCTTTTTGCTATTGTGAACAGTGCTGCAATGAACATGAGTGTGCATGTATCTATTCGTGTGACAGCTCTTATTTCTCTAGGATATATTCCAAGGGGGTGGGATTGCTGGATGGTATGGTACTTCTATTTCTAGCTTTTTAAGGAAGCACCAAATTGATTTCCAAAGTGGTTGTACCATTTCACACCAGTAGTGTGTAAGTGTTCCAGTCCCTCCACAACCTCTCCAACATTTATTATTTTGTGTTTTTTGGATTAATGCTAGCTTTGTTGGGGTGAGATGGTATCTCACTATAGTTTTGATTTGCATTTCTCTAATGCTAATGACTGTGAGCCTTTCCTCAGGTATCTGTTAGCCACCTGAATGTCTTCTTTGGTGAAGTGCTTGTTCATATCCTTTGCCCATTTTTTAATTGGGTTATTTGTCTTTTTGTTGTTGAGATTTTGCAGTATATTGTAGACTTTAGAGATTAGACCCTGAATGGATTTATCGTAGCCAAAATTTTTTTCCCATTCTGTAAGCTGCCTTTTTACTCTTTTGGTGAAGTCTTTTGATGAGCGTAAGTGTTTGAGTTTTAGGAGCTCCCAGTTATCTAGTTTCTCTTCTGGTGTTTGTGCATTGTTACTTATGGTTTGTATTCTGTTTATGCCATGTATTAGCACTCCTAGCATTGTCCCTATTTTTTCTTCCATGATCTTTATCGTTTTAGATTTTATATTTAGGTCTTTGATCCATTTTGAGTTAGTTTTTGTGCATGGTGAGTGGTATGGATCTTGTTTCAATTTGGGGGGGCTAGAGCTTTTGAGAGTGCTGCATGGCCCTGCCAATTAACCTAAAGTTCAGACATGATTCTTCCAGGGGTTTCTGCATTCCAATACCTCACTATTCCAAGTGTGGTCCCCGGACTAGCCGAATATGAGGGCTTTACCCTAGATCAGAAACTGCATGTTAACAGGACTGCTGGGTGAGTCCTATGCACAATGAAGTCGGAACAGCTTTATGAGAACAAAGAAGAAGTACTAATGAAGGGATTTCAGGTGTCATTGAGCCAGTTTAGAAGGTAATTTGTGGGGATAGGTTCCCAGAGATCATACTAAAATCAAATAGCCTAGGCACTGTGGCCTTGTTTCATTAACATTCTTTGCAATATGCAGTATACTCTGAAGCATATCTAGAAAACGATCACTTAAATCTTACTACAATGATTTGGAATGTAGCATCACTTTTCCTGGGTTTTAATTGACGGTTAATCTATAACTGAAAAGGCCTTGGTAAGCAGGGTGATACTGTAAACATGATTTTTAGGAGCCTTCTTAACCTACTTGAGAACACATTGCTCAAGAGATTTTAGTATTAATTATTTGTATACGGATAGGGACTGCTAATCACAAACTTCTGAGAAGCTATATCTGGAAAAGTTTTTTTAATTGTCCACTGAGGTGATTACATGCATGTGAAAGCCAGAAAACTCATTTCCCTAAATGACTCTGACTCCTCCTCAGATTAGTAAAGACTAATTATATTGACAGAATTTCTGGATGGTGCAAATAGTTAACACACTGGCTGCTAACCAAAAGTTTAGAGGTTCAAGTCTACCCAGAGGCACCTCAGAAGCAACACCTGGCAATCTACATCCAAAAAATCAGCCATTGAAAATCCTATGGAGCACAGTTCCACTCTGACACACATGAGGTTGTCATGAGTTGGAGTGGACTTGACAGCAATTGGTGAGCACCTGAATTGACAGGCTGGAATTTCGCAGCAAAATACCTGTGGAGATGTGTCCCTCAAAGTCATAGAACTCTGAAGGGAAGGCTGGGCAAGGGTGGAAGAGAAGCTGTGTGTTCCACAGATCTTGGCCTTGGTTCACCCACAATCAGTGCTGTTTCTGGATGCTGAGGTTGAGGTGTCAAACTCAATCCAAAAGATAAATATCTCTAGTGGGGAAGCTGGCTCAGCATCTCCAACACTGAAAACAAGGTTCCCTGGCCTGGCTCAGGAATGGGATGTTCTGGATCGCAGAGGGCTGCCCAATACCACCATTAATGGATTTATAACTTTAACAGAGTTCAACTACTAGGTCAAAACTTAACACTGCACTCATACCAAGTTTATTTAATCTTCCCTTCCTGATTCAGAAGGGAATCCAAGCTCTCTCCGTGACCCAGAGGCACCTTGTAAACTGCACAACCAAGAAAACATTTCCAGGGAGAGCCCCTTGGAGACTGCTTTGGAGACTTATTTGTGATTAACACTGTCTATTGGCAGATGTGTCAACTAGTACAGATTTCTGGTTAAGAGAAGAGAATGTTTGGAAACCTGGCTATGGGTCGTTGCTTGTCTCCCTCCTTCCCAACTTAAATGTAACAAAACCCCAAACTTAGCACTTTGAAATATCCCTCCCAGTTGGGATATGCTCTTATTTAGGGACTTTAGGAAGATTGATTCAAACCATTTATCTTGAAAGAAAGAGTTTGCTTTTAAATTTTATTTAAATTATATATCTCACATAACCAATATGAGAGAGGAAACTCAAAAGCTGAAAAATGTTTCTTTTTGACAGAAAGGCTCTTCTTTTTCTTCTTCCAGAAACATTTGAGTTTTGTTAATCTGCATGGCAATACCATATTAGCCTGAAGTATCTGCTTAAAAGACTGGAAGTCAATACACTAATGACAGCAAGTCAAGAGCTAAGTTGTAAAATGGCTCCTTGACAGGCTGCGGAAACTATGAAGTTTGGAGACGTCAAGTAGAGGTATCAGAACATTATTTTTTTCTTCAGTAAGATGACAGACACATGGCTCCCCAAACCTAGGTAATCACGAAGTCTAGCTTCATTTATTCTCACTAGTATATTTTTGAAAGTCCTGGACTACAGTGTTGCTAAAAGAGCATGTTCTACAAAGCATCTTGTGATTGTTAAAAGAACCCTGCCCCAACTTTCATGGAAAGCAAGGTTATTTTACTCGGCTCACCAGCGTGTATTATTGGTGGAAAGAAAAAAGCAAAACTTGCTTCATACTTACTAAGAGTTTCGACTCGCATTTAATTTTCAATTATTTTAAATAATTGGCTATTGAATTTTTCAAGCAATTGGGAAAGCATTTAAATCAAAGACTCTTATTCACAATTGTAAAAGTCCAATGAAAATCCATGAAAAAAATTAAGCAGAGGGAGGCCCTGCAATTTGAAGTCCTTATTTATAAGACATTTTGTGCATTTAATAAAAATAAACATCCAAAACTAAAAATACTTAAAATGGACTTAAGGTAAATGGATTCAAATAAACCAAACCAAACCAAACATTACCATCAAGTTGATTCTGACTCATAGCAACCCTATACGACAGAGTAGAACTGCCCTACAGGGTTTCCAAGGAGTGGCTGGTGGATTCGAACAGCTGACCTTTTGGTTAGCAGCTGAGTTCTTAAGCACTGCACCACCAGGGCTCTGGATTCAAATAATATCTCATATATTTCCTTTAGACAATAAAAATGGCATATGAATACCAGACGGTACCTCCGAACAAAAATTACCATAAACCATTTACTATAAGCGATCTTACTCTTTATATTTCAGCTTTATAATTCACCACTATTCAAAAGATTCCTTCAACATGCAACAGGCTGTACAGAAACAGACGTGTGATCTCAAAATAATGAAATAAAAACTAGTAGGTACACAAAATCAGGTACAATGCTTTAGGGAAACAAGCCCCCTAAGGAAAAGCTAGTGTGACTAGGTTTATTCATACCAGGGCTTCAAACCAGTTCTTTCTGGTTTGAACCCCTGCTGAGAATTTGCATTTCCACCCCAGATATAATGAATCAGAATCTCTATTTTATAAGAATCTACATTCTTCTAAGAATCCTCTGGGGATCTTGCTAAAATGCAGATTCTGAAGAATCACCTGGGGATCTTACTAAAATGTAGATTCTCATTCAGTATACCTGGGGTGGAAAAGCAACTTCTCAGCAGGGGGTCAAACCAGAAAGAACCGGTTTGAAGCCCTGATTTATACCAAGAATAAGAAACTGAAAGGGAATTTAAGGATAGCCCAAGTGCTTGGATGACTGGGGATGAGCAGCTGTTTTTAGTTTATACCAAGGAAAGATCTAGAGCTTTAATGTGCACGCAAATCACCTGGGATCTTCTGAAAATGGAGGCTCTGATTCAGGATGTCCGGTCTAGGGTCTGAGATCCTGCAGTTCCAGTAAATTTCCATGTGATGCCAGTGTCTCTGGTCTTGGACTACACTTTGAATATTCTAAAGTGGTGACCAGTAGAATTCAGATGAGAAAAGGGTTTATAATGGGGAGGACTTGTGAGACACTGGACGAAGTTATGAAAGATTTTGGAGCCAAAAGCATTTGAAGAACACCAAGTGGACTGAACTTGTGTGCATGTGCAAATCTATTCATCTGCTCATGATAGGCACAGTTGGTAGAGCAGAAACAAGAAAACAATCAGGTAAAGTCATCGCAGGAAATTGGAAGATGAAGTTTTTCTTGGGATAACTGCACACCAGCCTTCCTAAAAGTAAAGAGAATAAACGAGATGAATTCTTGAGCCCCAGGCTACCTCAGCAATGCTTTGGCTCTGAAGAGTCTAAGTTATGAGTATTACTAACCCACAGATCACAGAGCTACAATTATTCACATGCTGATAATTTAGACTAAATCTGTTCCCACAAGAGCAATGGAACCAAGTGCTTCAAAATTTAGAATGGTCTGTAAGCAAAACTAAAAATAATAAGCAAAGAAGCATTATTCAGTCTGGAGACAAACAGTTCATAAACGTCTTCAAGTATACAGTTATCTTTGGCTTGAGTAGTTGAATTTCTGTAGGGCTAGTTATAAAATTGTAATAACAATATGACAAATTTCTAGCAGAGATGAAAGTTCACTATAATTTTTAAAAACTGAAGAGGAGGACAAATGCAATAAGAATTATTAAAAGCTAGAAAAGACATTTAAAGATTCTGTGACAATCTCTGTGACATTTGTGTTAAACATCAAGTAATCTTCTCTTTATAAAGGTCATTTATGAGTGGTTTTAACTAAAGGAAGAAGGATGCCCTCTGTGAAAAAGGATATATCCAATCCTAGAATAGAAGTATCTTATTTGGTGAGAATCTTGCATACGTTTGGGGTTGGGGACATTCTCAGATTAAAACTACTTCAGACAAGCTTTGTAGATATATGTGTCTTAATTTCTAAGAGGCAACTATAAAAGTTCATTCTTTTCAGGGAACAAAATTTGCATGTATTTCTTTGTAAAAGGAAGAACTGCAACAATCCGTGTGTTTTTCCAAGCATTAAACAATGATCTTAAATGCTTTTTAATCTACCAACTGAATCAGGCTCTAAAGGAAAACATCAAACTTAATTTTTTAAAAGGAAAGAAGAAAAATACTTCACACTATGGGACTTTAATGCCTATTAGAAGCAAAATTAGAGATCCACTGCAGTAATAATGCAGATTCCATTTTGTTCTTACCATTTGTTGATTAAAGCTCCTTAAGTGAAAAATAATGTTTGGTTATTTACTTATAATCAGCACTACCTCTTCCACCTATCTCCAGAGATCACCTTCTTAGGAAGGCAGAGGGAAACAAGTATAATCTATCACAATATAGGCCACCCATAGATATGCACCACCAGACTTGTATGCACAGAACCAGAAGAGCCTCAGCATTTCTGATTCATTGATAAAAGAAAGCATTTATATACAATTAAATAATCTGAAATATTTCCATCCAAGTAGATGTTTAAGGCAGTTTGCACCTATTTGTTAGCAGAATAAGAAGAAAATTCTGTAATCCTCATTACTGCTTTCTCCAGGATCCAATAATCTTACCTGTCAGGACATGCACAATTCTAAACTAAACTCTTCAAGCTGCAGCTTAGACACATTCCCTCTTGAACCATCATCACTAAGAGATGGTGTTAGGTAAATCTGAAATGTGTGATCTCTGTGCACACATAAAATTTTGGACAGTGCCTTACTGTATTTTCTCTTTGAAGAGGCTCTCTTGTCCTCTTAAGGGATGGATTTGCAAAGAGACAGGTACTACTCATTAAGATCTAAGATTTCTGAATTTCTTCCACCCAAGTGACATATCTTCCTTCCTCTGTTAGCATTGTGAATATGAACACAGTATGGCTGTAACTGTGCTGAAATGTGATGCTCTTTACAGATCTTTTTCTCTCTCCAGTCCAAGGAAGGAAGTCTTTCACAATCAGTACCTTGGAGAGCGACAAGGCTTTGCATATGGAGAACACGGTTTCTAAGGCATGAATCAAGCCTCCTAGCTAGTACTGGTACAGAACCATAGTATGTTGCAGCTGCTGCCACCAGTCAAAGATCAACACCTGCTACAACAGATCTTGGTTTTTAAATACCATTCTCAGATAAAAGGAATCAGATCTCTTGGAGAAACAAATGATTCTAGGACCAGGGCAAGAGAAACACGAGATGAGCCTGGAGCACCTTGTAGTGCCAGAAAGAAAGAAAGTGCTCAAAAATAAAAATTAATGAGGACATGTCAAAAGGACTCAGAAACTAATCTGAAAGATCTCCCAACGGTCAAAGCTGGAACAATTTGAATAGCAATATAAAAAACATAATATCAGATTATAATACAAAGTCAAAATAAATATATACCTTCCCCTACTTCTTGACTATCTCGTTATCTGGCATTTTGTATTGACAACAACAGTAAAAAATCTACTATCTGACTATTTTATGTATTAACAACATATGTCTGGCTGGAACGAAAACTGAGGTGCAAGGCAAGAGTATAATGCTGGCTGTGATGGTTAAGTCTTTGCCATGATTCTCAGTGGTTTGGCAGTTACATAATGATGTAGTTATCCTTCATTTTGGGACCTAATGTGGTAATCCTTCATTTTCACATAACACCGATTTTGCATAACAACTTGGTCTTTGGAACCTAACCATGTCGATAAATGAGGAGAGGGTATATATGAGTTTATACTTACATAAATGAATGACTGAATAAATTAATGGGAAGAAGAGAAACTTCTTCCCTAAAGAAGGACTGCAAATAATATACATAGATACTTCCCCATCCAAAGGGTGAAGCTTAATATCCTCCCATCCCCTTGAGGGTGGGCTAGACTTAGTGACATGTTTCCAAAGAATAGAATAGAGAAAAAACATTATATTTATAATGAAGAAACCCAGAAAATGCTACATTGGCAAGTAGTGAAAGTTAACATTACCAGTGATGTCACATGGCTATCATATACTCCCTGACAGGATGTGACGACAGGGCATTTCACCCTTGATATTCTTCCCCCTAAACAATAACCTCAGTGTAAACATAAAAAATTCAAACAGCCCTCTATTGGGGGACATTATATGGGGTACCTAGATAGTATTCCTCAAAACTTTCAAGGTCACGAAACACAAGGAAAAACTGAGACCAGAGAAGAACGAGGAGACATGACAACAAGTTGGAGTTCAAAAGAAAAACCAACTATGTGGACCAATCAAACTAAATATGTCTCTCATGATTTGTGGCCTCTTTGTTAGAGAAGCACTCCCAAGGAAATGCAGAAATGGGAGATGGGCCAAAAACGAGTAAACTTAAGCATATCCTGGTAAAAACATGGTAGGAAAAAATCTACATCAAGGGCATTAAAATAAACACCTGAATCAATTATTTGTAGGGCACTTGGCTAGGCACAAAGAAATTGAGATGTGATTCTTCCTCTGAAGTCACTTTGATCAGATCAGGGCAGTAAAGATGCAACATGAATAAAAGATAGCAAAAATGAACTATGATGGACCAAATGACTGCTAAAGGAAAGAAGAGCCATAAGCCATTCAGAAAGAGAAATATTTAGGAAAGTCTTCTCAAAGGATCTTAACTTAAATAGGAAATTCAAATGCGAACAGGAATTCTAGTTGGAGGAGAAGGTCGGCAGCAAAACCATAAATATTAGAGGTATGAAATGGTGTTATTTAAATGGAGAGTCTGTTATCTAGCCAGAGAGAATAGAGAAAATTAATGGGACATGGGATTTGACAAGTAGGCTGGGGCAGTGAAGAACAAACACCAGATAAGGACTTAGGATTTGAGTTCATTTCAAGGATGAGTGGAAAGGATAAATAATGGCTGAGTTAGGCACCGACAGAAAAGCAGATGATTGTGTGACACTGATTAGGACTGCACTGATGCATTATGTTTGCACAACTGCTTCTCTTTTCCAGGAACAAACACTTGTTCACCGCCATAAAAAACCACATCAAGGGTTCTATCTATTCTATCCTGACATCCATTTCTCTTTTGATTGTCATGGGCTAAAACAGAACTGTGTTGTGAAAAGGTAAAAAGGGATGACAATGGCCTACCCAGAGTTTCTTACCCAAAAGATCTGGGATGCAGCCTAAGAATTTGCATTTCTAACAACCAGCTGACAGTGCTAGTTTGAGGACCACACATTGAGAACCACTGGCCTAGATGTCTACTTCTGATTCATGATCTTCATGGGACTGGTTTGGTTGAACTGTTATGATTCAATGCCAAGTCAAAGTGACTGTGTGTGGTGTACAAGTGTGTGTGTGTGTGTGTGTGTGTGTGTGTGTGTGTGTGGTACATGTGATACATGTATGTGTTTTCATTAGCTACTCCTAATCCACCGAAGAGGGTGGTTTGATAGTCTCTCAGTAAAATCATAACTCAAGAAAAGACTGCCCCACAAATCATAAAACTGTGAAGTGTGTTTAATAAAAGAAAATGTTTATTTGCTTTTTAAATATTATGGAAAATACACCGCAGACTTATCTTTTCAAATCTTAAATGTAAAGGTTGACTGGTGGACTTATGCTCTCCTTTCTTGGAAGGATGAAGATACCTAGAAGATAGGTGACATTTAAGACTCCTCTCCAAGGGCTTCCATGTATTATATAGACTTTATACCCTTCCTCCTGGTTCCCTCTAGCCAGTATTCATATAAGATTTATTTATATTTATTTCTTAGAAAACTCAGTATCTAAGTTAACCTCAACTGAAAGATCATTCATACTACATATCATATTCCAAATTCTTCCTTCTGTATAGAAGTAGACACCATAGACTTCCTTAAACTACTGAGTTCCCTGTGCATATAAATATAAGTCTATTTACAAAGTCAAATCTTCACATTAACTTCCACAAATCACTCTTGTAGGTAAAGGTAAATGCTTTGTCTTCATTTGCAGAGGAGGAAAGTTGAAGTGAGCTGTGCAGAGCCAGCTTGTGGATCTGGGGCCAGTGTGTGCTGCTATGGCTCCTGCCTCCTGGGGTCCTGCTCAGGCTCTTCCTCATCCCCCCCTGGAAGCCTCGAGCTGCTTGCTGTCCCACTGCCAATCTGAGCCTGAAAAACCCAGTGGGAACAACACTCCCCATGCTGCACCTCACTTACATATTAAAATTTGCATTGTAATGTATTCTTCTTTCAGTCAGCTTCAGTCAGCATTTCTGTTTTTTAAGAGATGACAAGCAAGGGGGAGAAACATCTCCTAAAGGAAATTATAATACTTTTATGTTGACAAAGAAACTATCTTTATTTTCATTTGTAACTAGAAGCAAAAACATTACCTGTACTTCACAAAGTCTTATTTACAACTGAACAGTTTTACGTAGTATTGGGAAATACTTATCCAAAAACAAACTATAAGAACATCTACTTAATATCATTTCCTTTTTCATTGGATCTGATCAGATGTGGATTAAGAACTATGTAATGTGTGAGTGATCCTGGGCAAGCTATTAAACTCTCCAAGTCTGTTTCCTCATCTGCAAACTGGGGGTAATAATGGTTGCTACTCTACAGGGGTGGTTCTAAGGATTAAATGAAAAAATATATACATACTTATACATATAAATATATATGTATACATACACACATACATGCACATATGCATATATGCAATGTCTAACACATAGGTGTAAAATAGCATTTGCTATTATTATTAAGCTTCTTTTTAAGATTAAATTTTAAGGGATGTTTTTCTGAGTTTTCACTACCTAAAAAGTGCTACCATAAATATGCTGGTGCATATTTTTGTCTATTGGGTCTCTAAATATTATTCCCTTAGTATAAATGTCTAGAAGTTGAATTTCTGGGTCAAAATGTATCAACATTTTTTTTAAATAATATTTTATCGTGTTTCCAGTGAAGGTTGACACAGCAGTTTAGGTTCCCATTCAACAATTTCTACACAAGTCGTTCAGTGACGTTGGTTCCATTCTTCACAATGCATAACCATTCTCATTATTTCTGTTCTGGTTTTTCCATTTCCATTAATCTAGTTTCCCTGCCCCCTTACATGCTCATCTTTGTTTTAAAGAATTGTTGACCACTTAGTCTCATATAGGTGACTTTTTTTAAAGGAGCACAGTACTTATGGGTGATATTCGTTATCTGATGAGCCCATTTGTTATTTAGCTACAAGGTGACCTCAGGAGTTAGTTCCAGTTCAAGGTCTAAAGAGTATCTCAGGGCAATAGCCTTGGGGAGCCCTCCAGTCTCAACCAGTCCAGTAGGTCTGGTTTTGTTTGTTTGTTTGTTTTGTTCTGTTTTGTTTTTTACTGTCCCCAGTAAGACGCAGGACACACTGGTGGCCAGCAGCCTAGCCTCATTGATGGACCATCTTTTGAGGTCCTGATGAGAATGACAGTGGTAGCCAGGCACCATCTAGTACTTTCGATCTCAGGGTGATGAGGCCGTGGTTTATGCAGACTATTTGTTCTGTAGAATAGTTTCTTCTTTGAGTTTTTGGTTTCCTTCTTTCTGTTTTGCTCTGGACAAGTAGAGACCAGTGGTTGTATCTTACATGGCCGCTCACATGCTTTTAAGACCCCAAATGCTACTCACCGAACTAAGATGTACAACATAAACTTTATGCCAATTGACTGAGATGTCCCATGAGACTATGGTCCTAATCCTGAAAGCCCAGAAATCCAATCCCACAAGATGTTTGACTATGTCTAAAAGTATCAGAAGACTGTGCTTCCTATGTGCTTTATTATTTATATCAATATATGTGCATATAGTCACGTAGATGCATATACATACACAGCATATCAACATTTTTAATGCTCTTGCAACATAAGGGCAGTTTCCTCTCCAGATCACAGATATCCAATTTATAGCCTCACCAAATGTTGAGAGAGAGTAACCATTTTATTGTTTGACTACTAGAATTGAAAATTCTGTTTTTTAAATATGCATTAATTTCATAAGCAAAATGTCTCATTTTAGTCCTTATCTGAATTCTCTTGACTCCTGCTGATGTTGGACATTTCTGACTTACCTGGTAACCATGCATACTTTCTCTTTTATCTAATCATGTTCTAGGTTTCTTTATGTATTATTGTTGTTAGGTGCCATCAAGTCAGTTCCAACTCACAGAGATCCTACGTAACCAGAATGAAACACTGCCTGGTCCTGTGCCGTACTCACAATTGTTGCTATGTTTGAGCCAATTGTTACAGCCACTGTGTCAATCCATCTCATTGAAGGTCTTCCTCTTTTTCATTGACCCTCTACATGACCCTCTTTATACATTAAAAAAAAAAAAATCAAACCGTTGCCGTCGCGTCGAGTCTGACTCATAGCGACCCTATAGGATGGAGGAGAACTGCCCCATAGAGTTTCCAAGGAGTGTCTGATGGATTTGAATTGCTGACCTTTTAGTTAGCAGCTTTATGTATTAGGCCTTTGCAATTTTCTTCTTATCGATTCATATGAGCACTCCTATAGCTCCAAGATATTAACTCTTTTTTCATATGTTATAAATATTTTTCCCAGGTCTTTTTTCCCTTTCTGGTTTTTCTATGTGGTATTTCATAAAGTCAGTGTTTTTTGTCTTTATGCAACATTTATTGATCTTTCCTTTATGAGTTCTTCCATTGCTTTTGAGAATAAGAAGTCCCTACCAGTGTGTACGACTTAGAATCCTTATGCTTATTTACATGATATATGTTGATAATATCAATCTTATTACATCTTTGATTTTGTGCTTTTTTGAGTATCAGTTACAGTCATATTTATGGGGGAGGAGTGGAGATATGATAAGATAGTAACTTTGATTCCAATTTCTATCTGGGGCCCAGTGAGAGAGCTCACCCCTCTATCATTGAAAACTCGCCTTCCCCTGGAATAATTAATTGGCTAAGTAGAATCTATGATAGGTTTGGAGTCCCTGGCTGGGTGGTACAAACAGTTAAAGTACTCAGCTGCTAACCAAAAGTTTGGAGGTTCCAGTCCACCCAGAGGGCTCCCTGGAAGAAAGGCCTGGTGATCTACTTCCAAAAAATAAGCCACTGAAAACCCTATGGGACACAGTTCTACTCTGACACACAGGAGGTCACCATGAGTTGGAGCCGACTTGATGGCAACAGGTTTCTGATAGGTTAAATCCAGGCAGTGTATTTGTGAAGGAGGATGGTGAATAACTGTCCACATCATATTAGCCAAAACACTGAGTTATGCCTATGGCACTTTGGAAAACCATGGATTTTGTTGTTGTTGTTGTTAGCAAAAGAGAAACATGAATTTAGCTTAAAGGAGCTTAAAGTCAATGTCCTCTGAACCCTGCAGAAGGAAATGGACTATTTCCTAAGAAAGATGAGTGGGAGGGCAGTGGGTAGATATTCACAGGCAAATCAAGAGCTCTCCTAATGCCCTGTACTATTGAGAACCACTGCCCAAAAGCCAGTAGGTACAAAAGAGAAGGGAGAGGAATTCAAGGGTCTGGATCGACCCTGCTTTCATCATCTGCTCCTGCATTCCCCGAGAGCAGGCTGTAATCACAGGAAAAGGGCCCTGCACATTTCTGTTTCCGCACACCCCAGTTCATCCCCTCACATGCCTCAAAAACGTTCCATTTTAAACCCCCAGAGGTAACTATTCTTTGCTTCTCATACCCAGACCTTTGATTTTGGAAATGCTTGTGAATTCCTTCCTACAACAGGAGCATGTGGGGAGGGGTCAGGATGGGGGTAAAAATAGCCTAGGAAGGTACATCTGGTAACCTCCCACATCTTGCACTGCTGCACAGATATCCTAGTTTCCCTTTCAATTCTCTGCCCCTCCATATTCTTCAGATTCTTCAAAAACCCACGAAACAGCCATGACATCTCCAGCCCTCCTAAAGTACTCCAGATGATCACTTGGAATACAGATAGCTACTGGTGACAATGTGTTTCATCCTCTCTCCAATAACGTTATATGGCAGGGATGACCTGTTTTGTCACTTGTCATCCCCCCCCAACCCCCGCCACTGTGCCCAGTAAGATGCAGGACACTGGAGGCCAGCAGCCTATTCTCACTGATGGACCAAGATGCTGGGCCTCACTAAAATGGCGTGCTTAGAGCCCCGCCAACTATGTTGTCAGTGAAACACTGCTGTAACAACAAAGAAAAAGGAAAACCATTTTTATTGTGCTCTTACTTAATAGATGGACAATATTGGGCATTTTCCTATAAACATTCCTCATAGTTAGCAATTAATATCTTTGTCTTTCACATAATACTGTAACATTACTGATTTTGGACAAATTCTTCAACCCTTCTGAGCCTAAGAACGAAAGACGTTATTTGAACAAGACTTATGTGCCCTGAAAGTTTCTATTCTTTTCACTTAAGTCAAATATAACTCTTATTTACTTTGGCCTTTGTAATTGCATTCAGTCGTGCTCCCGTCCCAGTAATGGTATTGGGAAGTGATCACTGAGTCCATCCTTTTCATCCCATATTTTAAATTACAACTATCAGCTCAGTAGAAGGGACTGCTACCACGACCACCTTCACATCCACCTTGGCCTCAGGGTGGGAGAAGAAGGGACTGGATCCTACAGTCTGGAGCCTCTGAGGACCACAAAGATTCACTAGTCAAGAATTTTGGGTTGCAGTGAACTAAGGTAAGCAACACATCTGAGATATTAGTTTCCAAAACTGTCTTTAAAAAAAAAAATCTCATTTCTTCTTTAAGGCATCCTTGAAATTTCTCTCCTTAGAACTGGGCACAGTATAATTTGGTGTACTATTTTTAAAAGGGAGTCCATGGATGGTGCTAATGATTAATGCGCTTGACTGTTAACCAAAAGGTTGGAAGTTCGAGTCTACGCAGATATGCCTCAGAAGAAAGGCCCCTGGTGATCTACTTCTGAAAAATCAGCCAATGAAAACTCTATAGAGGACAGTTCTACCAGCTACACATGGGATTATCATGAGTCAGAGTCGACCCCACAGCAACTGATTAAGGGGGACCAGTACAACCTTTGAATTAGCTTTGTAATACATTTTACATACTGTCCATTGCTGAATAAATAATTTTTAAACAGGGTAATAAAGGTAAGGATAGGAAAAAGACTGAATTAACATCAAGAGTAATACATATTTCTTCCCTTTTATAATATACCAGTAGAACTTCAAAAATTTACAAAATATACAGAAAGTTTTTAATTTCAAAATGATGATATGCAAACAAGTCTCTCTCTGAATAAGTTTATTTTGGTAATTCCTTGCTTGCCCATCTAGTTGACAGTTGGATTTCTGGTCTAAGGTAAACCCAAGTCATATACTAATGGAAGATTTGACTGTGAATGATTCTTTAGATGGCTCCAAAGAAGAAGATGATGTAGTCAGACATGTGATAGGCAGCCTCCAAGAAGCCCCAGTGATCTCCAGCTACTGGTATTCACACTCTTGTGTAGTCTCCACATATTGTAACAGGGTTGGTCTGTGTGACTGATAGAACAAGGAGAAGTGACGGCACACTGATTACAAGATTAAGTTATAAAAGACACTGCGGCTGCCGTTTTAGATGTGCACACTCCCTCTTGGATCATGTGCTCTAGGGGGAACCAACAGCCATGCTGTGAGGAGAAGGCCACCGGGGGAAGGACTGAGCCTCTTGTCAACAACCAGGTGAGGGAGCAAGGAAGCAGGCCCTCCAGCCCCAGCTGAGCCTGAGATGACTGCAGCCCTGACCAACAACTGCAACCTCACAAGGCATCCTCACACCATCATCCTCTGAGCCACTGCTAAATTCCTGAACTTTTTAAAATTGTGCTCATAAGCAATAAATAACAATATATGGGGGACATTTTTTCAGAACCTGACTGAACAGACACTTCCAATTTAGAATTTTCTGCTCTAGAAAGTCTTAGAGTTCAAGTTGCAAGTCAAGGACGATTAGGGATTAAGTGCCTTGGAAAGACTTCCAGACTCAACTGAACTACCTTTAAGCAATCAGATTTACTAAGTACAATTGTCATAAAATCCCACTACAGTCAGACATGAATTGCCTAATACTAGTTTTTGACCTCATAACGTTAGGTATTTTTGTGAGCAGTTGTTGCTGGGAATTAGTTGTGCATTTCTTTAGTCTCTCAGTTTAATCCTCTCCCTTGTCTGTGCATATTAACTAGGAACAGTGATTACCAGGTTGTTTATCTACTGCCTTTAGGGTGTTGGCAGCTAATTATTATTAAACATAAATTAAGAGTTTCAAACTGTGCTAGGAGCTGCACAGTTCAGGCAGTAACATCTCTGTCCCTGCTGTACCTCCCCTGACCTGAAGACATTTTGCCCTCACTTTAGCACAACATATGTCTCCATGCAATTAGACACACGGGGCTAGCAATCACATCCCCCCACCCCCGGGCTTGCTTCCTGATCTTCAAAATGAGACAAGTGTTCCAGAAGACTTCTACTCTAGCCCCCACATCCTATGAGACACACAACCTGTTTCCTGCAGACACTTGTCATTGAGAAATCCACGTCCTTCTCCAGAATTTGGTAATGGAAAGAAAATCTCTTAGTAATGTGTTCTCTGAAGACTCAGACAAGCAGACCAGAGTGACCTCCTTTCGAGAAAGGCCTCTCTTTTCTGCTTTGATTTTTTCAAAACAGAGTCAACAGAAAGCATAATGAATATTTATTTAGCCACAAGGATAAATCAATAAACACCAAGTAGAACACCTCATTCTTCTAGAATTTACCCATCTCAGGATTGGCTTCCCTGCCACACCCCTCCCAGGGTCTCAGAGAGCACACCACTCCAGCCCAGGCAGCCCAGGCTCAGCAGCAGAGATGGAGTACAGCAGGGACTGTCTGATCTCACAGCTCTCCTCTCTCCTCATCCTCCAGCACCTTGAGTTCCTGAAGGTGGCATGAGGCACCTGGCTCTTCATTGCTCGAGAGGGCATCTATTTCAAGCACTGTTCCTGCAGTATGTCCACTGAGTACAGGGAGCTCTGTGCAATGTAGAAAGGCCCAAGCGTGCAGAGAGAGAAAGAAATCACACTCAATGAAATGCAAGAATCAAAATTCACCCTGAAATCTGGACCACCACACCTCACTGCAAATGCATCTCATACAGAAGTTTAAAGCTCCTATCTGTTCAATCCAATGGGCTTTTTCACTTCCTATACTCTCCATGACCAGTCTCGGACTTGAACTCTCACCTGCCTTGGGGATTGGTCTGCTCTAAGTTCTCTTCTGTTGCTGGCTCCAACGGTGTGTTTTCAGCCAGTTTCTCTTTCTAAATTACTTCCTATGTGATCTCTTTCCAGCTCATAATTTCAGCCATTACCTAAACAGAAACATAAAGTCCAAACAAACTCCAAATACATACCAAACCTACTTCCTAAGGATTGAATTTACTCCCCATCATCCCTTCTCAGTGGTTACCTTGCCTAGGTTTAAAATCCTTCCTGGGAATCACGCCCTCATTCCCTGAAGTGCTATCTCACCTCTGGAAGGACTTCTGAGCAATCAGAGCTGTGTCTCTAATGCTTGTAGCCATCAATCCTACTTCTCTCTGCTGTGGCCATGGAGAACAAGATGGCATCTATTCCAGTAAGAGCACTTGGCTTTTATTTTTCTACAAGATATATATAAATATAGAGCTACATATTCCACAATATATACAGGATCATGCCCACTGCCTGGCCTCCATTGCTTCCAATTACTTACCAAATATGTTTCAACAACATCAAAGCCCTCTGTAAGCTGCCCTGGGTGTCCTTCTCCAGCAAGACTCTACACTACTCCCATACATACACCCTACACTCCCTCCAAGATGAACTACTCGACCACCTCCAAACAGGTCTATGCATCTCTGCTTTCTCTGCCTCTTTGCCCTGGGCATCCTCTCTTATACATCTTATTAAATGATATCTATCCTTTAAGGAAAAGCTAAAATACTACCTCTTCAACAGAGCACAATAACCCTCCACATGAACAGGAATTATATCCTTTCTTAAGCCATTTAAAGTCCATAGCTAAAATCTCCACTGACCAGAAGGCAGTCAGTACTTGATGGTTTCCTTCCTCCCATGCCCTGTGCACATCAATTCTCCAACAGTACCTATCATGACCTATCAGTTTATTTGTGTGCAAAGACAGACTTATTCTCCAAGGAAAACTGAGCACAGGTCTTTTCCCAGAGTATGTCTTCCATACAAATGTTCAAAACAGTCACTCAGGATTTATTGGCTGCAGCAGAAATGTAAATAATCTAACACCTAGCATTTGAGTTGGGGTCTTCCCAAGCTCTAATACATGTACTGCCTTGGTTCATCTTTGCAACAACTGTGTGAGGTATGTAGGGAACCACCACTCAGCTATCAGTTTGTCGCACTGTGGTAGCTTGCGTGTTGCTATGATGCTGGAAGCTATGTCACTGGTATTTCAACTACTACCAGTGTCACTCATGGTGAATAGGTATCAGCAGAGCTTCCAGACTAAGAGTGGGAAGAAGGACCTGGTGATCTAATTCTAAAAAGTTGGCCAGTGTAAACCTTATGAACAGCAGCAAAACATTGTCTGATACAGTGCCAGAAGATGAGCCCCTCAGGTTGGAAGGCACTCAAAATATGACTGGAGAAGAGATACCTCTTCAAAGTAGACTTGACCTTAATAACATGGACAGAGTAAAGCTTTCAGAATCTTCATTTGTTGAAGTGGCACGACTCAAAATGAGAAGAAGCAGTTGCTTATATCCATTAATAATCGGAATATGAAATGTACGAAGTATGAATCTAGGAAAATTGGAAGCCATCAAAAAAGAAATGAAACACGTAAAGATCGATATCCTAGGCATTAGTGAGTAGAAGTGGACTGGTATTGGCCATTTTGAGTTGGACAATCATATGGTCTACTATGCCAAGAATAACAAATTGAAAAGAAGTAGTGTCACATTCATCGTCAAAAAGAACATTTCAAGATCAATCCTGAAGTACAACACTGTCAATGATAGGATAATATCCACATGCCCACAAGGAAGAGCAGTTAATACAACTATTATTCAAATTTACTCAACAACCACTAATGCCAAAGATGAATAAACTGAAGATTTTTACCAACTTCTGCAGTCTGAAATTATCAAACATGCAGTCAAGATGCACTGATAATTACTGGTGACTGGAATTCAAAAGTTGGAAACAAGAAGGATCAATAGTTGGAAAATATGGCTTTGGTGATAGAAATGATGCCGGAGATTAGACAATAAAATTTTGCAAGACCAATGACCTATTTGTTGGAAATGCCTTTTTTCAACAATATAAACAGCAACTATACATGTGGACCTCACCAGATGGAATACACAGGAATCAAATGGACTACATCTGTGGAAAGAGACAATGGAGAAGCTCAGTGTCACCAGTCAGAACAAGGCCAGGGGCTGACTGTGAAACACACCATCAATCGCTCCTAAGCAAGTTCAAGTTGAAGCTGAATTAAAACAAGTCCATGAGAGCCAAAGTATGACCATGAGTATATCCCACCTGAATTTAGAGACCATCTCTCAAGAAAAGATTTGACCCATTGAACACTAATGACTGAAGACCAGAAGAGTTGGGGCATGACATCAATGACATCCTATATAAAGAAAGCAAAAGGTCATTACAAATACAAAAAGGAAAGAAAAGACCAAAATGGATGTCAGAAGAGACTCTGAAACTTGTTATTGAACGTCGAGTTGCTAAAGCAAATGGAAGAAATGATGAAGTAAAAGAGGTGAATGGAAGATTTCAAAGGCTGGCTTAAGAAGACAAAGTAAAGCATTATAATGAAATGTGCAAAGACCTGGAGTTAGAAAACCAAAAGGCAGTAACATGCATAGCATTTCTCAAGCTGAAAGAACTGAAGAAAAATTCAAGTCCCAAGTTGCAATTTTGATGGATTCTATGGGCAGAATATTGAACAACACAGGAAGCATCAAAAGACGATGGAAAGAATACACAGAGTCACTGACCAAAAAGAATTGGTCTATGTTCAATTGGTCTACTTACTGATGAAGATCAAAGACTGCAGTCTTCAGTATGGATTACACCTCAACATAAAGAAAACAAAAATCCTCAGGATGTAGCATGTGATCAAGAACCGATGGTACTGAAGGAAGAAGTCCAAGCTGCACTGAAGGCACTGGAGAAAAACAAGGCTCCAGGAATTGACAGGATACCAACTGAGATGTGTCAACAAACGGATGCAACGCTGGAAGCACTCACTCCTCTGTGCCAAGAAATTTTAAAGAAACCTACATGGCCAGCAACTGGATAGATACATATCTGTGCTCATTCCAAAGAAAGGTGATCCAACAGAATGTGAAAATGATCAAACAATATCATTAACATCACATGCAAGTACAATTTTGCTGAAGATAAATCAAAAGCTATAGCACCAGAACGTCAACAGGGAACTGTCAGAAATTCTAACTGGATTTAGAAGAGGATGTGGAATGAGGGATATCTTTGCTGATGTCAAATGGATATTGGGTGAAAGCAGAGAATACTAGAAAGATGTTTACCTGTGTTTTATTGACTATGCAAAGGCATTCAACTATGTGGATCATAATAAATTACGGATAACATTGTGAAGAATGGGAACTCCAGAACACTTAACTGTGCTCATGTGGAACCTGTACATAGACCAAGAGTGAGTCATTTAAATAGAACAAGGGGATACTATATGGTTTAAAATCAGGAAAGGTGTGCATCAGGGTTGTATCCTATCACCATAATTAGTCAGTCTGTACGCTGAGCAAATAATCCAAGTAGCTGGATTATATGAAGAAGAACACAGAATCAGGATTAGAGGAAAACTCATTAACAACCTGCAATATGCAGACGACACAAACTCGCTTGCTGAAAGTGAAGAGGACTTGAAGCACTTACTAATGAAGATCAAAGACTACAGTCTTCAGTATGTATTACACCTCAACATAAAGAAAACAAAAATCCTCACAACTGGACCAATAAGCAACATTATGATAAATGGAAACAAGATTGAAGTTGTCAAGGATTTCATTTTACCTGGATCCACAATCATAGAAGCAGCAGTCAAGAAATCAAATGACACATTGCATTGAGCAAAATTTGCTGCAAAAGACCTCTTTAAAGTGTTAAAAAGCAAAGATGTCACTTTAAGGACTAAGGTGTGCCTGACCCAAGCAATGCTATTTTTAATCACCTCATATGTATGTGAATGCTGGACAATGAATAATGAAGTCCAAAGAAGAATTGGTGCATTTGAATTATAGTGCTGAAGAATATTGAATATACCATGGACTGCTAAAAGAATGAACAAATCTGTCTTGGAAGAAGTACAGCCAAGATTCTCCTTAGAAGGGAGGATAGCGAGACTTCATCTCACATACTTTGGACATGTTATCAGGAAGGACCAGCCCCTGGCAAAGGACATCATGCTTGGTACAGTAGAGGGTCAGCAAAAAATTGTAAAACCCTCAACGAGATGGATTGACACAGTGGCTGCCACAATTGGCTCAAACATAACATCGACTGTGAGGATGGCAGAGGACCAGGCAGCATTTCCTTCTGTTTTACATAGGGTCGCTGTGAGTTGGAACTGACTCGAAGCCATAGAACAACAACATGTACGGGAGATCTGATTACCCTCATTTTACAGAAAGGATAATGGAACTCTTGAAAAATTACATGATTTTTATCCAATGTAAGTATAAAAATTAAGAAAAATGTTAAAGAATAATCGAGATATCTGGTCTCTGAGCCATTTTACCACAAACTTACATTTGAATGCAACGGCCATGTTGAGATTCAATCAATGATATAAAGGAGCAAAGGGCATGGTTACCTAGAAAATAGACTCTTCTTAGGATAGATGATCCTGCCTTTTTCCTTCAAGAATGTTGATGACTCTTTAGAAGTAGTATGATTTATCTTGCATTTCCAGAATCGAGTGATATAATATCATAGTTTCCTTGTTCTTTTTCACCCAATACACTACTGTGAGAACCAGCACTGGACTGGAGTTTTATATATTATAATCACTATTAATATTAAAGCAGCTACTATTCAATTAACAGAGCCCTGTCACAACAGCTCATATAAAGACAGGGTTAGTTAGAGGCAAGACATCTCTGGGATCTGGTTGAAATATTTTACCCTGGAGGAACAATATCTTTCCTTCTAAATAGAGTACTTTTAAATTTTATTTTCCTAAGCAATCAAGTGTGCCATATAAAAATGACCTGCAGTGTGCTTGAGTCTTGCTGTTTTTAAGAAAGGAACTTATGAGACAGAAGTGATAAATGAACAAAGCCTACAAAATGTCATTTTTCCCCACGAGAATTACGTCTCTGCTGCAGAGCATTTGATGCTATGGGAGACAAGTGACATTGGATGCAGCTGATGCACCTCATTTTCTGCTTGTTGTAGGTGTTTCACTTTGCAAGATGAAAACAGCATAAACAGCAGACAGAACGAGAGAAATGAAGCTTCTACATTCTTTTGAAATGGAGAAAATATTATGATCATAAAACAAAAAGGGAAAAGAAATATGATGGTGACAGATAATTTTTCTTTCTATGATCACTTTGGTCTCTAAATACAAGGCTATTCAGATTGGTCATGAAGTCCTTGAAGTGCAAATCAAAAAGGAAATACTATCATTGAATTCAGCTTATAAATGACTCTAAAAGGTAAATTGGGAGCATGATGTAGGCCTGCCAATTTTGAAGTCAAATTCACCTGGGATTGAATCCAGGTTCTGTTACTAATTAGCTTAGAGATCTTGGGCAAGTTACTTAAATTATCTGCATCTCAGTTTCCTCATTTTATAAGATGGGGATAATAATGACTACTTCATGAAGGCATTGGGAAGGTTAATAAGTTACCTGTGTAAAATGCCTGGCATTTCACAGGTGCTCACATATAGTCTCAATACACTGTCATCAGAACCCTGACACATTACACAGGTCCAGGGCTACTGCACTGATTTTCACTAACATTTTTACCATGCCCAGATTTACTATATATTTTATACCAAGGCTTTGAACCGGTTGAAGGTTCAAAGCCCTGTTGAGAATTTGCATTTCCACCCCAGATACACTGAATAACAATCTGCAGTTTAGCAAGATTCTCAGGTGATTCTTATGTATAATACATTTTGAGAACCACTGCTCTACTAGTGGTTCTCAGAACTGGTCCCTCACCAGCAGCATAAGCACTGGCTGGGAACTTGCTAGAAATGCAAATTTTCAGTGGGGGTTCAAACTGGTTCATTGTGGTTGAACCTCTGTTTTATACATCACAATTGTTGAATATAAATCGAGAACTGTACATTCAGAGAAAGAGTAAGCTGAAATGAATATACCCCTGAAAACTGTTCTCTTTATAATGATAAAGCTCAAAGGCACCGAGACCCAGAAGTATTTGGAGAGCTAGAAGGAAAAAAAGCAGGGCTTTGAACCAGTTTGGTTGGACACTCTGCTGAGAATTTGCATTTCTAACAAGTTCCCGGGTGATGCTAATGATTCCACCCTACATATACTGAATCAGAACGTACATTTTAACAAGATCCCCAGGAGATGCTTATGTATAATAAATCTTGAGCACCACCCTTCTATCGGTGGTTCTCAGAATAGGTCCCTAACCAACAGCATTAGCATCACCTAAGTAACTTGTTAGCAATGCAAATTATCAGCAGGGGATAGAACCTAAAGGAACTGGGTCCAAGCCCTTCTCTGTTGTTTATCAGAGAAGATGGCTTTGCCTCTCCTTTCCACCCACAGACAACACAAAGCCAATGAACGCATCGTGCACCTGCTGGTCAGGCTTCTTCATCTGCATCTCCAGAGCATTTAAAAATAAACAAATACATTAGAATTCACCCAAAACCCAGCAACATCAACATTCCTATCAGAATTTGAGCTGCCTTCCTATCAGAAGAAGATTAATCTTGGTACTAAGAGCATGCACAGGTGGAAGCTATTTCTGATAGGTCATTCGCTTATCATTTCTTCCACTGAAATCACATCACACACAATGTGAATAACATTTTATTCAATAATGCAGGTGCTACTTCATAATAAAGACATTCCTTTTATGGAAAACACCATTTTCCACCAATTTGATGTTTCTAGAATTCTTTCTTCTTTTCTAGCGAAGTTTATGGATGAGTAATTAAAACTAAAATATGATTCTTTTATTGTTTTCTCAGGCAGATTGTCTTTTCCATTACCATTTTCATAAGATGCAGACTAAAATTGAACCTCGTGCAAATTTTTCATAATTCTATTAGGCCACACTACAGTACTGTTCAGTTGGTGCTCATTACTAAACAATCATGACAAAAAAATCATCAAAAGGGGCTCCATTTTGTTCTATAATAAACTGATGAAAATAAAAGATAAAAGTAGTTCCCATATCATTCACGTTTAATGTGCATTTAGTCATTTATTATAATGTCCTGCCTCTGCACTAAAGGATATCTTTTGTGTGTGCTCTACTAACAAATGGCAGCCATGTGTAATGGAAACTTAAGGAAATCAAAGTTATACTCCAAGCTCTTTTGTATATGTCGGTTAATCTTTACTAAAATCCTTCGAGGATTACATTTTTATCCCCATTTCAATATAAGCCTAAGATAGAATTCTTTTTTGCCCAGGAAGGTGGTAGCTGGTCAGTTTTCCTCCCTTTACTTACAAGAAAAAAGAGGTACTTACACTTCTTTCTTTCCTTCCCTCTCTCTCTTCCTTTACCTACTTTGTTTCAAGGCATGTGCTCATTCATAGATACAGAGGCCACACTGCAATGTCTGGAATACAGGTCTCTTTCACACAAGTAGCACAGTGGTTACAAGTGCTGGCTTGGGAGTTAAATAGGTAGAGCGTGAATCCCAATTCTGCCACTTACTACCTGTGATACCATGAGCATTTAACTGAACCTCTCTGAGCCTCGGTTCCTCATCTATAAAGTGGGGATAATAATACCTATCTAGGAAGTGTTCTTATCGCTGGGAGGCACACATGGTTAAGCGCTTGGCTACTAACTGAAAGGCTGGAGGTTTGAGTCCACCCAGAGGTACCTCAGAAGAAAAGCCTCATGATATACTTCTGAAAAATCAGCCATTGACAATCCTGTGGCACACAGTTCTACTCTCACACACACTGGGTCTCCACGAGCAGCAATTGGTTGGTTTGTGTGTTTTTTGGTTTAGGAGGTGTTATGAGTATCAAATATATAATGAGTGTGAATTGTTTAGCATAGTGACAAGCATACAGTAAACTCACAATTACAGTTATTATTCTATTTATGTTATTATTTCAGTGACTTGGAGAGTCAAATCAAGTCACTTTGCAAAAACTAATTCAGAAAACTGCATTCTCACTAAGAAGTTAAAGTATCTTTCTAAGAACAATCAATGTAAAACCCAAAGTTATTGGGTTCAAAAGGAGAAACAAAAATGGAGCAATTTCCTGTGAGCTGCCAGTTTCAAACTTTCCTACAGCCTGCTCCCCTCCCCCAGGATCCAAGTCACCTGGGCAAGAAAAAAAAATCTGAATAACAACTATAACCAACTCTTTTTTGCTAACTCTTTCCTGTGAATAACCTATAAATGCTTCTGCTGAGTCATCAACCAGACTTGGTCCACATACCAGCCTGTTTACACTAAAATCTTCCAAGGCAGTGCTGTTGTATGAATTCTAATTGTTTCTGCTGATATGCCTTAAATTTAACATGGATCATTCAGATTACAATTTGTTCTTCATACAGGGCTCTCCATTTGGTGGTAGTTAAAGCATTATATGAAGACCAAATATATCTGATCTAAATCCCTAGACCATTTAGAGTGGTGGCCCATCAAAAGCCTAGGCTGTCTTCTACTCTGTATTTCTGAATAAGTCTCATCCAAATACTTAAATGTTTTAGAAAACGACACACTAAAACTGTTCTAATTCTAGAGTTTAAAACTTTAAATTTATTTTCTTCTGATGAGTAGTAGAAGACGATACTTCCATCTCCTGAATTCCCTTTTAGAGAGCTCTTGAACTACAGCAGGTCTCCTGAGTCCTCAGCCTCGGGCCTGAGCTCCACGCCTTGGCTCCAGGGTTTCACAAAGCCATGGGTCTTTGCCTTGGGACTTCTGGAGGCCTACTGCCTTGCACTTTGTAAACTATCTATGATTCTTTCATCTTTGATTCCCTATTTCTACACAGTAACAATCGTGTGCCTCCTGGAGCTTCCTCTAGTCCAAACTCAGAAAAACGTCAATTAACCAGATGATCTGGGAACAAGGGCTGTGTGTGGTTAATTTAATTTTCCAATTAACTGAGGAATAACAGGAAACACTGTTTATCTTCAACTCTCTATTGAAAAGCATCCTACAATATATTAGTCTAAATCTCTAGCTTTTATAAAGTCAAATACACGAAATCTTTCTCGGATAACTAATGATCTCCCAGGGCTCAAAGGCCAAGCCTACTTCTCAGGAACCATGGGAACAGCTACAGTTGATTAAGAAAGCTGGATAAATCCATACCACATCAAACATCTCACAGGAGCTGTTTTATTGTCACTTGCTTTTTTTTTTTAAGTGGAGTTAATAAAAGAAAGAAACGGTTAATCAATGGAGTTTTCTGGTTAGTTGAGTCCTGGTTGGAGCCCTGGAGGTGTAGTGATTAAGAGCTCGGCTGCTAACCAAAAGGTCGGTAGTTCAAAACCACCATCCGCTCCTTGGAAACCCCGTGGGGCAGTTCTAGTCTGTCCAAATAGGGTTGCTATGAGTCAGAATCGACTCGACAACAATGGGTTTTTGGTTTGAGTCCTGGTTAAATTCCCTGAAATACACTTGCCCATTTCTCAGTTGAGTACCTATTAAAAAAGTACATTTTCTGATGAGGACTTACAAGCGCCTTATCAACCAACCAATCTTCCTTCTTCTGTTAATAATACTAGTGGCACCACGGTCCTTAATCCAAGAGTGATGATTAAGATGTGTACAGAGACCGGTGATGCCTGTGGACAAATGGTCCTGGCTGTGGACTTAGCGAGTTGTTCTGGAAGCAGACTTGCTTGTTTCTCTTCCTATTGGAACACTGGTCCCTGAGGCCCTGGTCATACCAAGGTGGCCTCTGTGCATCAGGGTAATTTTTCTCTCCCTCTAAAATGTTGAGCTTCACGCAGGGAGCCCCTATATCTAGTCACTCCTCCTGCCTTCCGCAGCAGCCACCCTTCAGTTTCACCACTTTTAAGAACCAACATTTTGCTTATAAATATTCTGGTCCAAACTTACAGGAGGGTCTCACCTTTCATTCCAGGTATCACAAGACTTTCTACCCAAAGGAATAAAATAAATGAATGAATGAATAAAATAACTAACTAATTAATAAAGCTGTTACCTAAGATAGAGAGCAAGAACAGGAAGGAGGGCAAAGGTGTGGAAGCTACACTTCTACAAACGTTATGTGTTTCATAGTTTCTTCTTCTGAAGCAAGTAAATGTTTTACTTATTAAGAAAAATAAATTTTAAAAATCCCCAAAGTGAAAAATCCTCAAAATAATTCTCAAAAAGAACATAAACAAATGAAGCTAATGATATGAAGCTGGTGGCATGTTCATAAATGAGAAATTATTTCCAGTCACTGTAGCACACAGTATTTTGACTGCATAACCTCCAAGTGGGATAAATCTCAATGGTAAAAGGAAATACAAAGAAAGCAACAATCAGTAGACTTATTAGTAGCAATCACTTAATCACTGCGCCACCAGGGCTCATTAGCAGCAATACTGGGAATGTTATTACTGGAGCCATTTTATACGTGTGTATATAAAACAATTAAGTAATGATGTTAGTATCAGTAGGAATCATGGTTTCACCATAAGGAGAATGAGATACAAATATAAAATCAAATAAGTTAATTAAAAACCCTGTAATTTTAACAGACTAAAAATACTTACAAAACATACTTGATGAATTCATACTACTATTTCCTAGCGCTTTCCACTGAGAAGGTCTAAAAGCTGAGCAAGATTATACAACGGATTAAAAAGCAGACACCAGAATCCTTTGTAACAGGGCTGCAAGCATAAGCTGAGTTAACAATAATACCCTATTTTCACTGTTCCTTCCATGCATCTTTACTTTTTGAATCCATGGAAGGGGTGGAATCTGGTTTAGGATACCCACTGCCGTCAAGTTGTCTGACTCATAGTGACCCTAAAGGACAGAGTAGAACTGCCCCACAGAGTTTCCAAGAAAAGCCTGGTGGCTTCAAACTGTAAACCTTATGGTTAGCAACCATAGGAATTAACCACTATTAGGGTTTCCAAACAGGGATTGGATATTCTTGTATTTCCCAGCCAGATGCCATCTAATAGCACTAAAATTCCAATGCATTTTCTGAAAGATTTTATCTATTGCGTAATGGGAGCCCTTCTGGTCAAACCAGAACAGTCACTGGGGAGTACTGACCTGTCCGAGATGTGCAAGTGGGGCCAGTGAGAGATTAGAGACAGGGGCATGGCGGGTGGGTGGGTAGTGGATTTGTCCATGTGAACAGTAATAAAGTTTGGAGGGCTGGGGTAGAGTCACAGGTGCGGTGCTGTTCTCTGAACTATAATGCAAGGAGAAATCTGTGCTAAGAGCAGTCTCGTTTGAGACGCACTGAATTTGAAGTCCCAGGAAGGCACTCAGCCAGGAAAGTGTCTGTAGATAATGAGAAATAGCAAGCAGGTCCTTGGAAGAATCTGGCTCAAGGGAAATCAATTTGGCACGCATGAACCTAGAGGTGAAGCTGTGCAGATCGGAGAGGCTGGGGACACAGAAAGTAGAGGTGACAGTGATGCAGATTCCTGCTATACCAACCAACCATTGAAACACTGAACACATACATTACACCAAGCACTGAGCAAAACACAAAGACTTCCAAGATACAGTGCCTGCTTTGAGCATTTTATAATGGTGTCTGACCAGTAAACATCATAAAACCAGTGAGTATGAAACGGCAGTAAAACAGCAGCACTAGGTACCCAGTCACAGATGAGGAACTGGTGGTTCAGTGGTAGAATTCTTGCCTTCCATGCAGGATACCCAGGTTCAATTCCCAGCCAATGCACTTCATATGCAGCTACCACCTGTATGTCAATGGAAGCTTGTGTGTTGCTATAACTCTGAACAGGTTTCAGCAGAGCTTCCAAACTAAGAGTGACTAGAAATAAAGGCCTGACAATCTACTTCCAAAAATTATCCATGAAAACCCTATGGATCACAACAGTCTGATCCACAACTGATCATGATGATGGTGCAAGACGAGGCAGCGTTTCGTTACGTTGTGCGTGGGGTCACCATAAGTTGGGGGCTGATGCAAAGGCACCTAAGAACAATAGTCACAGAGTGTTCACCACACAAGGCACAGCACTCAAAGTTTTACCAACATCATCTAATTTAATCTATGGGGCTTGCTGTCCCCATTTGACAGAGGAGGACACAGAAGCACAGAGGTAAAGCCCCTTGTCAAAATCACACAGGAGTGGTGGGAACATCCTTATGATTTAATTGGATGGTAAATTATGTCACTGTGAGCCCCCAGTGTTTAGGAGAAAGGCAGGACAGGGAGAGTTGGGTTGGGGGAGTTTCCGAGGAGAGGCCATTCTGCCACTGACATTAGAAGACACGCGGGTTCTGAGTAGGAGGAGTGGACGGGGGCAGTGTCTTACTGTGGGAACAGAGGGAATGGCGGGCAGTGTGCAACCGCAGAGAAGTGGCTGCCAGGATAAAGGCACCCCTGCCTTTCTCCTCTGGAGGGTCACAGTTGCAAGTTCACCTGGTGTTTGTGCACATGACTTCCTATAAACAGCCCTGTCCCTGGAAAAGATTCCCTCTTACATGTGCCTAGTGTTGTATAATTTAGTGAGACAGGTATTTAAAGCACATGGCAGATCTTGTTCCTTCTCTGCTTAAATCTCTTCAAGGGCTTCCAACCTGACCAAAATTAAAGCCATACCCTTACTCTGGCGCACAGGTGTTACAGGAGAACCCCTTGCCCAGATGAAGATATGGCTCACCCCTCACCTCACCAAGGTCTCTCCTCAAACGTCAGAGAGGCCCTCCCTCACCTCCCTATGGAACACTGTATCCCCCTTGTGTTTTGAACCCCTCACTTTATTTTCTTTGTATCACTACTTGGTATATTATATATTTTCTTATTTGCTATTATCTTCCCCCATTTAGGTTATTAGTACCTGTAGGATAACTGGCACATAGTAAATGCTCAATAAATTATTTGTTGATTGATTGAATAGATGAATAAATGAATGAAAAACCTCAAAACCTTTTCATAGTAACTTCATTAGACTAACAATACAAGCTCTCACAGAGGGCATGAATCCAGATGTGCACCCTCTGGTATGCAGTAGAGTACCTGTCAGGCTGTTTTGGAATCACAGATATTTACAATAACAGCTATTCTTACAAAGCTGCTTACAATGTCACAGTCTAGAAATTAGGTCAAATTGTATTTATCTGGCTTTTGTAATAATCACCTATCAGACTTCAAAGTTTAATATTTAAGCCTTTTAGGAAAAAAATCAATTGCGACACATGAAAGTTACCCTGTGAGTTTTGATTAAATGGACTTTGTCTAAGAATAAACTTACCAATTACATTTTGGGGAATGTCAGAATGCAAGAGAAATCAGTGTACTATGTCATACATCTTTTAAGATATTATGTAGTTCATAAATTTGAAAATAAAAACCCTTCTCATTTCCTGGCTAACTTTTCTAAATATTTAAGCACCAAAATGAATAATCATACAACTACTATAAAATATATTATTGCTTGACATTAGTTCCATGGCACAAAATGTAAATTTTTAAATGCAAAGACAATGAAATAAGCCAAGGCTCCTTCATGAAGATATCAGAACACCAATCCTTATCTATTTATTTAATTAATTCCTCAAAATGAAAACATCTAAATTACACCACACACATAACCTTTAAGAAGGTAAAACATCCACTTAATTGCTGTATCCTCCGCTGCCGCGAGGTCCCTGAGCAGAGAAGCGAGGCAGCCAACATCTGCCGTGACTTTCAAAGTCCTCCCTCTGTTTCCCCAGTTGCTCTGGAATTGCTGGAATCAGCAAGAATGTCCTCCTAAATAATTTATCGACATTTCTACATAAATTAGATCCTCGGGCGAGGGTGCTATGAACTTTATGGAAGCCGAGTGCTCACTGTGGGGACGGCCATCCATCAATGTGAACAACAGTTTTCCCAAGCGGCCAAAACCACAGCACATTTGCTGCTTGGGAGGATTCAAGCACTCCAGGACGGAAATGGGCTTGGGTTGTCACTTTCTGTAGAGTGTATTTGAGAAGGAAATGAATCACCAAGAAAGAAGTCGCAAACTTGTGGCAAACAGAAAACTATGATTAATTTATCCTGGTCCTATGATTTTAACATTATTCAAATGGAGGTAGATGTCTGTTTTCCTCACCTGGAATCAACTTACTGTTACCTTCACCAGCCAAAAACCTGTATTTCCCTTAAAAGCCTATTCAAAACCCCAACCCAAGCCACCCTCACTAGGCTTCCTCCCTTTGTCCAAGTCTCATGTATACGTGAACGGTGGTGTTCCACTCTCAGGCCTGGCTCCCAGCCTCACGGTGGACGTGGGCCTGGAAGCTAAGAGAACACTGGATCAGGTGTCAGGAAAGGTCTTTTCAGACAGTAGCTGGCAGGGACACTGGACACTTTCCTAGACACATTCTCTGTCTCTGGATCGACTTTCTCCTTCACAAAAGGGAGATGATGGACTAGATCAGTGTTCCCGAACATGCTGTATGGTCTGAGTCACCTGCGGAGCTCGTACAAAATAAAAACTCCTGCGTCCCACCTCCAAAAATTGTCTCCAAATGTCTTGTGTGGGGCCCAGATGTCTTTTTAAGTGTCCCAAGTAATTCTGATGATCATCGAAATTCGGGAACGTCTGGATTTGAAGATTTCCAATGTCTACAAAGTTCAAAAGAACTGTTTTGAGAATATAAATACAGTAGGACAAGGTTTAGAAAACAATTAAGCATTGCATTAATTCATTTAACAAATATCTTTTGAGTGTCTTCTTCACAACATGAAACTCTTCTATTAGTATATTCACCAGTTGCCACTAGTCAATTCTGACTCATGGCAACCCCATGTGTGTCAGCGTAGAACTGTGCTCCGTAGGGTTTTCAATGGATGATTTTTTGGACGTAAATCACCAGGCCTTTCTTCAGAGGTATCTCTGGGTGAACTCGAGCCTCCAACCTTTCAGTTAGCAGCAAGCAAATTAACACTGTTTGTACCACACAGGGACTCCTACCGGTATATTGCAGTCAGGAGAAAAGTAAGCAGTTCCTGCCCTTATGAAGCTTACATTCTAGTGGTGATAAGATAGATATAAAATATGTCAGATGGTGATAAGAGCAATGGAAAAATAAGGCAGCAAAGAAAGATGGGGAATGTATGGCACATGCAGAGCCGTTTGTGGTTAGAGTCGTGGGCTTCTTGCAGTGACAGATGTAAACGGAAATCAAGAACATGAGATCCGTTCTGCATATCCCAACGCTGATACTTATATTGTGAGAGATAGGGGCTGTGAGTGCGAGTTGTGGAGGAGGCAGAGGGAAAGGAGCCTTGAAGAGGGCACACTCTTGCCTCTTGCCAATGATGATGTGGAGGCTAGCTCATATTACAAAATAAATTGTACAAACCTCATATGCAAACGCAAGCTACAAAGAACTGAGTTTTGGTTTGACCGCGTATCCTCCCCAAGAAACTGTTTCCATGGGCACTTGGAGCCAGCCACAGAAAATTGCCCTGGGCCTATACCCACCCTCTGGAGTATCTACTTAACTTTTAACACCTGGTTTAGATGTTTTCTCTTCCAAGAAGCTGTCCCTGACTCTCCCAAGCCTCAGTTAGAAAGACCTCTTCTAGATGCTCTCAGCATCCCATCCACACTGCAGCAGTTATGACAGTGTGTTAGGATTTGATGGGCTTGGCTCCCTTGCCTACTAGTCTCTAAGCTTCTTGAGGGCAAGGTACATGACTCTGTATCTCCCGAACTTGGCAGGGACTCAGACATACTGAGCAATCAATAGATGTTCACTGAAATGAACAATTATCTTCTTCTGCCTCTTTATGGATGTTGCAGGTCACCCTCAGAATTTGTTTGTCTGGAGTTCAAAGACTAATGATGACCTAGTTCTAGAACGAAGATGCTGTTGCTTTAAGTCTTTATAGGCTCATTTTTTCTTTTCTCCACACTCTTTGATCCTCCTGTGTACGTTCTCTTCCATATCTATATTGTCCTGTCCTCTGTCTTGTTTGCTCTGTCACCACATGCCAACAAGTCCATTTCTCTTTACTATTTCTATGTCCCTCACACCTGCTCATGCTGTCCAAACCTCCATTCCCAAGTCCTTCGCTATTTTGTCATCTGCTATTTTCATTACCTGGCTTTCTGCAATGTGACTTTATTCTCAGTGATTATTTACAGAGAAGGCCCTGCTGCTTGTCTGTTTAAGGGTGGTTTCAATCCAGGGCTTCAAACTGATTCATGAATCAAACTGATTCATTCTCGAACTCCTGCTGAGAATTTACATTTCCATCCCAGATATACTGAATTACAATCTACAGTTTAACGAGATCCCCAGGTGATTCCTATGTGTGATAAATTTTGAGACCCACTGCTCTACTAGTGGTTCTCAGCGCTGGTCCCTAACCAGCAGCATGAGCATCACCTGGTGCTCAGAGAAACGTGAGAGCAGGCATCCCGCAGGAGAGGCATCTTCACGGGAGAAGGCAAGAAGCTAAGCGTTGGACGAAAAACGCCTACTGAAAAAAGGAACAACTCAGAAGCCAAAGTGTTACCTCTGGATGTCACCTTTGCTTCATATTTCCTTAAATTCTGTTCACACAATTATCTGGTTCTCCCTGTTTTTTTTTTTTTTTTAACGAAAAATGGATAATTTAGAGCAAGAAGGAGCTAACAGTGGTACAGACGGACAAGCTTTTTACAACTGGTTCACTGACCCTGTGAGCTGCTCTTACTGCCTCGTCAAGACACCGTCTTCTCCTTTCTCTAGACCTAGGTGTCGCACTGTACAGGATGCCCACTCCTGTCGGCCCTCCCAGTCCTCCCCCACAGCCCAGTGTCTGCCCAAGTCCAGTCTCCACCAGCATGCCTTTTCTGCACAGTGACCATCTCCTCCGAAAGTCTCTAGCACCTGCCAAGTGATTTTACATTTAATGTCATAATGCCTGAGATCGTCCCCTATTGTTAGGTCTTTATGCCTTGTTTCTGGATATAAATTATAACCTTACTGGAGGACAGGCAATGTCACATTCTTCCTCAAAGGCTTAGGCTTAGTGTTTACAAAGGGCTGAATTTGAATCCCAGCCTCAGGTGCCAGGGCTCTCATGGAGCTCTCTGGCCTCAAATATAAAGTGAAGACCGCCATGCACACATCAGGGGGCGCCTGGGAGGGTGAAATGAGTTAAGAGCACAAAGCCCCAAGCACAGTGCCTGCCTAAAAGCTGCTCAAGGCTCACTGGCAGGAGTGGATTAACCAGTAACCACGGTATTCACCAGCTTACAGTAAGCAAGGTTTGCACCGCCTTAACTGTGTTACTTACTAATCTGTGGTGTATAATTCCACCTGGTTTTCACCACATCTTGAAAACCAGGTGAAATTGGGCCCTACAGATTAGTAAGTAAGCACAATCAAGCCCGTGCATACCTGCTTATTTGGTAATTCGTCCCTGCTCACTGGTCAAGAATGAAGTGTGACCGGGGCCGGCTCTCACCGCATATTATAAGAATCCTTTCATGAATCCAAGTGATGGGTATTATTTTAAATCATTCACTAGATTTTTCAAAACTGCTGAGCTGGAAACCAGTTGTAGACAAAAGGCTTTATTATATTTTTTTCATAAAATTATTGACGGTCCACATTACTTCCTTATATTAAAATGGAGTAGAAATCAATCACATGCATAGAAATAATCAACATATCCCATAAAATGATGCACTGGAAACATTTTAGTATTAAATAATATTTTTAAAATGGATCACTTATCACATAAAAACCAAAACGCAAATGTTTCCATCAACTGAACAATGCAAAAGAAAAAGAGTGAAAATGAGGCTGCAGATGAGGGAATGGAAATTGATATTTTATGAGTTTCTAAGTATTCAGTTCAGAAAGACAAGGCAACAGTTAGAGTTAATACTATAGGAATTCTAAGTATTTGCTCATTTACCTTTTCAGCTTCAGCCTGAGAATGGATTACTAGTTATCGGATCATTCACTCAGGGCACCACCAGAAATGGTAACATGTTAACAACAGCTGTAGTCTGTGAATTACGTCCCACCTTGTCACCAAGTTCACTTTGATACACTGAATCTGACGAGGTAATAATTCCCCTTCATCTATGGCTTGGCAGGTTTGAGATTTTCAAGAGGAATAATGAAATAATGCCACCAACCACATTTGGAAAAGGAAGGGAAAAATGTGACAAAAGTAAGGAGCTATTGAGTTCACGCTCCATAAATGAGAAAATGCACATACGGCACTCAGCACTCAGCTAAGCACAGAGTTAGCTATTATTATTATTTTTATTCCTGCCTGGTTAATGAATAGGACAGTGATCCAGAAAAAATCCTTGACCGTGGAAGAGTGGAAGTCCCACCGAAGCAGGCACATCTGCTACCTGGCTTCAACAGCGAATTAAAGTTCTGTTGCTACATCGACAATGGCACTCTAGACTATGCACACCATCAGTCAGTTGTCCCCATTCGAAGACGAGGAGCTGGCAACACTTGGAGAGGATGTCGCTTGTCCAAGGACAGATCACAGCACCAGACCCAGAGCCTGTGTCCTCTGGCCCCTGAGCCCTTGCCGCAGACCACCAGCACACTCTGCCCTACCACACAGTTTATGCAAAAGGAGTCAGGCGCGAGCTAGCCTGCAGTTGTGGCTCACCTTAAATATTTACAACCTGCTTTTGTTCACCCAAAGATCAGTGAAAGAAAAAACGGGTGCCCCCCAAAAAAGCACCTCTTAACTGAACATAAAAACCTAGTTTGCAGTTAATTTCACTGGGACCCAAGAGGTCCTCTGGATTCTAATCCTGGCTAGTTACACAGTGACCCTGCGTTGGGTAAAGCACTGGGGCTCTCTGTGTAATCCTATTACCCGTCTGGAGAAACGAAACAGAAGCTAAGGCACCAGTAAGAAACTTCACACCAGTTTTTGCAGGGCCTGGCCCATGGGAGGAAAAAAATGACCAGTAAGAGCAGCAGATCAACAGCCAAACTGTATCCATTACAAATATATATACACGCACACATATATGTGCAAACATACACACTTATGCAAACACACAACACATATACATACAAAGCCAAAAAGCCAAACCAGTTGCTGTTGAATCAATACTGATTCCTGGCGACCCCCTGTGTGTCAAAATAGAACCGTGCTCCACAGGGTTTACAATGGCTGATTTTTTGGAAGTAGATCGCCAGGTGCCCCTGCGTGGACTCAAACCCCTAACCTTTTGCTTAGCAGCTGAAGGTATTAACCATTTGCACCACCCAAGGGCTCCTAAGATGAAACATGCCTTCTTAGAAAACACAGGGTAAGATATGCTCAGAAACTGGAGATGCAGGGACTGAACAGAACCACAGCCACAGTCCTGCCTCCTGCAGGAAGAGGCTGTACAACTTGCCTAATATCCCCCGCCACGCCCCTCTTCTGACAACTGAAAATCTATGGCACACTCAGTCATGTTCCCGTCAGCAAAAATGTACCAACTGGCACATGAGAAGAGGAAAGATCACGAATGGATGGCTCTTCCACACTCCAAAGAAAGCAACGGAGCACACCCTTCACCAAAGGAAAGGATGCTTTAGGGGAGACAGTAATATTGCCAGCTCCCAGACTGGCACTTTCCCACAGTCGGCTCCACCCTGGTGTGCACAGATGCCATCCTCCCACCCAGCCCGCCACTGCTTATTTTGAAGAATTATAAAGCTACAGAAAAGTTGAATGAATAGTGCAATGAACACCTGTATACACGTCACGTCAACATCGCCAGTTGTTAACATTTTACTATAATTACACCCTCTATATACATACACAGGTAAACATATGCGTGTGTGTACATACATACATACGCAAACTTTTTGCCAAACCATCTGAAAGTAATTTGCAAACAACACTCCAGAATACTTCAGTCAGTGTATTTCCTAATAAGGACATTCTCCTACACTCTATCAAATCCTATAGGTCCCTGGGTGGTCTAAAGGAATCGACTTGACGGCAACTAGTGACAACAACAAACTGAAAGCTTGGTGATTCAAACTCAACCAGTGGCACCAAGGAACAAAGGCCTGGCAATCTGCTTCCGTAAACATTACAGCCAAGAAAACTCTGTGGAGATTACTTCTCCTCTTTAATGCATGGGGTCACCATGAGTCAGAATCAACTTTACAGCAACTGGATTGGTTTTTGGGTGATCTCTACTGTCACTCCTATATTATCACACATTAATTCACTATCCTCTAATAAGATTCTTAATTCAAATTTCCCCAATACGCCTCTTACATCTAATTTTTTAAATCAAGGAATCAATTAAGATTACTCTTTTGCATTTGTTGCTATGTGTACTTTATCGCTTTTATTTAATATATTTCCTACCCCCTTACAGGGGCACGATGAGCTGGAATTGACTTGACAGCAACAGGTTTGGTTTTGGCTTTTTTCCACTTTTTAGTTTGTTTTCTTTTTCACAGCTTTGGCTTCACTGAAGAATCCAGGCCAGCAGGGGACACAATTCAATGCATGACGTTCCATACTTCGGCCGCCTAAAATTCATGTCCTTGCCACACGCAAAACACGTTCACCCCATCATATCATCCTAAAAGTCTTAAATCAATGCCAAGTCCAGAATCTCATCTTTTGAATCATCTAAATCAAATAGGGCGAGACTTTAGGTATATTCCATCCTGGGGCAAAATTTGTCTTCATCTGTGAACTTGTGAAATCTAGACTACGAGTGATCTGTTTCCAAAGTACAATGGTGGAGAAATTGGAGGGAAAGAAGGGATAACAGGCACCAAGCATGTCCAAAACCCAGGAGAACAATTTACATTCGCTCTCAAGACTGTTTTCTGAAACCATCGAGGCAATGGCCCTGCCCTCCAGGCTCTGGGTGTTGGCCACGCTCTCTGGATTCTGGGTGGAGGTGCTTCAGCCCTGAGCTTCAGCTCCACCTTCCAGGCCAACTCGGATGGCAGTTCTGCTTCCTTGGCTTTGGGCAGCCCCATTTTCCTAGTTCATCTAAGTGGTGACCCCACCCCTTTGGCACCGTAGGCCTGGTTCTTCTGCCTCTTGGGCATGGCAACCCAACCCCCTCAGCTTTGGGCAGCTCCATCCCCCTGATACACCTTAACAGTAGCCCCACATGCCGGAACCAAGTTGGCAAAGAGCTGTGGCCTCACCCTTTGAGATCCAGGAGATTGTGGCCTGACCCTTTGAAACCAAGAAGGCCCTGCTTCCCATGCTTCTTCTAACAGTTCTGCTGATCTCCAAGCTGCTCTGGGGATGGTCTTTTTCTTTTCTTGGAGGACAACAGATGTAGCTCCTTCGACCTGCTCTCTGCCTGTAGAATTACAAGAGGCAGATGGCGTTCTTTCCTGTCATTCTTTGTCCATTTCAGTCTAAGTTGATGGGTTTTCTGCTGTGGTTGCTATTCAGTCACAGACTTCACTGCTTTAAAAAAAGATTATACAGCCATATCCGCGGGGAACATTCTAGAAAACATGCCCTTAGTTTGTACAACAGAATAAGTTCCATTTTCATTTTGCACAGTTCATTTTAAGTCCTTCTCTCTCCTCTCACATTTTACTATAAGCAACAAGGAGAAACCATGTGGTCACTTTAAGATCTTGACCATAAATCTCATCAGACAGCTATCCAAATTCATCCTTTATAAGTTCTACCTTTCACCATTCAAACATAATTCAGACAAATTCTTTGCCACTGCATAAAAAGCATCACCCTTCCTACATTGTCCAATCACGTTGTTTACCTTTTAAAGCCTCACCAGAAGCACAATGTTCAGATTTCTAGCAACAGTCTGTTGCTGTATGTATTTTTTTAAATGATAGCATCTTTCTCTATAGCTCTCTTCACTTCCTGCTGAGCCACCACCAGAACTGCCTTTGATGTCCATAATTCTGTCAACAGACTCTTCAAGGAAATCTAGGCCTTTACTATAAGGCACCAAAAAACTCTACCAGCCTCTCTCCATTATCCATTTCCAAAACTGCTTCCACATTTTATGTATCTGTTAGAGCAGCAATCCACTCTCTTTGCTTTCTTTTCACAACTTTGGTTTGAATCCAGGCCGGTGGAGGACATAATTCAATTAATGACATTCCACACTTTGGCCACCCAAAATTCATGTCCTTGCCACATGCAAAATGCGTTCACCCCATCATATCATCCCAAACGTCTTAAATCAATAAATTTTGTCTTAGTTGTCTACTGCTGCTATAACAGAAATACCACAAATGGGTGGCTTTAACAAACAGAAATTTATTTTCTCATAGTTTAGGAAGTAGAAGTCTAAATTCCGGGTGCCAGCTCTAGGGGAAGGCTTTCTTTCTCTCTGTCGGTTCTGGAGGAGGGTCCTTGTCTCTTTTGAGCTTCTGCTCCTGGGTGATCTTCCTGTGGCTTGGCATCTCTCTTCCCCCATCTCTGCTTGCTTGCTGCTTAACCTCTTTTATATCTCAAAAGAGATTGATTCAACATACACCCTAATCCTGCCTCATTAAAATAACAAATATAACCGAATCCTCATTAACATAACCTAATCCTACCTTGGAGTCCTGGTGGCATAGTGGTTAAGAGCTACTGCTGCTAAGGAAAAGGTCAGCAGTTCAAATCCACCTGCTGCTCCTTGGAAACCCTATGGGGCAATTCGACTCTTATTAACATAGCGGTGAGGATTTACAAAACTTCACAAAATGGAGGATAATTACATCAGATCACAAAATGGAGGATGACCACACAATACTGGGAATCATGGCCTAGCCAAGGTGATACTTATTTTGGAGGGATACAATTAAATCCATGACAGCTAGGAAACTAAACTTTTCCAACTATACCACACAATAAGAGAAAAATCCTCCAGTTAGGAACCAAATTACAACGTACTAATACAGAGGATTACAGCCTATTTTACAAGCACAAGTTCTTTGAATTAATGAAGACCCAATGGCTATTAATGAGAGAGATTAGCCTTCCGGGCTGATGGGCAAACAGACTGGCTCTAGGAAGAGCCCTGTGGATTGGAGGCAGGTAGACTACTTCTCAGGTACCTGAAACTAGCGATTGCAAACTAATATATATAGAGAGATACAAATCTATATATATATATATACATAGAGAGAGAGAGAGAGAGAGATTTATATCAAGGAAATGGCTCATGCAGTTGTAGAGGCTAGAAAGTCCCAAGTCCGTGGGTCAGGTGTCAGTCTGGAGGCTTCTTCAGACTCATGTAGCTGCAGGGGCTGATACATCCAAGACCAGCAGGTCATATAGCTGGCTGCTGGCTCAAATTCAAAGAACTGGAGGTTAGATGATGACAAGCTGAATGCAGGATCCAGAATAAAGCAAAAAGCCAATGAGCTTTGCCAGAAACTCCCTTTTAACTGATTGGCTGCTCATAGTGGTGATTACATTATATCAGGTCTCATCATGGAAACGATTACATTATTACAAAACTGCCAAACTAAATCATAACTGCCAAACCACTGAGAATCATGGCCCAGCCAAGGTGATACACAACCTTAACCATCACAGTCCACCCCTTGTCAAATTGCTACGTGTACACATCTCCTCAAACCATACATAATCTCTAAATAAAGACAATTATAAAGTCATACTTGTACCTAACATGACAAAATTGACACAGGTACAACTGAAAATGCACTAGCCCTGTTTACATCTTATATTTTATAAGTGAAAAAAACAAAAATATTAGATGCTTACATACAAGGAAGAAATACTTATAACAATTACAATCCTCATTTCTGCAACTGATCATGTGGTCGTAGCTGGTATTTAGAACTACCTTCTTCCACCACCCATTCCATATTCCCTTTGCTCTCAACAAGCACCTCAGCTGGTTGGTGTTCTTTGCTTAGTGGGGTGACCCAAACCTTCATTCCTGAAGGGTCTGGGCTGTTAACAGTCATGTTGTAATTGGGTTGCTATAGTTTTCCATTGACTTTAATCACAGGGCATGGTAGTACTAAGAGACACCCTAAGATATCTCATGCATTCCAGACATACTCTTCTTTACCTCCATTATGCAATATCAATCCAATTTCCTCTTGGTAAACAGAATCAATCACAGGAGCCAATACGGTAACTCCCTTCTTTGCCTGATGATCCAGAGGCATAAGGAGCCCCAAGTGGCAGGGTGGTATTTTTAACTTTCAATTCAATTGAATCAGTGATGTGTCTCCAGGTGGGAGCATTGCTCCCTTTGGAACTAAAACCTCTAGACCCACAGAGCATAGGGTTGCAGGGACAGGAAGCAAAAATTTTGCAAGTGGGTCACTAGGGTAATAGTGAGTGATGCCACTCCCATTTCCACCCCTTGACTCCTGGACCCATGAATCCTGGCTATGAGAGAAACAGCACCATATATTGGATGCTAGTTTAGAGCATATACAGCCTCCTGGAGAATATTGCTCCAACGCTGTAAGGTATTGCCACCTGGCTGGCACCATAATTGTGTCTTTGGAGGCAATTTCATCATTCTATCAAGCCAGCTGCTTCAGGATGATGGGGATCACCATCCTGTGTATTCCACAAGCTTGGGCCCATTGCTGCACTTCATTTGATGGGAAGTGAGTTTCTTGATCAAAGGTGATGCTGTGTGGGATACCATGACAGTGGAGAAGGCATTCTGTAAGCCACGGATGGTAGTTTTGGCAGAAGTGTTGCATGCAGGGGAGGCAAATGCATATCCAGAGTAAGCGTCTATTCCAGTAAGAACAGAAGCTGCCTTTTCCATGATGGAAGTGGTCCAGTGTAATCAACTCACCACCAGGTTGCTGGCTGATCACCTCAAGGGATGGTGCCATATCAGGGACTCAGTGCTGGTCTCTGCTGCTGGCAGATTGGGCACTCAGCAGTGGCTGGCGCCAAGTTGGCCTTGGTGAGTGGAAGTCCATGTTGATGAGCCCATGCATAACCTTAACCCCTGCCACCACAGCCACTTTGTTCATGAGCCCATTGGGCAATTACAGGAGTGGCTGGGGAAAGAGGATGATAGTTTCCGCAGAAGGCATCATCCTATCCAATGATTCCTATAATCCTCCTCTGCCGAGGTCACATTGGTCAGCATTCACATGAGACACAAATATTTTCATTTCTTTGGCCCATTTAGAGGGGTCTATCCACATACCTCTTTCTCATAAATCCTTGTCTCCAATTTTCCAATCCCGTTCCTTCCAAGTCCCTGACCATCCAGCCAAACCACTGGCCACAGTCCATGAATCAGTATACAATTACACATCTGGCCATTTCTCCTTCCAAGCAAAGTGAACAACCAGGTGCACTGCTCGAAGTTCTGCCCATTGAGAGGATTTCCCTTCACCACTGTCCTTCAGGGAGGTCCCAGAAAGAAGCTGTAGTGCTGTCACTGTCCACTTTTGAGTGGTGCCTGCATATCACACAGAACCATCTATAAACCAGACATAAGTTTTCTCTTCCTCAGTCAACTGATCATACCGAACTCTCCATGAGGCTATAGGTGCTGACTGGGAAGGGGAAGGTAATGTGACAGAAGTGGAGACCATGGGCATTTGGTCCACTTCCTCATGCAACTTATTTTTGACTTCATGTCCTGCTCAGGCCCTATGTTGTACATACCATTTGTATTAATGATGGAGTGCTGCTATGCACATCTGACTTTATGAATCGGTGGATCAGACAACACTGAGTTCATGATGGGCAGCTCGGGCTATGTGGTGACTTGGTGGCCAATGGTTAAGAGTTCAGTCTTACTAAGGCCTAGAACAAGACAAAAGCTGTTTCTCAAAAGGAGAGTGGTTATCTGGAGAGGATGGTAGGGCTTTGCTCCAAAATCCTAAGGATCTGCACTGTAATTCAACAATAATTTCCTGCCAAAGACCCAAACAGCATCTCTATCTGCCACTGACACTTAAAGCACCCTTGGATCAGCTGGATCATATGGCCCAAGTGGCAGAGCAGCTTGCATGGCAGCCTGAACCTGTTGCAGAGCCTTCTCTTGTTCTGGGTCCCACTCAAAACTAGCAGCTTTTTGAGGAACTTGATAAATAGGCTGGAGTAGCACACCCAAATGAGGAATATGTTGCCTCCAAAATCCAAAGAGTCCCACTAGGCATTGTGCCTCCTTTTTAGTTGTGGCAGCAGCCAGATGCATTAATTTATTCTTCACTTTAGAAGGAATGTCTCCACATGCCCCACACCACTGGATCCCTAGAAGTTTCACTGAGGTGGAAGGTGCGGGATTAATTTCCCACCCTCTACAGGCAACTGTTTTACCAATAAGTCCAGAGTCATTGACACTTCTTTCTTAATAGGTTCAATCAGCATAATGTAATAGACCCATGTGATGTCTTGTGGAAGGGAAAGGTGACAAAGGTCCCTGCAGACTAAATTATGACATAGGACTGGACATATACCTCTGAGGTAGGACAGTGAAAGTATACTGCTGGCCTTCCCAGCTGAAGGCAAACTGCTTCTGGTGGTCTTTCAAAACAGGCATGGAGAAAAAGGCATTAGCCAGATCAATAGCTGCATACCAGGTACCAGGAGATATATTAATTTGCTCAAGCAATGAAACCACATCTGGACCAGCAGCTGCTATGGAGTCACCACCTAGTTAAGTTTTTGATAATCCACTGTTATTCTCCAAGATTCATTTATTTTTGGCACAGGTCAAATAGATGAGTTGAATGGCGATGTGTTGGGAATCACCACCACCGCATCCTTCAAGTGCTTGATGGTTGCACTAATCTCTGCAATCCCTCCAGGAATGTGGTATTGCTTTTGGTTTACTATTTTCCTAGGTAAGGGCAGTTCTAATGGCTTCCACTTGGCTTTTCCTACCATAATAGCCCTTACTCCATTTGTCAGGGATCCAGTGTGGGGGTTCTCCCAGTTGTGAGTATATCTATTTCAATTATGCATTCCGGAACTGGGGAACTCATCACAGGATGGTTTCAAGGACCTACTGTAACCACTGTGAGATGAACCTCACCTAAAACTCCATTAATAACCTCACCTCCATATATCCTCACTCTGACTGGTAGGCCACAGTAACGTTTTGAGTGTCCTGGAATTAGTGCCAGTTCAGAGCCAGTATCCAGAAATCCCCGAAAAGTCCAATTATTTTCTTTTCCCCAATGAACACTCACCCTTTGGGGAGGGCTTGGAGAAAGATTATCAGTATGAATTTTTGTCAGTGAGTGGGGTCCTAGCTCAAGGGGACCCGGCCTCTCCTTTATTCAAGGGATTGTAGGTCTGTAAACTTGCTCAAGTCTGGAAATTGATTGAGGGGCTGTGACTCTCTATTTTGGTGATTTGAGTTAGACTGCCATTCACTTGACCTAGAATTCTTCTGCTTGTACAGATAAAGTAAATATTTAGTAGATTTCCCATCTATTTCACTCCTAGGGACACCATGACTAAGCAGCCAACGCCATGAGTCCATATGAGTCAGAGTATTCTGATTACTGTTTGACTCCACTGTCCAATATGGTAACCACACCCACCTTGTCTTTGTTGATTGAGTGCTGTCATTTGGCCCCTACCACTCTAGGGTCCAATCAGCCCCACTGTAGTTAGGTGTCTCAACTCAGTTAGGGTAGCTCCCACTGTCAAATCTGACTTACATAAAATAGCAATCAGAGCAGACTTCAAGGATGCTAGGGCTCCCTTCACAAATTTGTTCCTCACTGTTATGGTAAAAAGTGTGTCCTCTGAGCACTCCATGTGTGGGTCTGTGGGTCTAACCTGATAAATCCACTCTAACATGCCAGTTTCCCTAAGCCTTTGGATACCCTCTTCTACAGTATACCAAGGCAGGTCTGCTACTTCAACTTGTTTTAGTGTAGGCCACTGCATATCCCATGCTTCAGTCACCAAATCAAATTAAGTACTAGATCTTTTCCTTACTTCTCAAGCTGAAACACTGAATGAAGAATCTGTGGGCCCATACCTATAAACTTAGAATGACCCAAATTTATGTTCCTTGCACCATTATCCCACACCCTTAACAGCCATTCCCACACATATTCCACAGGCTTCTGTTTGTACATATTAGAAAAGTCAAGTAGTTCTTTTGGAGTATAGCATATCTCCTCCTGGGTCACACCTTGTACTTCACCTTTTGGGACTCGCTAGAACTTAAGTCTAGTTATAGGTCTAGAAGCAAAAATGTGTGGTGGGGTTGTGTTTTGAGGACATTCATCAATGTCTTGTAAGGCACCTTCCTCAGGCAATGTCCCAGGCAATGACTCAGACGCCTCCTCAGGCAATGACTCAGATGTCGCCCCAGGTGATATCTCCAACAAAAGCTCTTCAGACACAGCTCATTTGATGTCATCAGCTGGGAGAGGAGGAGCTAATGGTTTTGTTGGCAGGAGCGATTCAATAAAATTTAGGGGCTCAGTGTCCCCAGCTTCCTGATTATCTGCCCAGATAGCTCCATCCCAAGTTTCAGGATCTCATTTCTTCCTCATCAATGCCTTCACTTTAACTTCAGATACCATTCAAGTTTGGGAATTCAATTGGCATTGTAATTCAGCCACTCTTACGATAAGACTCTGGGTTTGGTTTTTGGCAATATCATCTCTGTTACTACAAGAAATAAGGCTTTCTTTCAGGGCACAAGTGGCAACTTTGAGGTCATTTATGTGGTACTCGAGCTGTGACCCTGAAGCACTGAGCTCGTCTCTTTCTTTCACCAACTGGGTCTGCGAAGGTAGGGGTAACCAACCAGCTTCCTTATACTTCTCACTCTGATGAAATCGTAGAAAAGTATCTAACAGGCGATCACCCAGAACCTTGCCTCTCACCAATACTTGATGTATTAGTGGTGATATTGTGCATATTTCTATTGCCACCTCACACCATGGATAAGCAGTACCCACTTTATTCCTGGAAGTAGAGTCATCAATATCTTTAAGATTCCAGAGTTGAGAATCAATTTAGAAAACTCTTCCCTGCAATTTTGTTTCTTTAGAACCACTCTCAGTACCATATGTCTTAGACTGGGTTCTCTAGAGAAGCAAATCCAGTGAAGCATGTATATATATATATATATATATACACACACACATATATATACACACACACATATGCATATATATATGCATATATATGTATGTATGTATACAGAGAGATACTTATTTATATCAAGGAAATGGCTCACGCATTTGTAGACACTGGAAAGTCCCAAGTCCATGGGTCAGGTATCAGGCTGGAGGCTTCTCCTGACTCCCATAGCTGCAGGGGCTTATGAACCCAAGATAAGCAGGTTAGACAGCAGGCTGCTGCCTCAAGTTCCAAGAACCAGAGGTCAGATAATGATGAGGCAAATGCAGGATCCAGAGCAGAGCAAAAACCAGTGATCTTTGCCAGAAAGTCCATCTACATTGGATACATGCCACACCTCCAAGGAAAGTCCCTTTCAACTGATTGGCTGCTCATAGCAGATCTCATCATGAAGGTGATTACATCATGACATAACTGCCAAACTACATCATAACTGCCAAACCACTGAGAATCATGAACCAGCCAAGTTGACACATAACCTTAACCATCACAAGGAGTTATCGAATGTATAAAGAACAATTCTGAGTTTCTTCTATAGCACACAAATGTACACATATTTATAACCATTTTCACATGCAATTTAGCAGAGCTGTGAAACTGTAAATCCCATAAGACTTAGTGTTGAGCCCCTGAGAAAAATAACCCATCTTACTTTTAATCACATAATGATTAATTGATAGACTACTTATTTTTAAATTTTAAAAATAGTTTTTACTCTCAATAAAATAGGAATAGAAAGAAAATTCCTCAATATAATTAAGGACATTTATACAAAACCAACAACCAACATCATCCTAAATGGAGAGACTTTGAAAGCATTCCCCTTGCAAACAAGCACCAGACAAGGATGCCCTCTATCACCACTATTATTCAACATTGTGCTGGAGGTCCTAGCCAGAGCAATTAGGCTAGAAAAAGAAATAAAGGGCATCCAAATAGGTAGGGAAGAAGTCAAAGAATCTCTATTTGCAGATGATATGATCTTATACACAGAAAACCCCAAAGAATCCACAAGAAAACTACTGGAAGTTATAGAAGATTTCAGCAAAGTTTCAGGATACAAGATAAACATACAAAAATCAATTGGATTCCTTTACACCAACAAAGCGAACCTTGAAGAGGAAATCACCAAATCAATACTATTACAATAGCCCCCCAAGAAGATAAAATACTTAGGAATAAATCTAACCAGAGACGTAAAAGATCTACACAGAGAAAACTACAAGACACTACTGCAAGAAACTAAAAGAGACCTACATAAGTGGAAAAATATACCTTGCTCATGGATAGGTAGACTCAACATAGTGAAAATGTCAATTCTACCCAAAGCAATCTACAGATAGAATGCAATTCCGATCCAAATTCCACCAGCATTTTTTTAATGAGATGGAGAAACAAATCACCAACTTCATATGGAAAAGGAAGAGGCCCTGAATAAATAAAGCATTACTCAAGAAGAAGAACAAAGTGGGAGTCCATACACTACCTGATTTTAGGACCTATTGCACTGCCACAGTAGTCAAAACAGCCTGGTACTGGTACAACAACAGATACGTAGACCAATGAAACAGAGTTGAGAATCCAGATATAAGCTCATCCACCTATGAGCAGCTAATATTTGACAAAGGCCCAAAGTCCATTAATTGGGGAAAAGACAGTCTCTTTAACAAATGGTGCTGGCATAACTGGATATCTATATGCAAAAAACTGAAACAAGACCCATACCTCACACCATGTACAAAAACTAACTCAAAATGGATCGAAGACTTAAATATAAAATCAAAAACGATAAAGATCATGGAAGAAAAAATAGGGACAACACTAGGAGCCCTAATACATGGCATAAACACAATACGAACCATAAGTAACAATGCACAACCTCCAGAAAAGAGACTAGATAAATGGGAGTTCCTAAAAATCAAACACTTATGCTCATCAAAAGACTTCACCAAAAGAGTAAAAAGACAACCTACAGACTGGGAAAAAATTTTTGGCTATGACAAATCCGATCAGTGTCTAATCTCTAAAATCTACAAGATACTGCAAAACCTCAACAACAAAATGACAAATAACCTAATTAAAAAATGGGCAAAGGATATGAACAGGCACTTCGCCAAAGAAGATATTTAGGTGCCTAACAGACACATGAAGAAATGCTCATGATCATTAGCCATTAGAGAAATGCAGATCAAAACTACATTGAGATATCATCTCACCTCAACAAGGCTAGCATTAATCCAAAAACCACAAAATAATAAATGCTGGAAAGGTTGTGGAGAGACTGGAACACTTATACACTGTTGGTGGGAATGTAAAATGGTACAACCACTTTGGAAACCGATTTGGTGCTTCCTTAGAAAGCTAGAAGTAGAAGTACCATACGATCCAGCTATCCTGCTCCTTGGAATATATCCTAGAGAAACAACAGCCATCTCATGAATAGATATATGCACACCCATGTTCATTGCAACACTGTTCACAATAGCAAAAAGATGGAAGCAACCTATGTGCCCATCAATGGACGGATGGATAAACAAACTACGGTATATCCACACAATGGAATATTATGCAATGATAAATAGCAATGATGAAGCTGTGAAACATAACATGGTGGAAGCTGGAACTTATTATGCTGAGTGAATTTAGTCAGTCACAGAAGGAAAAATACTGTATAAGACCACTATTATAAGAACTCAAGAAAAGGTTTAAAAGCAGAAGAAAACATTCTTTGATGGTTAGGGGGGTGGGGAGGGAGGGTGAGGGTTATTCACTAACTAGATAGTAGATAAGAATCATCTTAGGTGAAGGGAAGGACAGCACACACTACAGGGGAAGTCAGCCCAACTGGACTAAACCAAAGCGAACAAGTTTCCTGAATACAATCAAATACTTTGAGAGACAGAGTAGCAGGGATGGGGGGTCTGGGGCTTTCATAGGACATCTAGATCAGTTGGCAGAACAAAGCTTATTAAGAAAATGTTCTGCATCCTACTTTGGTGAGTGGCGTCTGGGGTCTTAAAAGCTTGCAAGTGGCCACCTAAGATGCATCAGTTGGTCCCAACCACTTAGAGTAAAGGAGAACGAAGAACACCAAATACACAAGGAAAGTATTAGCCCAAGAGACAGAATGGGCCACATAAACCAGAGACTTCATCAGCCTGAGACCAGAAGAACTAGATGGTGCTGGCTACCACCAATGAACGTCCTGACAGGGAATACAACAGAGGGTCCCTGATGGAGCAGAAGGATGGGGTGCAGAACTCAAATTCTAGTAAGAAGACCAGACTTAATGGTCTGACTGAGACTGGAGGCATCCCAGAAAGCATGGCCCCTGGACTCTTTAACAGCCCAGAAGTAAAACAATTTCCGAGGCCAACTCTGCAGACACGGATTGGACTGGACTGTGGGACATAAAGTGATACTAGTGAAGAGTGTGCCTCTTAGTCAAGTAGATACAAGAGACCAAAGGGGCAGCTTCTGTCCAGCGGTGAGATAGGAAGGCAGAGAGTTAGGAGCTGGTTGAATGGTCATGGGGAATCAGGGGTGAAAAGGCGGAGTGTGCTGTCGCAGAATGGGGTGAGCAGTTAGGGTCTCATTACAATGTATGTAAAAAAAATTTTGTATGGGAGACTAACCTGAAATGTAAACTTCATTTAATTATAACAACAACAAAAAAAAAGAGGTGGTTCTTCAAAAGAATTGAAAGCAGGAAAGCACCCTGTTCACACCGATGTTCACTGAAGTGCTATTCTCAGTAGCCAAAAGGTGGAAACAGCCTAAATGTCCATCAACAGATAAATGGATAAACAAAATGTGGTATATACATTCCAAGGGATATTACTTAGTTACAAGAGAAAAGAAGGCCTGATACGTGCTACAACATGGATGCACCCTGAAAACATTATGTTGAGTAAAATAAGTCAGTCATAAAAGGACAAATATCATATGATCTCGCTTATATGAAATATCTAGAATAGGCAAATGTATAGAGACTAAAGTTTATTCGTGGTTACCATGGGTGGGCAGGACAGAGAGGGAAAGGAGGACTCAATGGTTAGGGGCGCTGAGCTTCTGTTCAGGGTGATGGTATAATTTAGGAATGGATAAGGGTGATGGTTGGACAACATGATGAACATAATTAATGCCACTGAACTGTACATGGGAAAATTGTTAAAATGTCAAATGTTTCGTCAAACATTTACCACAACAAAAATAAATTTAAAAAAATAGTTTTTAAAACACAGGTGTGGTGATATGGCATTTATTGCCAGTTGGATATTTTATTTTCAAATGCCACCTTGTGTATTTGCTTCCTGTAAATAGGACTAAAGTACAAAACAGCCATCATGGTCTCAGCCCTTCCAGCACAATTAAAGTTGGTCATATGTTGGCACCAGTAATGACCACCATCTGCTCATGTCCACGGCCCAGCAGCCTTCCACTGCAAATCACTATCTCCACATGCCCAGCAAATTATCCAGTGCTGCCTGTCTTGAAAGTACCTAATGAGCAAAAAGCTGTCTATTGTGTACTTTAAGGAGGAGTGCAAATGCATATGACTTCTGGGGCGGCTGGTGGGCACGACACAGCTATGTTGAGGGTGCATGTGGACTGGGCCAGCCTCACCCCACCTGGGACTGTGGTTGATCTCAATGTGGGTAGGCAGCTGAGTGGGAAGGCATTTGACTCTTCCCCACTCCAATGCAGTATCCATTTATCAAAGGCAGGGACTTGTTTTTTGTTGTTTTTCGAATCGCAGAGAACTGTGAGGGCCTTGGGCAGTGGTATGAATCATTTAAAGACTCACCTATAAGCCCGAACTAAACAAAAGGCTCATACGAAAAATGTAGGAAAAAAGGGCTGAATGACAGAAATTCATGGCCCATAAAGCCGTACAGTTCTCCGCCTAATTTTTTACTTATTTCCTACCACCCTGCCTGCCCAGGTCAGTACAGTCCAGCCACTGTGGCCTTCTTCTTGCCCTTTGGGCACATCAAGCTGATCGCCACCTGCCAGCTGCCATCAAGTCGACTCTGACTTATGGCGGCCCCATGTGTGTCAGAGTAGATCTGCACTCCACAGTGTATTCAGTGGCTGATTTTTTAGAAGAAGATCACCAGATCCTTTTTTCCCTTTTGGTTAGCATCCAAGCATGTTAACTGTTTGTACCACTCAGGAACTCCAATGCTACCAAAGGTTCTAGAATTTGCTCTTCCCTTTGCTTTGAACAACTCTCCCTGTACTCTTCACAATTTTCACCTCCATTTCCCATCAATCTATGTTCAAATATCATCCCCTTGAAGAACCATTTCCTAGACATCCATTGAAACTTGCCCACCGTCTCCCTCATTACGCATACTCTTATATGGATTTATTTTTCTTCAGAGCACCTCCCACTCTCTAAAGATATGTTTATTGTTTGCAAGTTCATCTGCTTCCTACATTAACTGAGGGCCAAGTCTCTTTCAGTCATTACTGTGTCCACAGTGCTTTCAAAAGTGCCTGGCAGGTAATAAGTACTCAATAAATATTTGTTGAAAGAAATAATTAAAACTATAATTTTCTAAGCCAAAACGATTTGGTAATCCCATTTAAAATAGGGACTCAGAAGCCCTTACCAGTCTGCATGTGTCAATATAATCATTTGACAATTGCCCAGAAAATACGATAGGAAGAACACATTTTACTTAACATGCCTCATGGAAAATAGCGACAATGACAACCACTACAACGACAAGAACAGCCAATACTTAATAAGGTAACCTCTATCATTTGTCAACGATGTGCTTTATAAACATTAGCTCATTCGATCCACATAAGAACACCATGAACTATTTACTATTATTACTCTCGTTTTATAAACATGAAACTAAAGAGGCAAATAACTTCTCCAAGGTCACATAGCTGGTCACTGCCAGTGAGGATTCCAACTAGAGTCTGTCTGACCCCAAAATCTGTGGTTTCTTCACATCCCTCATTTGGGATGAACCAGTTAGTGGTACTTCTGGAAGCATAGAGACTCCTGTGTGAAAATAGGCTGGTTTCCAGAATTTCTGCTTTTAAGTCAACAAGTTACAAGTTGGAACACACAAAATATTCTTGAAAAATTATGACCTACCTGCAAAGTTTATCTGGCTCCAAATTTAGCACAAATTATGTCCATTTGCAACTATGCAGAGTGGATGAGGAAGGAGTGGACAACATTTGTTAAATGCACATTATATGCCAGGTGTCCATTCACCATTTGACAGATCCTCAAAACAGCCTTCTGAAATAAACACCATGATCTCCATTTTACATAAAGTACTGTGGGTCTTACTGACAGGGCAGTGACGCATCAGTGGTAGAATTTTCGCCTTCCGCATGGGAGATCTGTTCAATTCCTGGCCAATGGCACCCGTCTGTCAGTGGAGGCTTGCATGCTGCTGTAGTGCTCAACAAGTTTCAGCAGAACTTCCAGACTAAGATGAACGAGGAAGAAAGGCCTGGCGATTAACTTCTGAAAATCAGCCAATGAAAACCCTATGGATCACAACGGTCTATCTGCAATCCATCATGGGGACAGCGCAGGACCAGACTACATTTTGTTCCACTGTGCCACACTAGTCATAATAAAGAAAGCAAAACAATACAATCAAATTCTTTTTTTTTTAAGTATTCTTGAAGGCCACTATTCAAAGAAAAATGAACTTAATTAGGAATAGGAGGTGTACAGATAATGATTCTTTTAGTTCTGGATCTTTATTTTCTAAGTTTACTCACTTTAAGCATAAAACATACAATATTAAGCTGATTAATCACAGTAGGAATCACTTTTCCGGCTCATACTTGGAATTTAAACAGGTAAAAGAAAATGAAAACGAGAGAGAGAGAAAACAAGAGGGTAGTACAGAGTAGGAAAACAAAACGGGAAGGGAGGAGCTGGCTCACGAAGAAGGTGCTGAGAGCACGTGAACTGAGCAGTGAGTAACAAGGGCAGGACAGAGAAGGATCACCATTGGTGTCAGACTTCCAGAGGGAAAAGGAAGAAGGTGAGGAGAAGCGAATTTGCTCATCTGGGCATGTCTGAGTCCCCCTGGAACAGCCTCAAAGCCCTGGTGGCACAGTGGTTAAGAGCTTGGCTGCTAACCAAAAAAAGTCGGCAGTTTGAATCTACCAGTTGCTCCTTGGAAACCCTATGGGGCAGTTCTACTCTGTCCTACAGGGTCGCTATGAGTTGGAATCAACTCGAAGGCAACAGATTTTGGTTTTGGAACAGCCTCAGACAAGGTAGCAGGGGGACACAGTCCGTAACTGAACACATACGTGTGTGGTGTATTCCCAAGTTCGTGGTCTATAATTCAAAGTACACCTGACTCATACTGTCACATGGTCACTTGAAATGCTTTCATATAATAGAACCTGAATGTCAAACTGTCATCTGTTCAGAATCTTTCCCTTCCTACTTTTATTTTAATTGCTTCCCTTTCTAGATTTTGCCATCTCCATTGGCTTTTGTTTGCAGATTAATTTTTGACCACTTCAATCAATGCCTTAATGGTGAGTCCTTTTTATTCCCCAGGAAGTAATAACAACAATAATAATAACAATTAAACACATTTTGGATCTTGTGAGGTGTAAAATCACCTCGTAGAAAGCAATTTGGCCTTTCGTCCTTGATTCATTCAAGCAGGACCACACCTGAGGCTACCAAGTGGTGAATGACCAGACCAAGAGGGACCACCTGAGGGCCCAATGCTGACTAGGCCTCAGGAGGCATGATGTAATCTATCGTGGCCATGTGGGGAGGCTGATAAGAGCCCTGAACACAAAGGCTCAGATGCAGCTTCCCGGTTGGTGACCATGCATGGGAGAGAGTAATGCATCATCCCTCTTTAGGACATGGAAGCTCTGCACTAGGACCCCTCCCAGACCTCACCCTATGTGTCTCTTTGTATCATTTTTTGTTATATTGAAGTTGTTATCACAGGTGTGGTGTTTTCTTTGAGTTCTGTGAATCATTCCAGTGAATTCTAGAACCAAAAGAGCAAGGGGAGCCAGCTGGTCATGTGGATCCCCAGGCTTGTGGCTAGTACCCAGAGAAGGCAGAGGAAAACTCCAGATTTGGGGCCAGCTGGATGAAAGAGAGAAGGGGCTGGCTGGTCTGAAGTGGAGGGAGTCACCGGGACTCCCGAGCTTGTAGCCAACACCTGCTGACCCAGCCCAGGAAGGTAGGAAATAAAAGAGAGTGGGCTACATGGGAAGCTGGGGTCTGAGCTGAACAGGGAAGAAAAGCTGACATTTCCACAGGATGGAGCTGGCATGTGGTGTGGGATTTGTGGTCCACCACACAATTTGGTGTCAGAGGTGGGTGTTTTTCTCCCTGGACTGGTTTGCACAGGTGGTATAGAGAGCAGGGTTCACTAGAATGATGCTGATGTCACACACATCTATAGCATCTTGACTGTATTTCCCAATAGGTAAATCAACAAGGTCCATACGGTCGCTGTCAATCAGGTGGACCCTAACTCATAAGCTCCAGGCTGGGAAATGGGTGAGAAAATTCATATATAACCAGGGCTACATGTTTAGATCAGTCCAACGCTTCCAGTGCTACACGCTGTGAGGGATGGCTCATGTATGAGGCAGTGGAGGAGCACAGTGAGTGCTGGCTAGAGAACCATGCCCTCTCCTTTCCTCTCAGAAAGTCACTGCTCCATAATAACCTCATTCTCAAGAAGACATCCAGAAGCACCTTTAAATCACGTGCAGAAGATGTCTCAAATTGTGCAGCATTATATTCTCATCCCCGTCCACAGATGAGAGGGCCAGCCTTCAAAGTCTAGGATGGCCGTAATGATTACTGCCTGAAGAACAGGATCAGATCGCATAAAAGCAAGCAGCAGCCTCCACTCTCAGGGTGGCCCTGAGCAAGTCCCAAGCAAGTGACGTTTGATCCTAGCTCACCGAGACTCTACTTTCCACAGCTCTCCCTCACCCACAAGTGATGCCTTTCATCTACGCTACCTCCAGGTCTGCTTGTCTCTCTCCCTTACACCCTGTGCCATACATGTCCAACTAAAGCCTGTTTTCAGGAAAGGTGTGATAACTTCATCCACACTGCAGCATAACAAAGAAGGCTCAGCCTCTCGGCCTTCCTAGGGGGTGTTTGCATTCGCTCGGAACTATGAGGTTTCACAGCAAAGGCAGAACATGCAATTGGGAGCACTTGGGCTCATGAGCAGGAGAGGCCTTGTATTTGTAGATCTGTTGTTGGCTTCTTTGTTTGGTTTTTGGGAAAGAGGCCTTTGCTGTCAGCCCTGCAATCGCATAGGTACCTGCCCATTCATAGGTGTAAAGCTGGCCATCTCCTCAACCCACCTCCATCCTGCCAAGACAGAAAATTTGTGCTGAATGGTGCTCCAGCTCACAGGTCTGCCATCCAGGGACTCCTGAAGGTGATCTGGCTGCAAATCATCCTCTAACTCCCACGTCTGCCATCTCAGGACACCAGGAGAAAACAGCCTGAGCCCAAGAGCCCATTATCTAAGTCGGCATTCACATGGAAGAACCATCAAATATTCAGCCATCCGCATTTTCTCTCTTTTCAGAAGCTTGAGCCCATCCAGTAGAACGGGCAGAGATGCCATTTCTATAACAGTAGGAGGTGATCGTTTTTCATTTCAACATTTTATTTGAAGTTAAAAGAGGATTTCTTTTGGCAGACGTCTAAAACCTCCTCTGGAGGAGCAAACCTTAGAATCAAACAAGAAGAGAATTTCAAAAGTGCATCAGGTGAGCCACGCAGAATGCTCAGATGAGCTCATTCAAGCTGTTCAGAGCTAGAAAGTAAGACATTTCAGCACTTGGTAGGCTAAGAAACCAGTTGTGCTGAAGTCAACAGATTTCTGTGCTCAATTTCTTGAAGAACAGCTTCTAATAGAATGTGTTTACTTACATTAGGAATAGATAAAATGCTGTCAAAACATTTCATCAAGTATTTCATCTGGTTGTAAGTTAGAATATTTCAAAGAATTCATGTCTCATATTTCTACAAAGAAATGGAAGAGTTCTAAGTAAGTCACATTCAAAAGATCAAATACTTTAGTGGGCCATCATCCAATTTTAATTAACTAGCTGAAGTTGCTGAACCAATACTTTTCAAAAGAGATGAGGGATGTGAAAACAGGATAAAGTATAAGTTAAGACCAATGAAATATTCTGAATTCAGCAAAGAACTATAATGTCATTTATCAACTACTCAAGAGCCTACTGCTGAGTCTACCTTGTTACAAAATCTGGCCCAGCCTGAGACTAGGCAGAGAAAGCAATTATTTACCTGGGTTGATTTGACAAGCATGAGACCACCCACCCGCCTCCCTCCCCTTCCCCCCCACATAAACACTTCTTTCCAGCTCCCCATCAAAACAATTTTTTTTTTTTTGTCCCACAGGGCTGCCAGTGTGTCTAAAATTGCTATGATATGCCTTCAGACATCAAAGATTCCCTGTTAAGCTGAATATAACTGCTAAATCATTACTGTCTTCCCATCAGTTTATTAATTGGATTATAACCATTGGATACCTAAATGAATACATACTGCTCATTTTGCTGAGAAGTTAGGGAAGCTATGAGGTGTGGACTATGAAATCAGATTGGACAAGGCAGGCCTGAGTGTGGAGTCTGAAAGGCAGAGGATATGTGCAGCACAGCACTGGGCTGGGGCGGGAGAGGCTGTTTGGGAATGAGAACACAAGGGTAGCACAGCAATTCAGGCACTGCAGTTTTGTTGACGGTAGATTCAAGCAAACACTGACACAAGGTTAACTACAAAGCTTAGTTACAGAAGTGAAGAAGAAAAACAACAACAACAACCCCACCAAGAGATTAGCCTCTAGACTCAAATGACCATGAGGTTGATTGATACCATGTAGACATGGGTCTTCCATAAGGAGTTAATGGCTCTCTTCACACTTGGCAGGCCTGGTGTTCTCACTGCAGCCCCAGATGTCAGACGAGAACAGAACTGTACAGAAACACTAGGATTCATCTAGTTCAGGGCAGCTCAAATTTTTATAGCATCAGAATCATCACCTGGATGGCTTGTTAAGACACAGGTTTCTGAGTTCCCATCCCAAGAATTTCTGATTCAGTAGATCTGGGATAGGGTTCCAAGAATGTGCATTTCCAACAAGTTCCCAAGTGATGCTGCTGCTGCCTCTGCTGGCCTGCAGACCACACTTGGAAACCACTGGTCTAGCTGTTCAGCACTGAGTCAGAAATGATCTGGGCTTCTCTCCATTTCTCTGGATGCCTGTATTTATCAGAAAACATGGCAGAGCTTACCAACTCCACATTTGTGGTTTGGGCAGTGAGATTTACTTTAATTAATACCATTACACAGTAGCTTTCGAAATTGTGTTCACATTCCACAATGTAAAAATAAGCTTTATATCACAACCTAATTATAGACATATAAAATGGAAATAAAGGTTTCAAGAAACAATATTTTTCCTTTTCATGTTATCTACACTGATATTTTGTAATTTATTTCTCTCCTATTCTGTGAAAAGAATATGTTGGACGCTATTCCTCTCAGACTTTCTTTGAAATGGGATTTTAAAAGTAACTTTGGGTAAAAGTCAAGTAGTCAACACTAAAGCATAAAAAAAGAATACTTAAATTATTAATTTTATATTAAATCTGAAAGCCATAGTCTAAGAATCATACAAGCATGCAACACCATTGGTAGAGTTCTCACTAGTTTATGCTTTTCAAATTGTGATAGACAAACTAGGAAGGCCAGAATTTGAATGGAGAAATATTTTGTCAGATTCAGTTGACAAACTCAGACCAGTAGACTTGAAATTAAAAAAAAAGTTTCCGATTTGGTAAATTTGTATATGTCCTGGGAGGTACAAATGGTTAACATGTTCGGCTGCTAACCGAAAGGTTTGAGGTTCAAGCCTATGCAGTGGTGCCTTGGAAAAAAGGCTTGGTGATTTCCTTTCAAAAAAATCAGCTGTTGAAGACCCTATGGAGCACAGTTCTACCCTTGACACATGTACGCTCGTCATGAGTCAGAGGTGACTCGATGGCAGCTGATGAAAATTAGTATACAATCCAAAATTACATGAACTATCGTCACATAGTGAATTTGCGGTAAGTACTAGAAAAGAAGTAGCCTGAGCAGTAGCGGAACCTGTGGTTGGCAATGGGATCATGAAATGTGATAGGTCCCTCTTGAGTTAGAAGCCACCCAGATCCCTGTCTACATCTCTCACTGTCATCTTTGTAGCAACCCTGAGACCACTGATCAGCTACATTGTATGAAACAATTATTGATTATGTCATTTTATATCTCTCAATTACTTCAATGTAGCACAGTAACCTACTTGTCTCACATTAGCCATCCTTCCCTAAGAAAGGAAAAGCGTTGTCTCTTGGAAAACAACAACACTTACAACGCATGTCCTTCTATTATATAAAAGTGTCTCAAATGCAAAATAATAAAATCAGCAAGTTCTCTATACATGTTCAAACTTTCTTGTAAACCAACCTGACAGTCATACTGTACAACTGTTACTAAAGAGAGTTCTGAGAAATTTTTAGGGCTTCACAGGCAATAAATTATATTGTTGCTGATGTTGTTGTTAGTCGCTGTTGAATCAATTCTGATTCATGGTGACCCATGTGTGCAGAGCAGAACTTCTCCATAGGGTATTCCAGGCTGAGATCTTTCAGAAGCAGATAACCAGGTCTTACTTCCCAGGGGCCTCTGGGTTGGTTTGAACCTCCAACCTTTCAGTTAGTAGTCCAGTGCTTAACCATTGCACCACCCACTAAGATGGGGCAAAACTGAATATCTTGATAATGGTAAAGGAAAATCTATCTTTAGCTCTTTCCACTTTATGATTTTTTTAAACCTTTTAAACTATTTTAGTGGGTTCTATCCACCCAGTTCTTCAACCTCATACTAATGAAACCTGTTGATTAGAAAAATTCTGAGGAGGCCATACCCCCTAAGGCAGTGGTCCCCACCTTAGCTGCACATTATAATCACCTAGAGGAGCTTTTAAATACACCCATGCTGGACTCTGCCCCAGACCAATTAAATCAGCGTCTCTGTGGATGGGGATCAGGCACCACATTTATCAAAGCTCCCTATGATTTTACTGTGCACCCAAAGTTGAGAACCACTGCCCTGTCACTGACTCTGGCCACCAGATGTTGTTGTTAGATGCCGTCAAGTCGGTTCCAACTCATAGTAACCCTATGTACAATAGAACACAACACTGACCGGTCCTACATCATCCTCACAATTGTTCCTATGCTTGAGACCATCGTTCCAGCCACTGTGTCAATCCATCTCGTTGAGGGTCTTCCTCTCTTTCGCTGACCCTCTACTTTACCGAGCATGATGTCCTTCTCCAGGGACTGGTCCCTCCTAATAACTTGTCCAAATACATGAGATGAAGTCTCGCCATCCTCGCTTCTCAGGAGCATTCTGGCTGTACTTCTTCCAAGAGAGATTTGTTCCTTCTTCTGGCAGTCCATGGTATATTCAATATTCTTCGCCTATGTCATAATTCAAAGGCATCAATTCTTCTTTGGTCTTCCTTATTTACTGTCCAGCTTTCGTATGCATATGAGGCAATCGAAGATACCATGGCTTGGGTTAGGTGCACCTTAGTCCTCAAAGGGACATCCTTGCTTTTTAACACTTGAAAGAAGTCTTCTACAGCAGATTTACCCAATGCAATACGTGACTTGCAATACATGTAACATATTCTAACAAAGACATTAAGGCACAGAATCAGCCTTGAATTGTAGAATGTTTTCTCCAATCAGGCTATGGGTGTGGGGAGTCTTTTCTGGTATCTCCAAATCATAGTAGGTGTCTCACAGCGGTTTTGCTAGAAAGTCAAGTCAGCTCTTACGTTCCTTGTGCTTTTCTGCTTCCCTTCCTCATTTCGTGGTGAGGCAACAGAATCCACTGCCCTGTCAGTGGGAACACACTCATAATATGAGTTGTATTACCATTTTCTTTCAAGCTCAGCAATTTTGCTTGGAGCCAGGCTCCGGCTCAGCTCATGAGCTGTGACAGGATAAGAGCCCCAGAGGCTGGAAGAGGAGTCTATGAAACCTGTCGGGAACACAGCAGTGCACTCACGGAACTCAGAAAAAAGGCTCCATTCCCTGCTTCTAAAGGGGCAGCAAATGTGAACAGTTAGGTCCAGCATAGGACTTAGGGAGTCTGTGCTGTGAATTCCATGCGTCAGTGGACTCCAAGAATAAATGTGCCATGCTCTGTTTCAATTTGATTTGAAGCTCACAGTCCCATGTTCTTGTTCTATTAGAACTAGGTGCACATTAAAACAAAACAAAAAAACCAAACCTGTTGCCATCAAGTCAAGTCGATTTCAACTATAGGACAGAGTAGAACTGCCCCAGTCAAGCTCTTAACCACTGTGCCACCAGGTCTCCAGGTGCACATTAGAGGCAATTTATATCTCTCTAGAAACTATGAAATGATAGAGGTAGTCTCTCCTGGGTTCTTTGTTTCTTAGCTTTGACCAAATGCAAGTGTAGGTCACATGTTGCCCTATGAAATGCATATTCAGTGGTATATCTGTGCCCCATGATTCTGTTCTTTAAAATTGGTACTGTAAAGTTTATTTCTGTTTTGTCCCCATTTTTCTTTTTGGGAGAAGCTTGAATGTCTAGCTTGGCAAAATGCAGGAAAGCATCTGGTATTGAACAAGCCCTTTAATTCTATGTGGTTAAACAGTAATCTATGGTGTAATTAATTCCTGAATGATCTACTTCTTGAAATAATGGTGAATGAAGTTGCTTGCTCTCAGTCTGTCACCATGCCAAATAAGCGGTCAGTCCATTTAGTCCAGTCAAACCAGCTATTTGGCATTGAAAACCCAGCATAATTGGCTGACAGAACATCCTCATTGGTTGCGTGTGTATGACAGAGGTAATCTGAGCACATGTCCCCAGAATAAGGACACCATGCTGGAGTGAACGTGTGATACTGTCCAAGGAAGAAAGCCTATCCTAGTCTCACATTCGACATCAGAATAGGAGAATTACAGCTACTTGACTATCCTTGGTGACCACGTTTCAGGTAGGGAGGGAGAGGAAGTTACAGAGGGTCCCTTCCTGACGGAGAGCTCTCATCTGCGTCCAGCTGCACCCAACGGCCTGGCGGGTGTCAAGCAGTTTTAGAGAGCGGAGACCATAGATTTCAGATCACAGTTTTCTTGTGCTCAAAAGTTCTGGTGCATGTTGTGACAGGAGTGAATTTGAGGACATCGTGCTGAGTGAGATGAGTCAGTCACAGGGAGACTAATATTATACGATCCCACTTACGTGAAGTATCCAGAATAGGCAAATGCATAGAGACAAAAATGTACTGGAGGTTGCGTGGGTCTGGGGGCGGGGGGAAATGGGCAGTTATTGCTTAGGGCATTCTGAGTTTCCGGGTAGGGTGTGAAAACATTTGGAAACAGATAGTGGTGATGTTCACAACACAGTGAATGTAATGGTCACTGGGTTATATGCGTAAAATGATTTACATGGCAAATGCTCTGTTGTATATCTTTTACTACAATAAAATTATTTTAAAAAAACTGGGGAATTCAAGAAATGACAGGATAGTGCGGGACTGGCTGTTCAGTTCCATGTTGTTTGGGATGAACTGATTTTTTTCTCCAGTTGGGGGTGTGTGTGTCCTGGGGCTGAGATTGTGTATCGACGTGTACCCCTACAACACAGACAGACAGAGAGGCTGAACATGTGAGATCGGGAAATAAGAAATGTGATTATGGCAAATTTCAAGTTACATACTTCAATACTTCTTTAAAAGTGTGAGACAGCAGATATTCCGGATGTCTTATACTATTTACTGATGAGTCTTTATGGTGAGAAAGCGCCTTTGAAGTGCAACCAGGTTTGTGGAAAGCCCGCGACCACCACTTTGACAAGAAAAAGGTGGAGCTGATGCAGCAGCTTTCCCCTCTGCTAAACGCCCTGCTTGCTGGCTGGAAAAGCCAAGATGGATTTTAAGACAATACCCCAAATGAATAACACATTAAAATCAAGAAGATAAAATTAGTTAAAAGACGATACAGATAGCTACTATTTAAAATATATAATAGACTAAAATAAACATGATATAATAATTTACAGTAGTTCAGTGGTAAAACTCGGTTAAATAAAAATAAGAGCGTATTAGCTGAAGAAATACAGTCAAAAGTTAAAATGAAAGCATTTATATTAGTAAACTTGGCTAAACGTGTAGACTTAAAAAGTAGTTATTTTAACAACAAGCAAATAAGCAAACAGCAGTAGTCAATTTATAGACGGTAGTTTATGGGCACCTGGCAGGGCAGATAGAAAAGTCGAGCTAAGATGGATACAGGAAAGGATTGTCTACAATCCTCCCCTTCGAGACTTGCAAGTATTCCATTTAGAGAACCTCGAGGTCCTCACTGTGTAGGGTTCCCTAACCACAATATTCAACTGGACGTGTTTATACCCCTTTATGAGCAAAGGGGTTCAGTTACCTTAGCTGATTTTTTTTTTTTTTTTTTTGTAGCAACCTCCCTACACACAAAAGACCCTACCCAACCCTCTCTTGGAGAATTTGGCACCATTTGGAATGAAACTGCCCTTTACAAACTCTTAATCTAGGAATCTGTAGCTTTTCTTTAACACTGAGTGGTTTTAATTAATAACTGAATTTCCTCTTAATCCAAACACTGCGAGAAGATTAAATCAGTGCTATGGCGAATCAGCCCATGGCCAACCCTTCCCAGGGCTAGCTATAGTTGCCGGCTCCCACGGCCTCACACCAGGGTTCTGGACTTGCCTATACATTAGATTCACCTGAAGATTTCCGAAAACCCTTGATGCCTGGGGCTCACTCTAAAACAATGACCTCACAAACTCTGGGGAAGGAGGAAGAACCCAGACTTCAGTCTTCTTTTAAAGCCTCCCCATGTGCAGTCAAGACTACAACCACAGCATTGGATCAGGACCTCAAACTCAATGTTCACACAGATCACCCGGGATGTTGTTCAAATGCAGTTCTGAGCTGTGGGTCAGGATGGGGACTGGAACTCTGCATTGTTAACTAGCTCCGAACTGTTACAGATGCTCCCAGTCAATGGGCTGCACTATGAGCTGCAGGCCTCGGACCAGAAGTCACAGGTAGCAGGGGGAGGAGAATGACATTGCCTCAGGACATACTTGCCCATCCCTTCTAAAGGATCAAGAATAACTCAAAACTCTATTAGCAGAGAGTCAGTAGTATCTTCTTTGGATCTAATATCAAATCATTTGTGTTCAATGGTACAACCCCTAGGACAGGAATCCCATCCTCACGGTCCCTAAAAGATGGTTATCAGGCTTCACCCTGAACTAAGGACCAGAAGCTGTCTGGAGGTCTGCGTAGCCTTGATCTCTCCTATTGATATTACTCTCCCTGGAATTGGCTATTCCTTCCAGTTCTCACTGGAGGAAAGAAGGATAATGCTGAGCTGACTGTATATACTTTCAACAGGATATCTTATCACTTCCAGCGCTTCTTCTTTCTCCAGCCATTCTCTTCAGCTCCTTCCGCTGCTCCTCATCTATCCTGATCATAAGACTCATTCCCATTCAGGTCCCTCTCCTATGGCCCACAATGACTCCCCACCAAGTCATGTGGCTTTCAGATGTTGTATAATGACTGCAGAATGCGGCAAGGTGGCACCATAAAGGTGGGAGTCCTGAAGTCAACCTGCCTGTGTCTGAAATCCACTCCCCGATTTACACCCTGTAGAACTCCCAGCAAGTTACATAACATCTCTTTTACTGAGTTTCCTTATCTATAAAGTGGAGATAAACATAGTACTACTCTTTAGGACTACGTAAGGGTTAAATGAGTTAATACATGTAAGCATGTGTCCAAATGCCTGCCATACAATGTTCAATAAATTAGCAATTATTAAACTACTTTCATTTATTTGACCAAAATACCTATTTATTGCAGCTTCTGCAGCAGTGTCTGAATGTTGGCCCCTATAAAGCCTGAGGTCAACTAAGGCTCCCAGATTGTTTTTTTTGTTTTGTTTTGTTTTTCTTTTTTGCCAGTAAGTACTCTTAAGATACTCCTATTTGTATGCATGCTCAGTTTTTTTTTAACCTATATGGAAGATTACATTTATTTCTGTTAAATTTGACTGTGTTGATTTTGATCTGTCATTCACACATGTTATGACGCACACAAAGGACCATGGTCTTATAGGTTTCATAGCATCCTTACAAACACAGGCAGGATGAAACTGTAAGAGCACACTCTCATCTCACCCTGATCTTCAAGTAGAGCCATTCCAGAATGAAAGAGGAACAGAGACACTTCATTTGGTGTCTTGAAGTGGATGATATGGCAGTGTTATCATTATTCAAAATAAATACTAGATTAATTGCAGCACTTTTCACAATAGCCAAAAGGTGGAAACAACCAGAATGTCCACCAACACATGGATAAATAAAATGTGGTACATATATACAATGCAGTACTACTCAGTCATAAAGAGGAGAGTCCTGATGCATGCTACAACATGGATGAATCTTGAAAACAAAATGCTGAGCAATAAGTCAGTCGCAAACGGACAAACACTACATGATCCTACTTATATGAAATAAGCAAATATATAGAAACTGAAGCTTATCAGTGGCTACTATGGGTGGGAGGGAGGGGAGGGGGGAGCTTTGCTTAGGGGGTATTGATTTTATGTTAATGGTAGTGGGATAATTTGGAGGATAGTGAGAATGACTGCATAACTTGAAGAATGTAATCCATGTCAGTGAAATATACATGTAGAAAATTGCTGCATTAGTGTGTTTTGCCGTGTATATTTTCACCACAATAAAAATAAATACATATTAGAAGCTGAAGTGACAACTTGCATTCCATCGGATAACTCTATGCAAGAGGCACATGAAAATATTCTCAAGAAGCCACTGGCCCAGGGAATCCAGCCTTCTCTTCCTAATGGTGCATCTTATATATACAGACTCTCATCAAGCTCAATAAAAATTCCATGCGTGACAGAAGGCAGATCCAGGGCAGATCATCAATGATGAATTCCTGGTGGGAGAGGAGGATAATTTTACTGCTTCCTGTTGTTCTGGTGCCCCATACTCACTCTCTATTTATTTATATTATATAATTTAATTTTTCTGGAATACAGTCATAAATCACAAATGCTGGTCACTTAGAAAGCAACGCATTGTTATGCCTAGCTAATTTACAACAAGACAATCATTTTCCACTATGCTTTCAAATTCTTTACATAAAGCTGAACCAACTGACATGTCATTTACAGACTTTACTCGAGCACACTAAATCAAGAGGTTTCCGGGGGTACTAACATCTTGCATGCATCAGTCTGTATTTTAGTCCCATTCTTGGTAATTTCTCAGGTCTTATGGCCCTTCCTCTGTCTTTGAAAAGTCACTGGGTACTGATCTGGGGTCAGGCTGGCCCCAGAAACATGGGTATGCCCTGGGCCTGGTGGGGGGGGTGAGGAGGCGAAACAAAGAGAAGTCATTTACGGGTTTCAATCTAAGTGCAGAGACTTGAGAGATGAAGGTGGTTTGGGATTGGAGGGGGATCTAGAGTTGGCCTTGCTTCCCCACGAATCCCAAGGGAAGTGCGGCCCTTGACAGCCCACCATTGAGAGTATTGTCCTGGGTACTAGGATGACAGGTATTTTAAGAATAAGTAAAGATAATGTAGTGTACCACTCCAACTGCTAAACAGCAGCTTCAGAACAGACTCATGCCAGCTTCAATTGTTAAAGAGATAGGAAGGAGAGGATCATTGTTGGCATAGTAAAAGGAGCCAAGAAGTTCGACATCTAAATCTTACATCTCAAAGCCAAGGAGTGTTCAGAAAAACAATTTTTTCTCTGCACATGGCCCTTCCGCAGACAGCTGTTATATCATTTCTACCAACCCAAGGACAACATCCCTATCCTCTTCACTTTTCTACATTTTTCTAGATATTCCAAATTAAATCCAGAAATTTATATTCTCCAGGAGTGTTTCCTTGGTTAATCAAAATGTTTATCTACCACAAGTGCTTTAGTGCCTATTTATTAGGCTAGACATTTGGGTTTACATACTGCTGTGTGATTAATTACTTTTGGGCATGGCCTTTCTAGCCATAGTCTTGTAACTCCCACCCAGGTGACTGTGTAACAGAGTAATTGTGGCTTACCAAGGGGATTGGTCTGTTTTGCCTGAAAAGAAAGCCAATTCCAGAGGAGAAGGAAGAGCCCACTACTACCAAGGAAGGAGAGACAGCGCAGCGGGTTTCCCCGCCCACCGAGAGAGAAAATTCAGTGCCTCTGGGAAGAGGCCGAGGGCCAGGGAGAAGTGTGCCCGTGAGTCCAGCTGGGGAGAGTCTGTCCTGATGAAAGAACTGTATCCTGAATATTCCTGAGCCTGAATTATAGCTATCACTTCCCTTATAATAAACCCCATAATCGTGAGTATGGTCTGTGAGTTCTGTGTGGCCATTGCAATGAATTATTGAACCCAGTGGAGAGGGCTATGGGAAGGATGGTTGGTGTCAGAATTGGTAGAGATGGCAGAGACAGGAGGCTTGTCTGACCGCCAACTGATGGGAGTCAGGCTTGCGCTGTTGATCTTGGTTCTCCTTCCCCCTTATGGGGTTGGAGGAGGTCAGACACTGCCCCTAAGCCATTTTTACAAGTCAAGGTTAGGGGTGCAGGCCTGGAGTCAGACTTCCTAGATTCAAGCTCAGGCTCTACCATTTATTAGTTAGGGTGTTTCATACATCTGGTCTTCCCCATTTGTAAAACAGTCCCAAAAAATAAGGGCTCAATATGTGTTAGCTGCCATTATTATGATTAATAACCACAGCAGCAGAATCTATATATGAAAAAATTTCATTGATTTTAAGAAATGTTCCACAGTTGTAAGAATGTGGGATGTTAGTGTGCAAGATGTAAATATATCTTTGGCAATGAATTCGGGTCAGAAAAGGTACTATTTCTACTATGTTTTATTATTTTGAGTATAGAACAATTATTTGGCCTCATCTTTTTTAGGAAACAGTTAAAATTTATCCTACCCTATCTCTCAACAACCCCTGTGTTTGGGGAAAGTGCCTTTCATCCTTCATGCCATACAGTTCTGTGCTTTCCTATACATTAGTACCTCATTTATTCCCAAATTAATTCATCTAGTCAACAAATACTCTTGAAGGCTTACTATGCCAGGCATTATTCTAGGTGTAGAATACCTCAGTGAAGAAAAAAAAAAGCCAAACCCCCTGTCGTCTAGTCAACTCCAACTCCTAGTGACCCCATACGGTTTCCAAGGTTGTAAATCTCTACAGAACCAGACTGCCACACCTTTCTTCCACGGAGCTGCTGGTGGTTTCAAACCGCTGACCTTTCAGTTACCAGTTGATTGTTTTAACCACTGCACCACCAGAGCTCCTTTCAGTGAAAACAAGCAAATAAAATACCTCCCTGCTCTCTAGGACCTTAGTGAGGAAGACAGACAAGGAACAACACACACAAACAGTAACTTAGAAGGCACTAAGTGCTCTAACTAATAAAACAGGGTTAGAGGATCAGGGTAGAGATGTGGAGGAGGGGCAGGACACAGGAGTAAGTGGGGGCCAAGGTAGGGCTCCCTGAGATGCAATACTTGAGCAGAGGCTCCAAAGAGGTGAGTGCTTCACACACTAGTTCCCCCTTCCCTACCATTCTCGCTAGGCTGGGAGCTCCTGAAGGGCAAGAACAGGGTATTTTTCTGCATCTCCAATACTTAACCCAACACCTAGCAGGTGATCAGCACACAAAAATGTTAACTGAATGGAAGCCTTGTTTAAGATTTCATACAACTTATGCTGTACACTAAGAGAAACCATATAAAACACAGGGTTTGTTACGTAAAAGCACTCAGTGTCCCTTCTGCCATTTTCTATGCCTGCCTGCCATGTTGTCGCCACAGTTTTTCCTGTTATGTTGGCACTACTGGTACTTGCAACAGATTTCCTGAATTCTCCTAGCTACTTAAAATCTTTCTGTTCAGTTCATGCTAAAAAAGATCCTGTTTTCTTGAACTGTAACATCAATATTAGTAATCAGTATACCAAACATAACACCAGTTGCCATCAAGTTGACTCCAACTCACAGCAACCACCCAATGTATGTCAGAGTAAAACTGTGTTCTTTAGCGTTTTCAACGGCCAAGTTTTTGGAAACAGATCGCTTGGCCTTTCTTCCAAGGTGCTGCTGGGTGGACTGAAATCTCCAACCTTACAGTTAGCAGCCGAGAGCATTAACCGTCTGCACCACCCAGAGACTTCATACCAAACATACTCTGATAGTAACTGTCAACTTATCTGGAGGCTGAACAATAGAAAAAGAGCAACTTTTCAAGGATTGCTAGGAAGCTGCCCCTCCACGTCTGGGATCTCCCTGGCACACACTCCCTTCTACTTCCTGCCATTGCTTTCCCTTCCGACGGCATCTTTTACTTCTTGTTTGCCGGCTTTCCTTGCAACCAACCTCATATAACATTACCTCCATTGTTTCAGAAGCATACACGCACACATGCTGCTAATAGTTTATAACTGAGAATGTCAGAAAAGCATGCATCTCAAAGGATACAACTTTTGAAGGTTTTATCAAGTCCTAGGGACTGTGTTGGGTCTGTAGCATCACTGAGGCCATGGCAAGGTCCTGATCGGCCATGAGGTCCAGGTTCCTTTTCCCTTAATTACACTGACCCAGCCTGCATGCTCACCAGGCAGTGGCTGACACATTGCACACTGAATGGAATGGAATTAGCTTTCGAGCACTTCCCGTTTGAGCAAGAGGAGTCAAGGGAGAAGGGGCCACTCAGTCCAGACTGATTTTCATTTAAAAAAAAGAGTCAAAGTACATAATCTCTTTATAGACAGCTGTTCAGGAGAAGTCTGTCTCCCCTGGAGGGACACACAGCCATCATTAGGAAGAAAAATGTCTTTTCAAAACTGTTTTCCTCAATCTGATCCCACCTACCCATTCTTTAGAAACGGACCATTTTCAAAACAGGTAATGAAAATCTAATAGTCCAGCTGCCATGAGTTGCCCCAAGTCTGAATGCATTACAGAGAAAAGGAGTTTATTTCCTGCCATTTTCAAAAGTGGATATGAAAAGGCAGCATTTATTGACCTTACCAAAGCCTTTGATGCAATTAACAGCAATCTGGCTAGAATCAAACTGTATGCAATTGACCTTACTTCATTAGTTTGAAGAATTATTTTACAAATGGAGAGCAAAGTGCTGCAATTTAACAGATGAACTACAATAGCTGATTAAATGAATCTTATTTCAATTCTAACAAACCCAGACTACTTTCTAAAGATGATGCATTAATGAAAGAGGCACTATACATGTTTGGTCTAAGATCAAAGAGAATTAATGTCGTTTTTTTAATTTTAATTTTAGATAAATTTCCTTTTACTTTAACCTCTTGCTTTATATATTAACGTCGAATATTCCTTGTTCATTGTTCATGTAAAATACAACATGAGGATGACAAAATGCAGTATTAGAATTATTTCATCTTAACAATGATTTTTTTCATTAAATGATGAGTTTGGGTGAATCTTTTGTCTATTAAATTTTTATTTATCTTTTTAAACTCTTAAAATGCAATAATATTGTCTACATAGGGAAACCTGAAGCGTCATGAAATTTGTACTGCTAATTGTAAGTGTCAGATTTCAACAAAATTTGCTAACCATGTTCCAATATTTTTATTCTTTTCATTTTCTGCAATCTGCATTTTACATGAATTCAACTACGGAGAAATGAAAAGACCCTTAAGGAAATGAAGAGATGTTTTCAGGACTATGTGCACATGTAATCTAAAAGGATGTTCATTCTTTGTTTCAATAGTTGTAATTTAAGAGGTGATTGAGAAGCCCATGGAATTTAGTAGATTCTTAGATTCAGCTAAAAATGGTCTGAGCATCGAAAGAACTGGCCTAATAAGTGATCACTTTTAAAGTAACCCAGCAAGAGTTGAAGTTCCACACATAAACCATCAATCAACAAGTATTTAAGAATGTGTTTGGTCAACGTTGGGCTAAGTACTGTGGAAGATAGAGGAAAAAATCCGAACTGTACTGATACCATAATGAAAAATAAAGTTACAAAATTGTATAAAACAAAGCTGTATAAACTAAGTTTAAATTAAAACTAAGCATACAAAGTCAATATAAATTTAATGTTAACTGTATTTCTATTTCACTACTATAAACAAACAAAAAATGAAAAGAATAAAAAGCACTTCTATTTCCACCAAAACCCTCAAATATTTAGGTCATCAACCTCTTTAAAAATGTGAAAGTCATCTACATGGAAAACTACAAAATAAATGGAGGAGCATATCACAGTTCTGGATTGAAAAATTTTATATTGTATATATATAAATTCTCCCCCAAGCTTTTCTGTAGATATAATGTAATCTCAATCAAAAATCTCAACTGGCTCTGTGAGTGTGTGTGTGTGTGTGTGTGTGTGTGTGTGTGTGTGTGTGTAATCTTGCAAGCTGATTCAAAAATTCTGATAAAAACGTAAGGAGCCAAGAACAGTACAGAAAATCTGAAAGAAAATATCTGATGCACTTAAACTACCAGTTAACAAGGCTTATTTTAAGGGCACAGTAACTTTAACAGTGTGATTTCAGTGCAAGAATAAATAACCCAGTGGAACAGACAGTCCAGAAAAGATCCATGTGTATAAGATCACCTAACTCTTAACAAATGTCCATCAACAGGATGAATAAACTCTGCTTTGTTCATGCAATGGAATACTTTACAGAATGCTCAATTGTGAACTACTGCTATATGTGAGGTGACTCCCACAGACATAGTTTTAAGCAAATGAAATTTGACACAAAAGAATACGTAACTGCATGTCCAGTTATATAAAGTTCAAAAGCAGACAAAAATGAATTGTTGGTGAAAGATGTCAGAACAGAGTTTACTTCTGGGAGAGTAATTACTAGGAGTGGGGCTCCTGGGCTGCAAGTAATGTCATATTTCTTGATCTAGGTGGTGGGTAATGGGTTGCATTCACCTTTAAAAATTCATAGTGCTGTTCTCTTAAGACCTGTGCACTTAATTATATACACCTTATACTTCAATTACAAAACTTTCATTTATAAAAAATAACATTACAAAATTGTATACACATACTTCAATTACAAAGTTTTAAAAAAAATAATCTATGCTACTTAAAGTCAGTTAAAGTGAATTACATTTACCATGAAAAATAATAAAATTAAAAAATACAGAATAAAATACATGTGGGGAATAAATGAGCTGACCCAAAGAACTACAGAATGCTATTCTCACTCATCCAATATGATCATTTGTGAAAGTAAATGAATAGGCTGTTCTCTAAATGAGGGGTGAGGACATCTCCATTCAAAAGGGCCTACAAGAAGCCAGGACTAGAAAGCGGTTTGATACTTCAGCATGTAGAACTAACTAGTTAGTTTATCCCGTCTGCAGAAACAGTGGGATAGATGTGCTATGAGACGCCAAGTGAGTGGTTCTCAAACTGGTGTCTCGTTAAAGTGAGACTCCTGGGCCATACCCCAAAGCTGTGGAAAGACTAGGTCTAGAGTGGGGGACAAGGCACCTGCACTTCAGGAGATTTAGACATAGGTGGTCTTTGACAGGCACTTGCTTTGGTCCCAGATAACTCAAATCCAAGAGCCAGCTGTTGACAGTGTTTATTCAGCACCGTCCAGATGTGAGTTCCCGCGTCCCAGGACACACACGTTCTGGCCACTAGAGAAGTGATTCCCTCTTTGGGCGGGCTTTATCATGGACTGAGCCAACTATTCTCTACAACTATTTCCTTCTTTCTCCTCTGTTCATCAAGAGTGTGCTACAGGGGGTGACAGGGGAAATGCAAGCATTCCAGATAACAGAGAGGAACATTTCTCAGCATCAGTTCATAAAATGGCCATCGATTTGATATGCCTAAGATTCCTGCACAGTTGAATGAGTCCAGCTGCGGGATGCCATAAAGCTGAAGGACCCTGGTGACTTCACGTGGGTACTGCATGTTCTCGTAGTAAAGAGGTCTTCAGGCTTGCTCTCCTGCTGACATGTCATCATCTGCCATCAGCGTTCAGAAGACAAGGACAGGTATAAAGGAGAGGAAGATTATGGAGCACTGCGGTAGTCACGAGGGCTTCACACAGAGGGTGATAGCTAACTTAGAGCAGTGGAAAGGAAGGAGAAGATGGTTCAGGAGAACTTGACTGAAGGCACTGAGGCAAGCAAGGAGACGCCCAGCCTGACGTTATTAGAGGGTCCTCATTTGAGAAATTGAAAAGTCAGGTCAAATACACAAGCTGGGTCTAGATTACAAAGGAACCTTGGATGCAAAGAAAAAAGGTGATAATGAAGACCCATGGCAAGTTTGTGAGCGGAAGAGATACAAGATGAAATCAAGCCACAGGAAGAGTAATAGGGAAGCGACTGCCAGAACATTGTAAAGAGGTAATTGGAACCAGAGGCAGAGTTCACAAGCTTGGCAGTGGGCGGGCCCAAAGTGATGGGCGTCTGGACCAGGCTGCATGACTCCATCAATCTCACAGGGGTGACACCAGTGCCTTACTCAGAGAGCTGCTGTAGTAAATAGTAAATTCATGTAAAACCCCTAACAGCACCTGTCACATGACAAACATTCAATAAATGTTGACTATCATTATCATTTGGAGTCCATGAGTGGTACAAACAGTTAACTTGCTTGGCTGCTAACCAAAAGGCTGGAAGTTGGAGTCCACCCAGAGGTGCCTCGGAAGAAAGACCTGGCAATCTGCTTCTAAAAAACCAACTATTGACAACTCTAGGGAGCACAGTTCTACTCTGACACACGAGGCCACCATGAGTAGGAGTTGACTAGAAGGCAATCGGCTTGTATTATTATTATTAGTAGTAGTCTGCTAACTGTAGAAACAAAAAGGAAAGTACAACATCAGAGGAATTTTGTTAGGAAAATCAATGTGTCTTTTGATGGGATATGGAAAATCACAGGGAAGAAGGGGTGAAGGTGGCTGCCAGCCAGAATAATTGGGGGGATGATACTTGCACAGGCATGAATGTGGCACCACTTATTTCCTCCTGCTTTACTGATTTCACTGAGCCAGGGCTGGCACACAGAGTCACAAGGACCAAGGCTTCCTTACTGCTCTGAACCCCCTGTGCCTAGCACAGTGCTTGACACATGGCTAAGGCTTAATAAATAAGTGATAAACTGAATAAACCACATATGCATGAACTTCAGTGCAAATTCCCCTTGGACACTACAGGGCAGAGTAGAATGTGACAATGGAAATTATTTCCTAAAAATAGATTTTCTTTGAGAAGGCCGTGCAACAATAGTATATTTGTTCTATGAACCACAGAGACTTGCCTGTCATTTTCCCATAAAGCTAGCAGTCCTCCAGCTTAATTTTAACGGCCAGCTTCCTGCCCCTAAATCAGTGTTAGTGTCAGAGTTGTCTCCCATTGGCATGAGGTCAGTTGTTGATTTGCAGCAGGAACCATCCCTTATTTGGCTAGAGTTCAATTTTAATAGGTTAGGTGTCTGCTTTGTCTTTGCCTTTTACATTAAAGACACTGGTAATCAGATCAAGAGCTCATCAAAAGGTCTCGTCCAGTTGCCAGAAGAAACACACAGGAAAAAAATTTAAATTCCTCCTTCCATCCCTCAATTGTCACCATGAATTACCTAATCAGATTAGAATAATGGGCTGGCTCTTTGATGCTGGATATAAGCTCAGTGTGCTCATCCTACCCAAATACCCTTAAGTTTTTCAGAGGTTCATTGTCCTGGCTCTTGATGCACTTGGCACATCCATTTGGATGCCTGTGCATGTTTCCTTCTACTTCAGTCCAAAAAATTCACTCAGTCTAGTCTGAACTCTGGTAACAAAAACATAAATGCAGTTCAACATAGAAGGAAAAAGAAACTTTACTGAAAGGTTCATCAAATATACTACTAGGTAAACTCCAGGTCTGTTTTATCAAACGGTTTGATAAAGTTGCTTCTCAACCTTTAATGTGGATACAGATCACCTAAGTGTCTTGTTAAAATGCAGATTCTGATTCAGTAGGTCTAGAGTGGGCCCCGAGAGTCTGCAGGTCTGACAGGTCCTGGGTATGCTGATGCTGCTGGACCAGGGACCAGGGCTACGGGCATCCTCTGAGCATCATCTTCAGAGCCTCACCTTGGTAGTCTGTATTTGTAAAGAGGAAATTAGTGCAGGCAGAAGGAAGCTATTCAGTCCTCTGGTTCTTAAAAAAAAATTTAATAAGCAGCCCATGTTGTTATATTCCTAAATCAGCCCATTAACATCCTCATTTCTAAGGACATATGGAGGGGCCTGCCCAGACCTTCCTCCCATAGTGTTCTTGGGGCCTCTAATGGACATGACTGCCGCTGCCAAGACTCCCCTGGTTGTGGACATTAGCCTGAGTTCACCTGGACAGCACAGTGATGACAGCTTGTACAAAACCCGGATAGACCCAGCCCCTCCCACGGGGAAGTGTCCTCATGGGGCAAGAACAGTCACAGGGACACAGCAGGACCCTCCCTCAGCTTCCCGGCCTTGGCAGGGCAGACGCACTTTTTTTTAATTTGTGATTTGATTGTTGTACTTTAAGTGAAAGTTTACAATTTAAGTTAGTCTCTCATACAAAAATTTATACACACATTGTTATGTGACCCTAATTGCTCTCCCTACACTATGACAGCACACTCCTCCTTTCCACCCCTGATTTCCCGTGTCCATCCAACCAGCTCCTGACCCTCTTTGCCTTCTCATCTCACCTCTGGACAGGAGCTGCCCATATAGTCTCATATATCTACTTGAGCTAAGAAGCACACTCTTCATGAGTATCATTTTATGTCCCATAGTCCAGTCCAATTGTTGACTGAAGAGTTGGCCACAGAAATGGTTTTAGTGCTGGGTTGACAGAGAGTCCAAGGGCCATGCTTTCTGGGGTTTCTCTAGTCTCAGTCAGACCATTAAGTCTGGTCTTTTTACTAGAATTTGAGTTCTGCACCCCACTTTTCTCCTGCTCCAGCAGGGACTCTCTGTTGTGTTCCCTGTCAGGGCGGTCATTGGTAGTAGCTGGGCACCATCTAGTTCTTCTGGTCTCAGGCTGTTGCAGTCTCTGGTTTACGTGGCCCTTTCTGTCTCTTGGGCTAGGCAGGTGTGTTTTCATTCAACATAGATGAGCACCCCTCTCATCTCCCTGTGTGGCACCCTGGATCTCCTGTCTGATCTTTCTCTGCTTGTTCTCCTCCAGAAAATTCATCCACCTTCAGGCTGAACTACTACCTTTCTGCAAATTACTGCCAGATACACATTTCAGGCACCGACCCTTCCCTGGTCCAGCTCAAGTCTTATTTCCAGCTACCTGAGGATAAAAACAATCATTTTATGCTCAGGTAACACATAAGAATATAAAAAAGACCTTTACACACACCATGTTTGATGCTTACTAGATATTTCTATTTGATGTACCATCATCATCCTCATGTGAAAATATTTAACTAGAACTCATCAACTTTCTTCCAAACTGGTTACTTTTCCATCAGTTTTATAATTTTCTCAATCACTCAGGTTTAAAACCCAGGGAACTGTTTTAACCCCCTTTTCCCATTTGTTTTCTATTCCAGCCAATGGCACATTCTGACACTTTCATCCCTTGTATGGACTTCAGATCCTCCACTTTCTTTTCATTCCCCACTACTCTTGACAGTCTCCCACCTGAGTCACTGAAAAGGACTCTTTTCTAGTTATATAAATTATGTCTTGCATTTGGCTACTAGTAACAGAAACTCAACAGGATTGTGGCCTAAATAAGATAGAAGTTTATTGTTCTCTCATGTAGATCAGTAAGTGGTAAGCATCCAGGGCTAGTCCTATGGCACCTAGGGTATCTCTTCTGTCCCTGCTCCTTTCCCTCTTGTATTCTGCCATTCCAGGGCTTTGACACTCGAGGTCACCTCATGTTTACTGCACTGCAGGCAGCAAGGGGAAAGGGGGCTTTCCCACTGGGCTGCTCACCTGTGTAAGGAACTTTGCCCTCTGCCCAACCAACCACGCCCACAATTCTTCCCCTTGCGTAGACTATGTCAGGAACAAATCATCACTGGGTTATTAATATGAAGGGCAAACCTTTAAAACAGGTAGTACACAAGCAACTAGAAGTCCCCTGCCATCCTTGTCTTCCTACATATGCCTCTTCTGTCTTCCTTTAATCTTTCATGTATTTATCTATTCTGCTAACATTTACTGAGTACCAGGGATTAGGAACAGAGAAAAATAATATGGAGTCCCAGCCTTGAAGAGCTCATTCTCTGTCATCTGATACACTAACGCCATGCCTGTGTGGTGGAAGTTCTGCATAGTTCCTCATTGCTACGGGAACATTAAGCCCCAGCCTCATGTAGCAGAGTGCTCTTCTTCCTACTGCACCTATTTCAATGCTTGACATGCTCCAAGGTCCACATCAAAACCCAACTTCTTCCATGAAGCCTTCCCTGACCCGCTAGAGCGGCGCTGGCCAATACAGTGGCTACAAGCCCCATGTGGCTACTGAGCACTTAAAATGTAGGCAGTCCAAATGGAGATAAGCTCTGAGTGAAAAATACGCTATGGGTTCTGAAGACCTGGTACACACAAAAAAAGAAGAAGAAAAAGAATGTAATATATCTCAATTTTTTTGTGTGTGTATTACATTTTGGAGTGATAACATTTTAGATACATTGGGTTAAATAAAATATATCATTAAGATTAATTTCTCAATTTTCTGTTTACTTTCTTTAACTTGGCTGCTAGAAATTTTTAAATTGCACTTGTGGCTCACATTTCTATTGGACAGTGCTGCTCTAGACCACAGCGGTCCCTCCACCTTCTGAATGTCTCTGCAATTCTGACTTCAATTTTAATAATACTGATATTTAAGACACAGTGGCATGAATGGTTATGTGCTTGACTATTAACTGAAATGCTAGCAGTTTAAACCCACTCAGAGGAACCACAGAAGAAAAGCCTGGTGATATACTTCTGAAAGTTCACAGCTATGAAACCCTATGGAGTGCAGTTCTGTTCTGAAACACTTGGGGTTGCCATGAGTTAGAATCAGCTCGACAGGAAGGTGTTTGGTTTGGGTTTTTCTGATATGACTTCTTTCCTTACATAAAATTTGATTTGTGTGTGATCCATGTTTCATGCCTCCACAGAACCTGTCATGTTATCACACACATAAAAAAAAAAAACCCAAACCCGTTGCCATCAAGTCAATTCCAACTCATAGCAACCCAAAAGAACAGAGCAGAACTGCCCCATAGGGTTTCCAAGGAGCAGCTGGTGGATTCAAACTGCCAACCTTTTGATTAGCAGCCAAAAGCTTAACCCCTGTACCACCAGGGCTCCCACATACATAACCAGGGCTCAGTAAGTACCTACATTAGGAATGCCTTGAGCAGAGTCACCTACACACACCACTCAGAATTCTCCCAACTTTCACACTTTTGCATCTTAGATCAGGCTGTTCCCTCCTCTTCCACCTACCAAAAGATGTTACTTATTCTTCAAGTCTCAGATCCAATGTCTGTCAGCCCCTCTGTAAAACCTCTTCCATGTTATTCACCGGAAGGGACTGTGGTTCCATCTGTATCCGCATAGCATTGTTGTGCTTTTCTTATAGCGTTTCTCTGTCTGACTTACATCGTACTTAATACTCATCCTCCAGGTCTGCCTGTCCTTGCCTTTGCACCCTCAGAACAATATTTTATTTACTGTAAGCATTTGACACATGCTTGTCAAGTGGAACTGAATTCAGCTCTTGACAATTTCCTCACTCAAAGGATCGTCCATGTGAAAAATACACAAATACATCTTTAAACTTGTTTTTTACTATACTTCACGAATCAACAACTGGAATTCTAATTTTGACCTTTACTAATACACACGTTTTTCATCACTTGTGCTTTGAGAAGGCAAAGGCTTTACCAAGGACTTTTGAAATGTAAAGCCATATAAGGTATCATTTGGACGAGCAGGGTGACTCTAACTGATAGATCTGTAAGTCACACATGCCGAACATATTATGAAAAGTTTATTATTTTCTAAAAACATATCTCTCACAACAATCTCCTGGAGATGATCCATAAACCCAATTCCATTTTTACTATGGCACTGAAATTCACAGCTTAGCACAGCAAAACCACATTCAAGTAATTGTGTTTATGTGTTTAACTAGAAACTTCAACATCTCTTTACCCAGATGTCGAAAAAGGAAACAACCATAAAAACCACAAGGCATTCCCTCCTTTACTACTCTTAGACTCTTTGCTCTCCTATTCTTTGCCGACTTAGAAGATGCATTAATGAGGTATATTGTCTTGTAAGGGGCAGTGATGGTTCAGTGGTAGAATTCTTGCCTTCCATGTGAGAGACCTGGGTTCAATTCCCAGACAATGCACTTCACAAGCAGCCACTACCCTTCTGTTACCGGTGGCTTGAGTGTTGCTATGATGCTGAATAGGTTTAAGTAGAGCTTCCAGACTAAGATAGACTAGGAAGAAAGGCCTGGCACTTTGCTTTCAAAAATTAGCCAATGAGGGACTCCGGCAAGATGGCGGTCTAGGCAGAAGCACC
>NW_004443956.1:17330793-17363033 GCF_000243295.1 Trichechus manatus latirostris | reverse complement strand
AAAAAAAAAAAATTAGCCAATGAAAATCCTATGGATCATAATGGTCTGATTGGCAACCAATCATGTGGATGGCGCAGGACTGTTCCTTTGTGTGTGGGTTCACCATGAGTTGACAGCAGCTAACAACAACATTATCTTGTGTGGAGCTGAATAATTAATTGAAACAACCAGCACCTCCTTCTATCATCCCAATTCATCAGACAATGGCATTTTTCTAAAACCATTAAGAAAAAAAATAAAAGGAACAGAATAGGTGACCTATCTAGCCAATGACATATTTAGAACTAATCACATTTGTCAAACTTGTCATAATTCCTTTACTTTTTGTAAATTTAGGGCCATTCAGTCCTGTGGTGAATGGAAGAGGGATTCCAGAAAATGACTATGCTAACTGCTAGAGAAGAGGGAGATGCCTGGAAAGTCAGCAAAAAGTAATGCTCCCAGAAACCGGTATTTCAATCCTTATCAAATCATTAAGAATATTATGCCTTTTTTTCATCTCCACTCTGCAATTTTTAGAAATACTGTCAGAAGCCATTATTCTGGAGAAATTCCAAATGTTATGCCAGACAATTCTGCAACTGAGAGAGTGCAGATAATGAAATGAATATGTCTTGGCACAAGAGTCTCTGTGAAATGAAGATGCTGTCTGTGCAAGTCTTTTTCATCTTCCACATTCCATGAACCTCAAATGATTCTTTATCTGCTTTTAGTTTGTTTCTATGATACTATCTTCTAAATAATTGGAACATTTTACCACTTATATTCTATTTTAATCAAAGAAGATATTCAATGAGGGTGAAAATAATATTGGAAACTTCAGGCCTATGAAGTAGAATTTCAGATTTAACTAAGACTTTCATTTCTTTGGTGATTTTTACAAAAAAACCCGATTTTTTTAAAAATAGTATTTTAGACCAATTATTTATAAGCATAATACTGAACTATGGGTTGGTCGACCACTAAGGCAAGTAAAACCTCTGTTTCAAAAATAGCATCCTATTATTTTCAGATCACTTTAAAAATTAGTTCAAGCTCCTTTTACTTTCAGAAGCTCAGAAAGGAAGATGATTTCATTACACTACCTTCCATGTGTCATCAAGGTCTCATTTCTACATTGCATCTATTAGGAGAACTCTGGGGCATGGGAACATGCATGCAGGGAGACCTGAGAGATGGGAGTTTCATGAAACCTCCTCCGCCTTAGCTGATACATACTGCCAAGTACCTCAAACTCTAAAGAAGCAATGTCCTCAAATACGATTACTAACAAACAAGTGATTTTAAGGTTTTCAAAGGAACCTCACAGTCCATCAAAGTACATTTGCCTCCGGGGCTTAATTGTAGGCGGACATCTCCATGAGATATCTCCGTGAGCCTTTACTATGGATTACACCTCAGCATAAAGAAAATAAAAATCCTCACAACTGGGCCAATAAGCAACATCATGATAAACGGAGAAAATACTGAAGTTGTCAAAGATTTCATTTACTTGGATCCACAATCAACACCCATGGAAGCAGCAGTCAAGAAATCAAACAACACATCACACTGAGAAAATGTGCTAGATAAGACCTCTTTAAAGTATTAAAAAGCAAAGATGTCACTTTGAGGACTAACGTGCACCTGACCCAAGTCATGATATTTTCAATGGCCTCATATGCATGTGAAAGCTGGACAATGAATAAGGAAGACTGAAGAAGAATTGATGCCTTTGAATTATGGTGTTGGTGAAGATTATTGACTATACCATGGACTGCCAGAAGAATGAACAAATCTGTCTTGGAAGAAGTACAGCCAGGACACTCCTTAGAAGCAAGGATGGCCAGATTTCGTCTCACATACTTTGGACGTGTTATCAGGCAGGATCAGTCCCTAGAGAAGGACATCATGCTTGGTAAAGTAGAGGGTCAGCGAAAAACAGGAAGACCCTCAATGAGATGGCTTGACACAGTGGCTGCAACAATGGGCTTAAGCATAACAATGACTGTGAGGATGGCTCAGGACCAGGCAGTGTTTCGTTCTGTTGTACATAGGGTCATTATGAGTTGGAATGGACTTGACAGCACCTAACAACATCTCCGTGAGTGTGCCAGGATTCATTCTACGAGTTGGCTCACTTCTTGCTGATAATTAAAGGACAAGCCATTGGAGAGAAAAAGAAGAGAAAACTGCTTAGTTAAAAACATTTCATTCTTATTTAACATGCTTTTCCCCTCTAATAAGCTCACAGTCTAGGAACACCTGTTATCTTTGTTCGTAAAATACTCATTCTTCTAATTTTGTCCTTCAGCCTGGCAGCCTTTGAATGTGACAAAATAAAAATGATGATTTATTTCTAGCAATGTTCATGCAGAAGAAGAGATAGGCATATTTACATGTATACAGATTAAATACCAAAACACTAATTAAGTAAATTTAGTTCTCCCTCTAATCAGACTCCCAGGTAATTAGCTGTCAGCTAAGATAAATTACAGTTTATTCCATTTTTATATCATGCTTTGGCCAAATAAAGATTATGCCTTAATGGCTATATTTTGTTGCTAATTTTTTGTGCACATGAAAGATTTGCAAATACTGTTACTGGAATCTTTTAATGTCCTGAACACTAATTTCTGCTTAAAACATCACTCCTTAAACAGTTTCATCCAAAGCTAGGGAATATCTATTGCAGCCTTTCCGTGTAATACACAATCATTCAGATTTTCAAACTCATGGACCAAGAGTTATAGTGTTCTATGAGTGCGTACTCAACCCAAGTCAACCCTGGAAGGGTAATGTTGAAAAACAGTCAAAGAGCACATCTCTGTACTTTATATGACTTAAACCGGATAAATAATGAAAATAGATTGGATCTGGTAAAAGTCCACAATATTATGTAGAGTAAAATGACAAAGAGAGTATGTTTGTGTGTGAGTACTATGATTTAAATTCGGTTTGCTTAAGTGAAGGGTGGTTCCTGCATCATCTTTCTCGTCAGTTTCAAGAAAAGTGCTACAGGAAGTGGGAAGTGAGTGGAAAACATTAAACCATTACTTTACTGCAGGTGAAAAGGTCACAGGATTGGAAGATTTTCAGAAGTCTGAGACTCCAGAATCAGTATTAAACTTGTCACTGTTTTAATGCATCCCCCAGAACCACTGGCTGCTTTATACTAAAATAAATGATCACATAAGGCACACTTAACACATTTAAGGCCTTAAAGTGATTTTAAGTGTACCTGGGCACGAAAGACAATGCAATACTCTGACAGAGTGATCTGATTCATGACACAGCTGTTTGGCTGGAAGGCCACTCCAGGTCCCTCAGGACACAGAAGGTTTCTAATTAGAAGTGTGAGTGTGAGAGCCCATCAAAGTAGGGGTGAGGTACTTGAAAAGACCTCAGGGTTATCTCTAATCAGTGTGTGAAGTCCTAAGCAGTCTTTCCTTTACCCCAGGAAACTGAGCCAACTTCTGAGAAACAGTGAGACATACTTTACTTGCAAAGACTTTCACCATGGGGAAACTCGGAAGGGCTGATCAATGGGAAATGCATGGAATTCTGATTAACTGGTATAGTTTCTGATGCACTGGCAAGCGGAGAAGAAGGTGCATACCTCCCTGAGAAGACCCATTTGGTGAAATATTGTGGTAAGAAGCAGCCCTCCCCCTCCCTTATCAAACTATGTTTCAATTAAAAAGTACACCTGTTTTAACTCTTAGAAATTTCTTGTGACAAGCAGAAAGGACTCTGCATAAAAAGAAACAACGTATAGAAAGAGAGGACAGAAGGGGCTAGTTCTGGCAGTCAGGGTAGCCTTTCTCCCTTAGCAGTTAGAAACAACAGGAAAAGGAAGCATGGGCTGAACAGATAGAGCCCCCCATTACAGGAAACATGGGCTGAACAGATAGAGCCCCCCATTACAGGAAACATGGACTGAACAGACAGAGCCCCCCATTACAGGAAGCACAGGTGAAGGACATGCCTCCCACTACAGGAAGCATAAGTGAAGGACAAGCCCCCCATTACAGGAAGCATAGTTGAAGGACAAGCCCCCCATTACAGGAAGCACAGGTGAAGGGCAAGCCCCTCATTACAAGAAGCATAGGGGAAGAACAAGCCCCCCATTACAGGATGCATAGGTGAAGGACAAACCCCCCCATTACAGGAAGCATAGGTGAAGGATAAGTACCCCATTACAGGAAGCACTGGTGAAAAACAAGACCCCATCACAGGAAGTATAGGTGAAGGACAAGCCCCCCATTACAGGAAGCACAGGTGAAGGACAAGCCCCCATTACAGGAAGCATTGGTGAAGGACAAGTCCCCATTACTGGAAGCATTGGTAAAGGACAAGCCCCCCATTATAGGAAGCATAGGTGAAGGACTCAAGGGCTTGGCTGGCAACGGCTTCCAGGCACACATATTGGGTAGTATGAATGTAACACACACAGGATGAAAGGAACAGGTCGTGACAAGAGTGTGCCTCTGGGCTCTGATCCTCAGCAGGACAAACAGAGGAACACCAATGTCAAGAGAAAGTGGATGGACAGAACTGGGAAAATGGTGGTAATTCCCAGTAACAAGCACAGGCTTAGGAAATCATCTATATTAGCTTAACTGAAGTCACATAATCTAAAATATACCAGAAAAATGTGACAAGTGATTATTTTACAAAATTTCTCATTTATTTTCTTAAGGTGCCAGGCATTAAGCACTTGAAACGTATTATCTTATTTAACCCCTACAATAACCCTTTGAGGTTATTATTCCTCTTTTACAAATGAACAGAAAGAGACAGACATGTGCCAAGTAATTAGCACAAGGTTGCACAGCTCCTAGGTGGTGGAGCTGGGGTTTGAACTCCAATCTGTCTTACGTGACCTTTAAGTGCTTGACTCCTATGTCATGCTGTTATAGTTGGTAGCACTGCTCACTCCAAAACCCTTCGCTAATAGGAAACGAACCTGGGAACATTTACAAAACTCCACACGTGTTATGCTTATTGAGGGGAAGTAAATAAAAGGTAGGAATTAGAATGCAAAGGTGGAGACATGCTTTAGAAAAGAGAATTATGGGTGTAGAATTAAGCTAAAGGAAGTTGCCTGGAGTACAAATGACTACAGTTCCCCAAACACACTGCTGTCGAGTTGATTCCGACTCATAGTGACTCTATAAGACAAAGTAGAACTGCCCCAAGGTGTTTCCAAGGCTGTAATCTTAACCGAACCAACAACCTTTCGGTTAGAGCCAAGTGCTTTATCCACTGGGCCACCAGGGCTCCTTGGCTAGGGTTAAGGGAGAACAAAAGACTGGGACCAAGGAGAGAGCAGAGTCCCTTCCCATCCACCTCCATCAGTCTCATCTCCTCCCATGCCATGGTTCTTTTCAAAGACATTATAGTAGAAAAGTGGAGTAGAGCAATGTATCTATGGAACCCTTCCCTGCAGGGTTCAGGACCACTGATACATGAGCTAACAGTCCTACACACACTCTAGTGTGGCTTCAGAACTGATACTGAGCTACAGAGTAGGCTGACACGTGTGTTATCTCAAAATAAAAAAATGACAAGCTGTCAATTTCAATGCTATGGAATAAAGCTGAACTATGCTTTTGGTTCAGTGGTAGAGTTCTCATCTTCCATGCAGGAGACTTGTGTTCAATTACCAGCCAATGCATCTCATGTGCACCCACCAACCATCTGTCAGTGGAAGCTTGTGTGTTGTGGAAGCTTGTGTGTTGCTATGATGCTGAACAGGTTTCAGCAGAGCTTCTAGACTAAGACAGTTAGGAAGAAAGGCCTGACGATCTGCTTCTGAAAATCAGCCAATGAAAACCCTATGGATCACAATGGTCCAATCCGCAGCTGATCATTGGAATGGCATAGGTACAGGAAGCGTTCTGTTTCATCGGACATGGGTCATCGGGGGCCAACTCAACAGCAGCTAAGAACAACAATGCTTTTGAAGATGCTGGAAATGAGCGTGTGCTTTGGAGCAGACAGACCGTTTGAAACTTGGCTCTACCTCTTAGCTATATGCCCCTGGGAAATCTGCATAATGTTTTTTGAGCCTTAGTTTTCTCATCTGTAAAAGCAGAACACCTTCAAGTGCATGGCATGTAATGTTGAACACGGTAAAGACACAAGGCCTGGCACTCAGGAAATACTGAGGCATCATATCCTTTCCTCTCTCAACAGCATTCAAACTTGTTTTATTTATAAACATGTATTATCTTTGTTCCAGATATAAATGCACCTCAAGTCATTTTTAGCAAAGCTGAGCAATCCAGCTACATCTCAGTTAGTATCAACATGGTTTTTTTAAACAGCATGTTCCAAGTAAAAAAAAAAAATTAATATTGGCTACTTGATGCCCCTTGTCCTGTGTTAATTTTTTTGCTAAATAAATGATTGGCTAACATAAGCACATGGATCACTTAAATGTGTGAGGTCTACCCTAACAGCTAAAAAAGGATAGTCTGCCATTTCGGTAGAGGCAAATCACTAACATCCACCACTCATCTGTCAGTTTGTCATGCTGTGGTGGCTATGTGTTGCTGCAGGGTCACCCATGATGGACAGATTTCAGCAGAGCTTCCAGACTAAGATAGACTGGGAAGCAGGGCCTGGAGATATACTTAAAAAAAAAACTGGTCAGTGAAAACCTTATGAATAGCAGCGGAAGATTGTCTGATATAGTGCCAGAAGATGAGCCCCTCAGGTTAAAAAGCACTCAAAACACAACCGGGGAAGAGCTGCCTCCTGAAAGTAGAGTCAACCTTAATGACATGGATGCAGTAAAGCTTTCAGGACCTTAATTTGCTGATGGGGCACAAGTCAAAATGAGAAGAAACAGCTGCAAACATCCATTAATAATCAGGACGTGGAATGTACAAAGTATGAATATGAGAATATTGGAAGTCATCAAAAATGAAACGGAGCATGTAAAGATGGATATCCTAGGCATTAGCGAGCTGAAATGGACTAGTATTGGCCATTTTGAATCAGACAGTCATATGGTCTCCTAACCTGGATTGATAAATTGAACAGGAATGGCAACTCATTCACTGTCAGAAAGAACATTTCAAGATCTAGCCTAAAGTACAACGCTATCAGTGATAGCACATCATACACCTGCATGGAAGACCATTAATACGACTATTATTCAAATTTATGCACCAACTACTAATACCAAAGATGAAGAAATTGAAGATTTTTATCAACTTCCACAGTCTGAAATTGATCAAACATGCAATCAAGATGCATTGATAATGACCGGTGATTGGAACGCAAAAGTTGGAAACAATGAAGAAGGATAGGTAGTTGGAAAATATGGCCTTGGTGCTAGAAATGATGCTGGAGATCACATGATAGGATTTTGCAAGACCTATGACATATTCATTGCAAATACCTTTTTTCAACAACATAAACTGAGATCATACACATGGACCTCACCAGATGGAATACACATGAATCAAATCAATTACATCTGTGGAAAAAGATGATGGAGAAGCTCGATATCATCAGTCAGAACAAGGCCAGGGGCCAACTGCAGAACAGACCATCAGCTACTCATATGCAACTTCAAGTTGATGCTGAAGAAAATTAGAACAAATCCAAGAGAGCCAAAGCACTACCTTGAGTATCTCCCACCTGAATTTTGAGATCATCTCAAGAATAGATTTGACACATGGAACACTAACGACTGAAGACCAAGAGAGATGTGGGATGACGTTAAGGACATCATACATGAAGAAAGCAAAAGGTCATTTAAAAAACAGGAAAGAAAGAAAAGACCAAAATGTATGTCAGAGGAGACTCTGAAACTTGCTCTTGAACATAAAGTAGCTAAAGTGAATGGAAGAAATGATGAAATAAAAGAGTTGAAGAGAAAATTTCAAGGGGCAGCTAGAAAAGACAAAGTAAAGTACTATAATGAAATGTGCAAAGACCTGGAGTTACAAAACCAAAAGGGAAGAGCACACTTAGCATTTCCAGCTGAAATAACCAAAGGAAAACTTCAAGTCTTAACTTGCAATAGTGAGGGATTCTATGGGCAAAATATTGAACAATGCAGGAAGCATCAAAAGAAGATAGAAGAATAAACAGAGCCACTGTACCAAAAAGAAATGGCCAACGTTCAATCATATAGGAGGTAGCATATGATTCAGAACCAATGTTAATGAAGAAAAAAGTTCAAGTTGCACTGAAGGCACTGGCAAAAAACAAGGCTCCAGGAATTGACGGAATACCAATTGAGACATTTCAACAAATGGATGCAACGCTGGATGCATCCCTGCCAAGAAATTTGGAAGACAGCTACCTGGCCAGCCAACTGGAAGAGATCAATATTTGTGCCCATTCCAAAGAAAGATGATTCAACAGAACGTGGAAACTATCAAACTATATCAATATCACATGCAAGTAAAACTGTGCTGAAGATAATTAAAAAATTGTTGCAGTAGTACATTGACAGGAAACGGCCAGAAATTCAAGCTGGATTTAGAAGAGGACGTGGAACAAGAGATATCATTGTTGATATCCGATGGATCTTGGCTGAAAGCAGAGAAAACCAGAAAGATGCTTACCTGTGTTTTACTGACTACACAAAGGCATTTGACTGGATGATAACAAATTACGGATAACACAGATGAAGAATGGGAATTCCAGAACACTTTATTTTGCTCATGTGGAACCTGTACATAGACCAAGAGGCAGTCATTCAAACAGAACAAGGGGATACTGCGTGGTTTGAAATCAGGAAAGGTGTGCATCAGGATTGTATCCTTTCACCATACTTACTCAATCTGTATTCTGAGCAAATAATCTGAGAAACTGGACTATATGAAGAAGATTGCAGCATCAGGATTGGAGGAAAACTCATCAACAGCCTGTGACATGCAGATGACACAACTCTGCTCGCTAAAAGCAAAAAAGCTGCCTTAAAATAAATCAGCCTGAGTCCCTGTTCCTCTGCCCCATGCCCGCCCCTATCTTCTGGGCCTGCTTGCTCTTTTTTCTTTCCCTGCAAATTCTGAATTAGTATTGTTTTCAATGCTTAGCACATGCTGATTAATACATCTCGAAGAGGTGAAAGAAGCAGACCGTTTTATTTTATCAACATTTCCTTACAGCCTCTGCATGTTTATTATGCGGGCAGTGACCACCAAGGACCGAGCCCACACAATCCAACCATCAAGCATTTTATTTAAAAGGAGACAAATATCAGGCCTGTTCACATCCAGTCTGGTGCTAGTTTAGAAATACGGGGTTTAAACAGCAACTCTGGATGCTTAATAACCTCAGAGACAAACTGGCACCGATACTCTGGTAGAACAGTGAGGCCAGCTTCAGTAAGAAAGGAGCACAGATGAATGTTAAGATGAACGAGGCCAGTACTGTGTCACTTCAGCAAAAGGGTCTCCAAAGATTTGCTTTCAGGTCACATTCAAAGAAAAAAAGGGGGGCGGGGCAAGAGTGAGAGAGAGGTGCAAACGCACTGAACAAGCATGAAAGAAGGCATTCTGCATATAGAGGGGTGTTCCGGTATAGTCAATGGAGTTCTGTTCACTGAAGGACCCAGACATTCTTACAGAAGTTGATAGTGCGGGAATACTGCTGTCCGGCTTTCTGGTGCTAAAGGAAGAAACAGCACAGATGAATCCAAGCACACTCTTTCAAAAACATATCCTTAAAGGCAGGTATAGACATCTGCATTGGCTCTGAATGAAATACCCACACTCTTAAAATTAATTAGTTCTTAGTTCTTCTTCTTGCTCCTTTTTTTTTTTTTTTTGGCTTCAGACAGATATTCAAATACTGCAAATTACACATCATTTTCGCTTCACTGTACATGTTCAGATGTTAAATTTCTCTGAATCATGAGGTAGTTTTAGGTTTTTCTGAGATCATTTTTTCCCTTGATGCTTTAGAGCAAGATTTTATTATCCTAAAGATATTTGCCTTCATACTAGAGAAGACACAGAATTCCTGACACATAAAAAAAAAAAAAAAAAAAAGACTTTTCAGATAACTTATCAAGATTCTCAGAAAAAGGCTGTTCAGACCCAGTAGAGAATCAAATTGGAATGAGGCGCCCCTGGAAGAAAACTATGCTGATAGAGCCCTTCAAAAACTGTAAGCAGCTTCTGACTTTGTCATCCACTCTCTCTGTGACATTTTGGCGCGCGTCATTTTGTAAAGGAAACACTTCGAATCCGGGCTAAAAATAAACAACATGCCATATGGAAAATACCTGCCATAAGGCAAGGCAAATATGCACATAGTACGAAATGCAGTCGATGGAGGAAGCCAGCCAGACTCACCTTCTGTAAGGCTGGCCCAACACACTAACAGGTTCATGTTTAATATGGTACAATTTCAGGGGCACCAGGCAAGAGTCCCAAAGCAGCACATCTTTCAGGGGCACCAAGTAAAGCCCCTTTCCACAGCCACTGTAGTAACCTGACAGCTGGTGCTTAACATTCTGCCCTATCTGCTTCCTCCGGACTCCAGCCTTTGTTCCCAGTGAAATGGAAACACTGCTGAAAGGGGTGACTTTCTCTAGGCCTCTTCCCCTTTCGTGCGATCCTTTCCTGAGCAAGGGGTTTGGTGAAACTTGCCTGGGAAGAAATCTGGAGGACACTGAGGACTCCCTGGGTGAGCAGGTAAGTAGAGGGCTCCCTGAGCTCCAGGATTCAGAAATGACGGGCTGGTGCTGAGTCTGACTCAATCGACTTCACCACTTGCCGTTGAGTCTGGTATGGCTGTATCAACTGTGTGGCTATCACCCTGCCAGCCAGTCCCCATTTCAGAAGACATTTCCTAAATAATTCAGATCCTAAGCGTACACCACTATCATGATTAAAGGATTGGCACATTCTTTTCTCCTGTTACAATATTACAAATTACTCAATGTTTTGCAATTAAAACTTTCACCTGGGTTTATTTTACCTTTACGTTTACGAACAGAATACGGATATTTTGGGAGAGGATTTGAGGACATCAGGCGGAGAAGTGTATAAATACCATCCCATCGTGGCTTGGGTAATTTATGCAAATGAGGGTGTTTCAGTGGGATGTCACTTAATGACACCTTCCCTGACTCTGCCACCCTGCAAGAATTAGCCTAGCTTCAACTTTGGAATGAGGAGAATTCCTCGACCAAATCTCATGAGGGATCTGTCTTTCTACACCTGGGATATTTGGGAAGGAGATTTGAAGCACCATGACATATAAATGCTTCTACTTCTTTTCGATCCTAGCTCCTCTGGCCCCATACTCCTGTTACCTTCACTAGATACTCACTACAACTAACTAGTAGCCCCTGGCGGCCTTCAGACACCACTCCCAGCTGGTTACTTCCTGAAGGGAGGAAGCTGCAAAGGCACCTCCTTCAGTGCCCATAAGTCCAAGTACACAGAGTGTGCCCTGCCTCTGTGGGGAGGTCTTGTCCTGGGTGCAGCCAGCCCACTCCACCTCCACTGGTAACCAGACTGTCCCTCCCTGTCTCCCATTGATTCCTGCATCTTTAATCACGCTCCTTCCTCAGTCCCTTCCATCTATCACCATCCTACATGGAAACAACCCCTGTCCCTCAACAAATGAACGGAAGAGCACAATGTGGTCTATCCATGCAATAAAGTATTACTCAGCCATAAAGAGAAATGAAGTCATAATACATGCTATGACATGGATGAACCTTGAAAACATTAAGCTGAGTGAAGTAAGTGAGACATAAAAGGACAAGTACTATATGGTCCCACTTATATGAACCATCTAGACTAGGCACATGCACAGAAAGGAAAGTTTATTAGTTGTTACCGGACAGTGGGAGGAGAGAAATGGGGTGTTATTGCTTAATGGATACCGAGTTTCTGTTGGGGGTGATGACAACGTTTTGGAAATACACAGAGGTGATGGTTGTACAACATTGTGAACGTAATTAATGCCTCTGACTTGTACACTCAAAATTGGTTAAAATGGCAAACATTTGTTATCTATATTTTACCACAATAAAAATTTACCAGTAGATCTGTCATGTCCTCTCTTCCATGATACTTCCCAGACGCTTTCTCAGATTTGAATGATGCTGGCATTGAGTTACTTGCATACATTTTGGAACTGGCTATAAACTCTATCTGGCATCCTACTCTAGAGTGGAGTGGGTATGGGATGTGATGGCTCTCGGAGACCCTTGCCACACCATGATGGGCTGAGCCACTGGACATGAGGCAGCATCGACACTGACCTGGGGACACTGTCAGGGCTACCATGAGAAGCCCACACAGTCAGGTCCCCAAGCACCCTGCTGTCTTCCACAGCCAGCAGGCGCAGCTCTCGAGGGAGAGTCCTCAACACGCCTCTCCTGCTTCCTCCAACAGCTGCACACCTGCTGCTGTGGCCACTGGTTCCACTCTTGTCACACAGGGCTCTCCGGAGAGACGGGAAAATACATTTGGCCCCAGCTCTGCCATTTAGCAATCTTAGACGAGATTCTTCACGTTTTGGTCCAATCCTAACCTCAATCACGTGAAGGGGCTGGGCTGTGTAGACCATTTTGCGCTCCTTCTAGGTTTCTAGGTGTATAGTGCTGGAGAGCTGTCTAACGTCAGCTCTCTTAAGTGTGCATTACAGGGACGGGCTCTCCATCCACACCACTGACACAAAGGACCACATTTCATGTTCTAGTATACCCCACCAAGCACCTAAACCAAAGCCATCAACACAGTAAACTGTAAAAACTTCATTAATGTATCAATTGGTACTTATCCACAAATATCTGTAAAATTCTGAATTAGAATACATGGCCTGGAGAGCTTTCAGAAGCCTGCATTCCAGGACAGCTTGCAGCCTTTAAAACACAATGTGACAATGGTTGGGGTCTCATAACAATGTATGTTTAAAAAAAAAAAAATCTGTATGGGAGACTAACTTGAAATGTAAACCTCATTTAATTACTACAATAAAAAAACAAAAAACCACAATGTGACAAGTAGCATTCAGAGTACTGCAATGCTAGTACACTGTACGTGGATTACAGTTTCTAATTCCAGTGGGCTGGCCTCCTAGATTGTTTCTGTATTCTTAATCTACTACAGTAATTGTTAATTAAAAAGTAAAATAGTTTCCGCCATGGTCACTATGTGGATCTTAAGTGTCAGAGTTTATAGCCCACATCTGCACATTATTTATAGGTTAACAGTGTGCACTGTGTCCAACAAATCATCTTAATGGTGATTTAGACAACCTGTGAGTGGGAAAATATCAACGTTTGTTAGGTGGGGTGATAAGCACTCACAATGCAGGTATTTGGCACTGGGAGGCTTCTTTAAAGAAACACACTTGATATGCTGAACCAATAATGTGAGAGATAAGCAAAGTCTGCTTCTTGTCTCCTGCATTCACTATACTAAGTCAACAAAGATGGTATAATTAATACCCACTGCTTCTTACTAATGCAATTCATGTGGCAATATTGAATGGTCAGTGCACACAATTATGTTTATTTTTGATGCCTTTTCCTTCATATACTTTCTACCTTTCCTGTGCGATCACACATTATTTGCATATTTTCTATATTTAAATATTGAAAAAAAGAAATAATAAATTTCAGGTACAGGATTTGCTAGTACTGGCTTTTTCTGAAACAACAACAAAAGTTTAAAGAAGTACAAATAGGCTTGGGGTATATGCATACATTGACCACATATAACTATTTTTGTGATCCTACAGAATACTGCCAAATCATGGTAGCCAATGCCATCAGCATTTATTAAACACCTACTACACACCAGCCATTGTCTGATAAGGGGTATCTCTGCCTCTCCATACAGCCTGTGAGCGGCTGAGCCAGGGTTGGAATCAGTGTTAAGAATCTAAAGTTCACGTTCTTCCATTATACACTTTGCTGAGAGACACACATTTCATACAGGGACAAGACGTCTCTCCAGAATCCAGGCGACTCGGATTGGTATTGTCGACTAACAGAATCCAACCCAAAAATGCTGCTCAGAGAGGTACTTTCACTATGTACAAGACCTTAACATAAGCTGTACTCAGTCAAGTTGCTCCTAGAGCTCACCTCCCCCAAATATTTTCTCACTAAAAAATAGGGTGGAGAACCACCTGTGGCTTTAGTTTACACTAATTCCCTCTTCTACCCCTCTGCCCATAATAAACATTTGTTTTTCAGTGTGTATATTATAGTAATTTATGTAGCTTCATTCAGTCTCATTCAAAACACACTATTAAGGCCTTGCCACCTACAGGTGCTAGGCCAGGTGCCAGGGGATATAAACTGACGTGGTCCTGTCCCTCAGGTCATTTATGGTCCAACAGAGAAGACAAACAAGAAAACAGGGACACATGATGATGCAGGAGCCCAAAGCACCACAAGACACAGAGCAGTTTGAAGCAGCTCTCTCACTGGAGCTACCTGGGAAAGGAGTAACACCTTGCGAGGCTGATGAGACACTGCATCTTGTGCAGACATACATTTAACAAACATTTGGGACTGACTCTGATGAATGATGTCTTTTGTCCGGATACTGACAAGCAGCTAACCCCTTTTTTATTCAATATTTCAATCTACCTCCCTAGATCTCCAATCTCTAAAATGAGAGACCTGCTTTGGTCTAGGGTTGGGAAGCAGCACTAGTGTTATTTAAGTCTTCCTCCAATTGCAATGGGTGATGCCATCTTCCTTTCATAGTAGTTATAACACTTAGCACACGTCCTGGATCCCAGGGCCAAATGGGCATCTAGGAGAAACATCCGAGGAATACCTAATAAAAAATCTTTGCCCCTCTTTTTTTCCCAACTGAATCTACGTTTCCATTGTGTTGTTCTAGAAGGCCATTCTTGGTACAAGGATGTACGGTGGGGGATGGTGTACGTTAGCTAGACTGTATGAAGAAGAACAGGGCATCAGGATTGGAGGAAGACTCATTAACAACTTGTGATATGCAGATGATACAACCTTGCTTGCTGAAAGTGCAGCAGACTTGAAGCACTTACTGATGAAGATCAAAGACTATCACCTTCAGTATGGATTACACCTCAACATAAAGAAAATGAAAATCCTCACAACTGGACCAATAAGCGACATCATGATAAATGGAGAAAATATTGAAGTTGTCAAAGATTGCATTTTACTTGGATCCATAATCGACAAGCATGGAGGCAGCAGTCAAGAAATCAAACAACGTATTCCACTGGGTAAATCTGCTGCAAAAGACCTCTTTAAAGTGTTCAAAAGCAAAGCTGTCACTTTGAGGACTAAGGTGCATCTGACCCAAGCCATGGTATTTTCAATGGCTTCACATGCATGTGAAAGCTGGGCAATGAATAAGGAAGACTGAAGAATTGATGCCTTCGAATTATAGTGTTGTCAAAGAATGTTGAATATACCATGGGCTTCGAGAAGAACAAACAAATCTGTCTCGGAAAAACTACAACCAGAATGCTCCTTAGAAGCAAAGCTGGCAAGACTTCATCTCACATGCTTTGGACATATTATCAGGAGGGACCACTCCCTGGAGAAGAGTATCATGCTTGGTAAAGCAGAGGGTCAGTGAAAAGGAGGAAGACGCTCAACAAGATGGACTGACATAGAGGCTGCAACAATGGGCTCAAACATAGCAACGACCATGAGGATGGTGGAGGACCAGGCAGTGGTTTGTTCTGTTGTAAACAGGGTCGCTCTGAGCCAGAAGCGACTCGATGGCAGGTAATAACAACAATAAATATTAATGGAGGCCACTCTTACCTTTGAGATTTAACATAAAGCTGGCCCAAGGTCTGTGGGACATCCAATGCCCTTACTAAGTTTTTCAAGAACTCGTAGGCCCTCAGTTGGCCACAGGCACTTCTGGCTCTGAGGTCTCAGACTGGCTGACTACTCATGTCACTACCATCTCATCGACCGTGGATATTTATTTCCCTCAAACATAAGGTGAAATTTTGCCCGTTCTTTGGCTTCCCACAAACATCATTTACAGAGGCTGACAGGTGCATATCACACTTTATGCAGGCCTGAGCCTTGGAGAGTTGGACACAGAAGACACAAACTTCAAATTAAATGTCAGTCAACCCTCTGCTTACAAGTGTTTGGCTACTTGATCACTGGGACTTCTTCCCGGGCTACCTTTCTTTACTGGTCCTCAGAGTTGCTCTGGCCCTCACTCACTCAATGCTCTGCTCGCATCTCCCTGCACGCTGACTTTTCAACTCCTCATTTTGGATACTCTAAGAAATTCGATTGACCTCACTTTATTACTGAGAATCATTTAGCTCTCAAACCTACTCAGCTTCAGGCACATTCTTGCATTTTCATCCAACGGGACTTACCTTTTACCTCACAGAGAAACCAGCAGAAGTGTCCCCTACCTACTTCTCATCTAAGTGGAAGGCAGCAATAAAGCAATAGGGTTGCCACTGAAAAGAATTTTGCCACTGTTTTCCCTCTGCGACAAACCCAACCCCAGCAGACATAGGAATAATTAGTTTAGTTTTAAAAATTATTTTCATCCCACTAAACACACACACACACACACACACACACACACGGGACAATACTGCATTTATATTTTATTTATAATATTTTCTTAACAATATAGTGGAAGCATTTCTTTACATCCTTAAGTGTTTTTTGTTTTTTTTTTCTACACAAATTTCCATGGCTGCATAGGATATGCCAACCCCCTACCTTAACCATCTCTAATTCGTAAACAAGTTGCTGAGTGCTGCAGTCAACGCGTTCTGCTGATAAACAAAAGGTTGATAGTTTAGTGCACCCAGAAGCACTTCAGAAGAAAGACCTGGTGATCTACTTCTAAAAAATCAGCCATTGAAAACCAATAGAGCAGAATTCTACTCTGACACACTTGAGGTCACCATTAGTTGGAACTGACTTGACAGCAACTGGGTTACTGTTTAATTCTTAAACATTCAGGTTTCTTATACATATAAACTATGCTGTAACGAATATCCTTGCTTATACATAAAATTTTGGCACATCTATGATTATTTCCCAAGCTTAAATAACTAGAAATATACAGTAAATCCTGCAAAAGCTGGAAACTGTAAGGTGAAAACCTATCAGAAAAGGAAAACTCAAATATTTTCCACTAAAATGAGCAACAGAAAAACGGTAAGACTGCACCCTGTCAACGGCGGAAAACTTGCACAACCCAAAAATAAAGTCCCATCGAGTTCTAGCTCTCACAGGTTTCACTGTAATTAATGGTCAATTAAGTCTGAAGTTGACCTAATCTATAAGAAGTCTATTTGTGTATAGCTAGGTTTTGGATAGATTTTATTGGACTTCCTTTGAAGATGTAAAATTTTTATGCAAAGCCTACCGATAATATTACAGAAGAATATGTTGTGATGAATACTCAAAAAAGATGTCCCATGGTAGAGTTATTTTATTCCAAGCTTAAAGAAGATAGGTTAAAAATCACACATCAGCTCCTTATCAGATGCAGAAATGAAATTACAGATCCCTGACAATAAAGCTCTTACTGAAAGCCCATTTCTTTATTGAAGACCAAACACAATCATTCAACATTTTTGTGATTTTCAAATTATGGGTGAAAAGGCAAAGTGAAATTGCAGAGACACAATTTTTGTTTTTATTGTAAAGTACCATATTATCTAGATTCACATATGGGATAGGGAAGATGAAAATTATTTTAATAGCAGTTTGAATTACTTGTAAATAATTTTTAAAGGTATTTTCCATTCAGCATTAACCCACACCTGCCTCTAAGTTACTCATCAAGAGTCACAAAGGTCACTCACTGTGGGCCGCATTTTCCTCACATCTGCGATGAGGAGGTTGACAAAGTGATCTTTAAGTTCTGTTGTTGTTGTTGTTAGCTGCCATTGAGTCAGCTCTGACGCATAGCAACCTTGTGTACAACACAACAAAACATTGCCTGGTCCTGTGCAATCTTCATCTTCTAAACTCTAACATGTCTTACTTCTCTGACTTTATCAATAATGACACCAGGCTCACTTACTGCTCCCCAGGCTTCACATTAGTTAGTCTGTAGGCAGTGAAGGATTAACCTTGTCCAAAGAGAGGTTTGGCCTTTTCTCTTCACTCCTGGGAGTTGATCTCTAAGCCCTTGGAATGTCCTAAATGATAAGAGTATCTTTGTTACCTGGGGCCTTACTCTACACCAGATAGTCTATGCTAACAATGTGATTTATGCAGAGGCTTTGGGCGATGCGGTATCAGCTCGACCTCTGGAGGGGCTGGAAATTAAGGTCAGTCAGGTAGATAGTCAACCATGTGTACAGGACAGAGCCTCAATAAAAACTCTGGAACCAAGGCTCAACCAGTATTCCCTGTCTGGCAATACCCTGTGGGTATAGTCACACAGTGCTTCTGAGTGAAACAGGTGCTGTCTGCATGACTCCACTGAAAAGGACAACTGGAAGCCCACGCCTGGTCTCTGCTGGACTCTACCCTATGCGCCTCTTGTCTCTGCTGATTGTAATCTGCATTCTTTCACTGTAATAAACCCTAACCATGACTATAATGGCTTTTCTGAGTTCTATGTATCCTTCTAGGGAAGCATCATACCCGAGGGTGGTCCGGGGAGCTCCTAGACTTGTAGTTGGGTGTCAGAAGTGAGCACGGTCTTGAGGCTCCAAAATTTTCAGTCTGGAATTAGGTGTGTTTGTCCCAGCATCACAACTGAGTAGGAACAGCTGACAACTACTATTATGGGCATCGGCATCCTTTTGCCCTTCCATCTCTCAAACTTTCTGTTCCAGAGCCAGGGTACAAGGGACACATCCCTGGAAGAGGAGTTGGAATGTCTAGTGTTCAGGAAAAGCTAGCACATATTAAAATTCTCCCTGAAAATGAAGTCCTGATAATATACTTGTGACCAGAATAATTTAAACTAGCATGCACATGGTAGAATAGCAAAGCTGAAATTATTCCTCCTAACTAAAATTATTTTGTATGTATACTGTTAAGTTATAAAAGTGATTCTGGAAACACCCTACAAAAATCTGGTTTCTAATTACAGCAGACAATATAAGAGGCTTTGAATCTGGATACTTCCTCTTCCATTCTCTAATACTATTGTCCAGGAGGGTGAGCACTTAAAAATGATTGTGAGAAATCATCACAAATATAATGTAATTCAAATCACTGGTCTTAATCATTAAAAACACATAAAACATGTCAGTTTTGGATCCTAAATTCTTGAGTTCAATGAGAAGTTTTGTTTTTTTGATTTCTGTTTTTACAATGATTTAAAAGAATCTTTATACCCCTGGCACATCTTACAATAAAGAAAAACTATATGCTTTGCCAATATTCTCTACAGCAAGCAACATGTGTGTCATAGAGATTCACCAACCTATTCCCCCTCACCCATTTTCTGGCAGCCAGTATCTTAAGAGTTGTCAGAGAGAGAAATCAATGCTTTAAACCATCTAAATGCAGCATGGCATTTCAGCTTTGAAACTGCATACAGCATTTATCTACACTACTAGCTGTTCATGAAGTAGTAGAACTATAGAAGAGTAACTGTCACTATGTTGCTCTATTGGCAAGACCAGTCTAAAAGTTTTTAAACCGGGAACATATTCCAGAAACTGATAGAAAATAAATGCCCTTGCCTTTCACATTAAGCTCTGGCCCTGGTGGTACAGTGGTTAAGCATCTGGCTGCTAACTGAAAGGTCAGAGTTTTGAACCCACCAGCTGGTTACAGGAGAAAAATGTGGCAGTCTGCTTGTGTAAAGATTTATAGCCTTGGAAAGCCTATGGGGCAGTTCTACTGTGTCCTATAGGGTTGCTATGAGACAGAATTCACTCAATGACAACAGGTTTGGTTTAGATATCAAACATTAAAGTCCAACAACACTCAATTAAAATAAAAAAACAAAACACAAAACTGAGAAATATGTCGACTACCACACAAAGACAAACATGTAATACCTCTCCAAAATAGATTATGTAGTGTAAGATAGATTTTCCTCAAAGACACTAGAAAATAAGGAAAAATAAATATGCTCGAAGTGGAACTGTTAAAACAGCCAAAAGGGAACATTTGCAATCATTATCCGAAGGCAGAGCGCTCTCTCCTCTAAGGAGACAGTGGCTGGCTACCACAGCATCCATCACAGGCTCTCCACGTAAGGCAGTTCCTCCTCTAGGAAGCAAAGCAGCTGTTGTTCCTGGGACACACAGCACACCTCCAGCTGCTCTCGAAACTCTCCAGCGCCCAGCGGCCAGATAAGCATCTCATTTCCAAGGCAAGAGTTTTCTACTATTTCCGATTATGGTGCTGTCAACGTGCTGTCGGGGACACAAGGAGGGCAACTTGAGTGGGAGGGGACAAATGCACCATTCTTAAGAATGTATGTGAGATAATCAAATTATTCATAGAACTTGACAAGGGAAGACTTCATTTGGCTTCTCTTCAGAAAACCCCAGAACCTCAAAACCTGTGTATGGCCTGTAAACCCAGGTCCATGGAAAAACAACTGTACCTCCTTATCTTTAGACTTCCTCATTCCTAGGGCTTCAGACTCTCAGAGGCTCCTAACTAAATACTTGGACAAGCATTCCGGCGGCTTCTTCACAGCAGACACACCAATGTGGTCAAGCTCCCTTAGTTTGCTGCTCAACGTGTAATCCAAGGTCCCGAAACATGCACATCATATAGGAGCTTGTTAGAAATGCAGACTCTCAGGCCCCACCCCAGACCACTGAGTCAGGATCCACATTTTTTTCTTAAATCCCCAGGTGATTTGCATACACGTAAATGTTTGAAATGCACTAGGCTAAGACATAATCAACAACACATTTTTGACTCCTTCATTGGTCACTTTCTGGGACCCTTGGCCCCAACCCCTATCATGCAAAAAGGTGAAAGTGTAAAAGGCAGTCTATGGTGAGCCCATTCTCAACCAAATATACATGCAAGTGTGGGTATTCATATGTACATGCTATAGTTAAAAAAAAGAAATTCCTGGAACTCACTAAGCTCATGTATTTAAAACAAAAACAAAAAACCAAACCTGTTGCTAGTGAGTCGATCTCGACTCATAGTGACCCTATAGGACTGAGTAGAACCACCCCATAGGTTTCCAAGGAGGAGCTGGTGGATTCAAACTGCCGATCTTTTGGTTAGCAGCCGTAGCTCTTATCCACTATGCCACCAGGGTTTCCAAAGCTCATGTATAGTAACCATATTTTAGGAAACTCCAAAAGTGTGTTTTTATGGACCCTGCAGAAGAGGCTCTGTTCTTTGGCAGGCTATTAACTTCACACTAGATGTCTATATTTAACCACACCCGCTGGGTTAACGAGCATATAGTGAGTGAGGCCATGTCCACCTGCGGGACGGCAGGTACAGAGCCTTCTGGGGTGTGTGTAGATTGGTTGGGCACACACAAATGGCAAATTGCTGGCTATTTTCCTCCTATGGTTATCTTCCAGAGCTGGATCCTCCCGATCCGACAACAACCCCTCCTGCTGTATTTCTTGTAAAATTAGCCTCCCTACAGATGAGTGAGCTCCCTGGACAAAGTGAGACTTCGGGCCCTAAAATCAAAAGCATGAGAGATCCATTTAAAAATATGAGCTATTTCTTCTCACGTACACTCCTCTGGTAGATCAGTTACCCATCTGCCTATTAGGAGAGCTGGAGTGAGGTCTCTCAGGGGTTGGCAGAGACCTTTTGTACCAGGCCAGCAGGTAGCTTGTGGAGAAAAATAAATCTAACATTTCCCTCACAAAAAGCAACCAGACAGCCCTGTGTGCTCAGACACTGCCATCGAGGTAATGACAGGTGACTGAATCTCCAAACTATACCTCAGTCTGCCACTTTTAAACCCCATTCCATCTTTAAGCAAGCTCTCTAAAGGACTCGGTTTATCTTAGGGGCCTAAGATGCCTTAAAGGAAATGATGGCTAATCAGGGCATTATGTTCAGCTTCTCATCTCAGAGATCCCCAGGCTACTCCCCATTGTCAAAGGGAATCCCTGGTTGGTGCAAATGGTTAATGCACTTGCTGCTAGCCAATAGGTTGGCAGTTCAAGTTGGCCCAGAGGTACCTTGGAAGAAAGACCTGGCAATCTACTTCCAAAAAGTCAGTCTTTGAAAACCCTATGGAGCTCAGTTCTGCTCTGACACACGTGCAGTCACCATGAGTTGGGGTCGACTCCATGGCAACTAGTTAACACACCAACTTGGAAACACACCAGGAATGTTTCCAGGATCTTGAAGGAAGGTCACTGCAGGAGCTATTGAATGCAGACACTATCTATGGCAAAAGAGACTAAAGCTAATAATTGCTAAGGCTAGAGGCGGGAAGGAGTCACCAAACTGCCCCACCCCGCCTTCAGGCTTTCGAGTTATGATCCCGCTTTACAGAGGAGGAGGCTCATGTCCAGAGCAGCAAACTGATTTGTCCAAGGTCACACAGCACGCTCTTGCAGAACAAGGACAAAACGTGGCACAACACCTCAGGTGGCTTCTCACTTGAACCGCTCGCTAGCTCCCATCCCATAGGAAAAAAAAAAATCCCAGAGAGGCATGGTTCTCTCTCAGTCCCTCTGCACTTTATACTTCTGTGAATTTGTACATGTTTTCCATATTGCTGAAAATTTCTTCCACCTTTGGTTCACCTCAGATGAATGGAGTAGACATAGGTCACTCATCAAGATTCAAGTATCAGTTCTTTACAAAACTTCCCTGATGCTCCCTACCCACAAGAGAAGAGTCACGTACCCTCCTTCCTGGGCTCCCACAGGAGGTGATTCCAACTCTTTATGTAATACTAACCCCACTGCAGTACAATGACCAGTTTACTTGTCTGTCTACCACTTTGGACTGTGAGCGCCTTGTCACCGGGGATCAGGACTCAACTTTTTTCTCTTTTTTCACCTAATACCAGTTTCTAGAACTGTGTTGCCCAAAATGATATGTGGCCATATGTGGCTATTTAAATTTTAATTCATTAGAACTAAATAAAACTTTAAAATGTCCTCATATTGATAAGGATTTATTGGAACCTTCAGCCATTGCTGGTGGGAATGTAAAACGATACAGCCTCTGTGAAAAACAGTTTGGCAGTTCCTCACAGACATAGAATTACTATATTGTTGTTCTTGTTAGGTGCCGTCAGGTCGGTCCCGACTCATAGCGACCCCACGTACCACAGAACGAAACACTGTCGCGTCCTGTGCCATCCTCATAATTGTTGTTATGCTTGAGCCCATTGTTGCAGCCACTGTGTCAATCCATCTCATTGAGGGTCTTCTTCTTTTTTGCTGATACGGTAGTTTACCAAGCATGATGTCCTTCTCCAGGGACTGATCCCTCCTGACAACTTGTCCAAAGAATCTAAGACACAGTCTCACCATCCTTGCTTCTAAGAAGCATTCTGTTTGTACTTCTTCCAAAACAGATTTGTTCATTCTTTTGGCAGTCCCTGGTATATTCAATATTCTTCGCCAACACCATAATTCAAAGGCATCAATTCTTTAGTCTTCCTTATTCATTGTCCAGCTTTTGCATGCATATGAGGCAATTGAAAATACCATGGCTTGGGTCAGGTGCATCTTAGTCCTCAAGGTGACATCATTGCTTTTCAACACTTTAAAGAGGTCTTTTGGAGCAGATTTGCCCAATGCAATGCATCTTTTGATTTCTTGACTGCTGCTTCCATGGGTGTTGATAGTGGATCCAAGTAAAATTGACAACTTCAATCTTTTCTCCGTTTATCATGATTTGCTTACTGGTCCAGTTGTGAGGATTTTTCTTTTCTTTACGTTGAAGTGTAATCCATACTGAAGGCTGTAGTTTGTGATCTTCATCAGTAAGTGCTTCAAGTCCTCTTCACTTTCAGTAAGCAAGGTTGTGCCATCTGCATAACGCAGGTTGTTAATGAGTCTTCCTCCAATCCTGATACCCCTTTCTTCTTCATATAGTCCAGCTTCTCAGATTATTTGCTCAGCATACAGATTGAATAGGTATGGTGAAAGGATGCAACCCTGACACAAATCTTTCCTGACTTTAAACCATACAGTATCCCCCGGTTCTGTTCGAACAACTGCCTCTTGATCTATGTACAGGTTCCTCATGAGCACAATTAAGTGTTCTGGAATTCCCATTCTTTGCAATGTTATCCATAATTTATTATGATCCATACAGTCAAATGCCTTTGCACAGTCAATAAAACACAGGTAAACATCTTTCTGGTATTCTCTGCTTTCAGCCAGGATCTATCTGACATTAGCAATGATACCCCTGGTTCCATGTCCTCTTCTGAATCCGGCCTGAATTGCTGGCAGTTCCCTGTCGATATGCTGCTTCAGCTGATTTTGAATGATCTTCAGCAAAATTTTACTTGCATGTGATATTAATGATATTGTTCAATAATTTCCACATTCGGTGGGACCACCTTTCTTGGGAATAGGCATAAATATGGATTTTTTCCAGTTGGTTGGCCAGGGAGTTGTCTTCCAAATTTCTTGGCATAGATGAGTGAGCACTTCCAGTGCTGCATCTGTTTGTTAAAACATCTCAATTGGTATTCCATAAATTCCCAGAGCCTTGTTTTTCACCGATGCCTTCAGCGCAGCTTGGACCTCTTCCTTCAGTACCATTGGTTCCTGATCATATGCTGCCTCTTGAAATGGCTGAACGTCAACCACTTCTTTTTGGTATAATGACTCTGTGTATTCCTTCCATCTTCTTTTGATGCTTCCTGCATTGTTTAATATTTTCCCCCATAGAATCCTTCAGTATTGCAACTCAAGGCTTGAATTTTTTCTTCAGGTCTTTCAGCCCAGCAATTCCACTCTTGGCTATATACCCACAAGAACTGAAAACAGGGACTTAAACAGATACTTGCACACAAACGTTCATTGCAGCATTATTCACAATAGCCAAGAAGTGAAAACAACACAAGTATCCATCAACAGATGAGTGGATAAACAAAATGTGGTATATCCATACAAGGCAGTATTATTAAGCCATAAAAAGAAACGAAGTCCTGATACATGTTACAACATGGATGAACTTTGAAAACATTATGTTGAGTGAAATAAGCCAGACATAAAAGGACAAATACTGTGTGGCCCCACTTGTATGAAATATCTACAAGAGGCAAATGCACAGAGACCAAAGTTTATTCATGGTTATCAGGAGCAGGGGAAAAGGGGGAATGGGGAGTTGTTGTTTAAGAGGTACAGGGTTTCTGTTTGGGGTGTTGAGAAACTTCTGGAAATAGATAGTGGTGATGTTTGCACAACATGGTGAATGTAATTAAAGAAAAAAAAATCTGTTTCTCAGTCACACTACCCACATTTTAAGACCTCAAAAGCCACATTTCCATCATTCCCTAAAGTTCTACTGGATAACACTGGTCTAGAAAGTACTGTAGTTGGTACACAGTAAATGTTTGTTGAAATCAGGAATGAAATAAATGTGTATACTAAAACTTTAACAGGCAGCCTTTAAGTAAATTCAGAAACTTAAATCATAGGCATGCTACAAGTCTATACTTCCCCAAAAGAAACAAACAAACAAAAAAACCAAACCTGTTGCCGTCAAGTCAATTCTAACTCATAAAGACCTTATAGGATAGGGTTTCCAAGGAGCGAATGGCGGATTCAAACTGCCGACCTTTTGGTTAGCGGTCATAGCTCCTAACCACTACGCCACCAGGGTTCCCCAGAAGAAACCAGGGGAAAACTTGTAGTTGTCACTTCTCATTCACAACTGTTATAGAAAAAATATTGTAGTAAAAAATATGTCCACATTCAGAGAGATTTATTTCCAATGTTCCAACACAGATCTGGCTGTACTACTTAAGGAAGTTAGAAAAACTTCCTGATGAGAATTAGGAAGAAAGCCACCTAGTGGGTGATTCCAAACACAATGTGCGTCAGAGTAGGACTGTGCTCCATAGGGTTTTCAATGGGTATAATCTTACAGAAGTAGACTGCCAGGACTTTCTTCCATGGTGCCACTGGGTGGATTTGAACCATCAACTTTTCAGTTACTAAAACTGAAAAACCAAAACCATTGCTGTCTAGTCAATTCTGACTCATAGTGACCCTACAAGACAGAGTAGAACTGCCCCATAGGGTTTCCAAGGAGCGGCCGGTGGATAAGAACTGCCGACCTTTTGGTTAGCAGCTGAGCCTGTAATCACTGCACCACCAGGGCCAAGCGCAAACTATTTCAATGTTCACACAGTGGCATGACTTCCTTCCCGTGGTTATGGTTCTGACCTCACTTAGAACGTGTCCTGTCAGAACGGGATTGCAGGGTCTTATGACAGGGAGGCAGTAGGCATGCTGCAAACTTGGTCCCTGCAACTAACAGGCATGTAAACTTGGCAGTTAAGTACACCCTTCATTTCTGTGGGTTTGACTTCTCACTTCAGAATGAATTTAGGAGCACTACGACTCCTTCCTGCTTTAATATCGTATGACACCAACAGAAATCAATAGGATTCCCATGGTTTGCCCGGCTATTTTAGGCCATAGCAGGCATGCCAGCAGAGTGTTCTCAGATCCAAAACCCACACTGAATTCACTGTTTCCCTACCCCTTGTTCTATCTCACTTTATCAAAGCTTCATCAATTAAATTCACCTTGGAAAAAACACTTCTGTGAATGTTCCACTAATTGAGCAGGAAATCTCTTCTATGCCCACGTTTACTGTGAGAATTTATTTCTCCTTCTTTGGGATGTCACTTTATGATGATGTCAGGTCTCAGTTCTTCGTTAGTCTTCTATGATTTTGTTCTTGCCTTTCACTGCCTCATGGGTAGAATATTTCCCTAGGCGCTCACACTCACCAAAGTAATGGCTCCTGCCATAGATGGCTTTTTAACCCTGATTGTACGCAATGCTCTGAGGAAGGGCCAAGGAACATGGGGACCTGAGGAAACCATGTTCCCATTTCTTTTCATCTCTGACAACTGGCAGTGTAGGTCTTGACACCATGACCTCCCTGAGCACATGGGCTTTGTGAAGATTGTTTCAGCGGTGTGAAGAATAACCACCTTCCCGCAAAGGGTCCCAGGAAACAAACTCAAACAGCACTCCTGCTTTCAAAGCATTAAAGTGTCAAGTATTACTTTAAGTAACGTGTATTTCCATTGAAGGCATAGCAGAATGGAACAGCCTGAGCAAAGTTTTTTTTTTTTTTGCTAATTATCACAATGCTTATAATATCTGTGTTCTTTCTTTGCTCTCCTGGCAAACCAAATAAAACATCCAGTACACATGGTGATAGTCCGAGGCAAGCTCATAATAGAGGAAAGAAATGCTTACATTTCATACTCTGTTATTTCTTTTGCATCTTCCATTGCCCCCACCATGTGTGGCTGGTAGTATTACAGGCAGTGAAGTTTGAGTTCTGAATTCTAATTCTGCTCTTGAAAGAACATTTTACCACGGCTTGAGCAAAGTTCTGTTTTTTCCATGACTTAATTTTTCTCGTAAGAAATGGGGTCAACACTGTTCATCAAATAAAAATAGAAACTGACATAAGTATCAAATTACAGTGTAGTTAAAAGGTGCCCTAACATTTACTTAATCTTGATTCCCAATCTGTTGCCTTTTTTAAGATATTAATTCTTCATCAATATGTATGTAGACATATGACTTATTGCCCAAACCGGACTCTATTTAAGAACAAGAGAGGCTAATATTAAAATGCAAAGCAGAAATGTATAGAATTCAAAGTTAATTAGAGGTTACCAGGACAGGGGGTCCCTGGGTGGTGCAAACAGTTAACATGCTTAGCTGCTAACCAAAACGATGAAAGTTTGAGTCTACCCAGAAAGGCCTGGCGATTTACTTCTGCAAGACCAGCCATTGAAAACCCTATGGAAAACAATTCTACCATGATACACATGGGGCCACCATGAGTTGGAGTTGACTCAATGGCAACTGGTGGTAGCAGGGATGAGGGAGGGCGAAAGGGAGGGTGATTGCTTAAGGGGCACTGACTTTCTCTTAAGGTGATAAAAAATTTGGAAATGGGTAGTGGTGATGGTTGCACAACATGGTGAATGTAATTAATATCACATAAACATACAAATATATAAAATATACATATAAAATGACTGAAATGGTAAATGTTTTCTAATATATATTTCACCACAATAAATTTTTAAAAAGGCACAATTCAGGAAAATGGACATAAACCAGGGCAGCCCCAAGCACACTGGGATACATGAGCACTCTGTCCTAAAGCACTTAAAACTGCTTTTGTGCCCCATGATTCCAATAATTATTGATTCTTCTGTTTTCCCCTGCTATCGTCCACCCCAAGTCTATGCCTCAGTTCCCAACTTTTTGAAGCCTACAGCTCTTTTCTCCAGAAGTATCCATCCTCGTACAGACAACAATGACATGCAGTAACCAGACACCAAGCAAAACACTGGTTCTGATACAGAGTCCTACCTACATGCACTTCTTATCTCTTTAGCCATACTGAGGCTTCTTGAACACAGGAGCTCTGACCTAGCATCCTGGCTATGCACTAAACCCAGGACTCACTGAATACTGTCTGCAGACCAAGTAGGCCATCATCTCCCTTCCTTCATTCCCTTCTTGTGGGAAATCAGGGGACTATTTTATTGGCCCTATGTCTCATAAAAAGATAAGAATTAGAGCTGACCATCTAACTCTCTAGAGGAAATCACGATGGGAAAATAAAAGGCATTACTTCCATGCAACAATGACATAAATTATATGATGATGATTACAGTAGCCTACAAGTACTTTACAGTGTTTCTATATTTGCATGCTAAAATTAAAAATAAAATACAATGCCGGAATTATACAACCTTGAAAAACATACAACTCTGCAAATATGGGCCCTCCAGATCCAGATTAAACCTCACCTGAGCCCTGGTGGTGCAGTGGTTAAGAGCTTGGCTGCTAACCAAAAGGTCCGCAGTTCGAAGCCACCAGCTGCTCCTTGGAAATCCTATGGGGCGGCTCTACTCTGTCCTATAGTGTCACTATGAGTCAGAATCAACTTGATGACAACGAGTTTGTTTTTTTTTGGGACCTCAGGAGATGGCAAGTAACCCACTGGAGTCAACAGACTTCCCAAGTCTTTTATATCATGTTTCTGGGATCACAGGTTTGAGTTTATCACAACTGTGATAACTGCATTGTTGCTTCATCAAAGCAGAGATTTTGAGTTTTGGCTTGTATGACTTAAAATAGTAAAGACTAGTCTCCCATCAGGTTTCTGGGTAGGGACTTGAGCCAGAGAAGGGTACATCACCACTAACAAAGCCTATGTCTCCTCCACAACGACATCTCCGGGTCACACGTATTTTGAGGAGCTGATATTTGCTGGACGCAGTTCAGGTTGGTTCATTCCCTAGAGCACTCATTTCATTATAGGTCTTTGGAGAGTTAATTGATCCACATTTGCCAAATCTCAAGTTTATAATGAGATTGTGAGGTCTTATTTTTCCTTGAAACATGGAGTAAAGTCGTCCATAGCTGTCTATTTCTTCACCAGTGAAGCAGAGGCTTCATGTGGCCTTTATGTATGAAAAATAACTGGAAATCCATTTTTTCAATAGAAGTCTTAGGCTTAAGGTTCAATTAAAATGATGCATGCATATTATTTGGCAATTTCTGACAATAAAACCTCCAAACAGGTATGATATTCAGGTAACTGAGAGACACAATTTACATTTGTTATTTGAATCCATTAAAAATATGCCCCTGGCCTAAACATTTAGGGGTATGTATATGATGGGAAGTATAACTGTCTTACCTCTGATTATTAATAATAATTATTGAATACTGACAGTCCTGGTGCAGTTCTCAATAAATCAAGAAAACACTATCCAAATCTTCAGTTTCTAACGAAAATGAAGCAAACAGGGCTAACTGGTTCTCTTCGGAATCATTAGAGTAAATATCCGATTAAGAAACACTGCTCTACTTCTTTGGGAAAGGAATTTCCATCACAGAAAAAAAGACTCCAGCTAAACTCCATCCATTCTAAAAGCAATTCCTAGGGCAGTGTATAAAGAGATCAACTGTAACAAGGAATAGCGAGAAACCAATTTGTATTTGAAATAAAGGTATAAAATAAGTCTGGAGACAATGGTGGGTCATGAGGCTCAGGATTATAGGGCACATCATAAATATTCTGGAAAGGAAAATATGTTTTGTTTTTTTTTTGTTTGTTTTTGATGGTGATTTTTTTTTCTTTTTCTTTTTTTTTATAGTACTTCAGGTGAAGGCTTACAGAACAAATAGTTTCTCATGAAACAGAAGTACACATGTTGTTTTATGACATTGGTTAACAACCCCACAACGTATCAACCCTCTCCCTTCTCAACCTCTTTTTTTGGTGAAAATACACATAGCCAAAGATACACCATTTCAAAAATTTCTACATGCACAGTTCAGTGACACTGACTACGCTCTTCGAATTGTGCTATTATTCTCACTTAAGATGAAGGCTTACAGAACAAGATAGTTTCTCATTTAACAGTTACTACAAATGTTGCCCTATGACAATGGTTAACAATCTCACAACACATCAACAATATCCTTACTCAACCTTGGGTTCCCTATCACCAGCTTTCTTGTCCCCTTCTGCCTTCTGGCCCTTGTTACTGGACTCCTATACCTCATTAGTCTCATTTGGTTTTACGGGGCTGTCCACTCCCAGGCTGAACCGTGAACCTCGGAGGTAACTTCACCACTGAGCTAAAAGGGTGTCTGGAAAATATGTTTTGTTGTAAAGAGGTTCCACTGGAATATACTATGTGATACCTAGGCCCTAAAACCTTCTAAGCAGAATGACCAGCAATATAATGAAGAGAGCACTGAACGTGGAGTGAGATCAAACGTGAGTCCCGGCTCTAACGTGTACCAGCTCCACTGGTCCTGGGCAAGTTCTCTCACTGAGCTTCCTTTTCCTCATCTAGAAAATGGAGATGATACATTCCACCCCAAGAGTCTAAGTGGACCTGCCTGTGAAAGGGCTAAGTCATGTGTCAAGTTTCATACAAATGTCAGCATCATGGTTCCTACATTACGTTAAAATTCAGGACGTTCACAAAAAACAGGTGAGGGCTATAGGAAGTGGCTCACAACCTCCTGCTAAGGTGAAAAAGTTCACATCAAGCACACACCAGCAAATATGTCAAAAACCGCCAAGAAGTATGGTAGCCCAGATTCATGACCTCAGCATGGGATGATGAAGGAGGGCAGATGTGGAAACGGGTTATGCTTGCTGAACCCAGAAGGGAAGGTCACGTACTGGAGTATCTCTGGTCAGAGGAAAAGGATAAAGTTGAGGCCAATTTATGATATGGATCAATAAAAAATAAACAGAGCCAAATGAAAATATGGCCACCATTAAATTTTGTCTGCATTGAAGGGGCAAAAGTACGAGAGAGCAATTTGAAGGAGGAAGTACAGTAGCAAATATGACACTTATTAAATTATTAGAATCATAATTAAGCCAAGCAAAGGGGAACTGACACAGCAGTTATAAGAACAGACAGCATCTTCCATAAATAACTTGCTATAAAAATGTAAAGTAATTGTGAACAGGAAGTAATAAGATTTATAGTAAGCATAATTTAATCAGTCAGTAGGGTCTATCCAAATAGGAAAAAGCAGTTTCTATTTCTCCCATGGAACTCCATCCACTTTCTCCTCCATCCACAGACCTGCCCTAATTGAACAAATGATAAATTGTATCCAGTTTTTCCTCTTGCCCTCATTCCTCTTAACTGTAAATGGAAAACATGAGCATGTGTGCATATGTATGTGTGCATGTGTTACACTAGTGTTTCTGTAAAGTTGTCACCTGTATTACCTCACTTGTACCTCTGCACAGCCCCTGCCAAAGCCCTCAGCCTTTGGAATACGGAAGCCACTTTGGTTTTATCTTCTTCAAACTTCAACCAACCAGCTCAGTTCAAAATACTACGAACTTGTGGGTATCAGCTAAAAAGGAGACTTAGAACTGCTATGGAAATTCTGCAAAATTAAAGAAAGCAGGCCTGACCCTCCCTCACAATAGCCTAATGTTGACAGAGAATGAGGAAAAGAAGCTAAAACTGAAATCTGTAAAAATGGCAAGCTCATACAACCATTTTGGAAAACGATATGGCGCTTCCTCAGAAAGCTAGAAATAGACATACCATTCGATCCAGCAATCCCACTCCTAGGAATATATCCTAGAGAAATAAGAGTCGTCA
>NW_004443956.1:17309332-17329681 GCF_000243295.1 Trichechus manatus latirostris | reverse complement strand
ATTGGAAGAGAGTAGTCAATGTCACTGAACTGTGCATGTAGAAATTTTTGAAATGGTGTATCTTTGGCTATGTGTATTTTCACCAAAAAAAAAAAAGGTTGAGAAGTTAGAGGGTTGATATGTTGTGGGGTTGTTAACCAATGTCATAAAACAACATATGTACTTCTGTTTCATGAGAAACTATTTGTTCTTTAAGCCTTCACCTGAAGTACAATTAAAAAAAAAAAAAAACAAAAGGCAAGCTCACACAGCTCAGAGGCAAGTGTAATATCACTCTTCAAGTTCCCCCATCTAGGGAGACAATTTCATCCACTTACACGAGAGATGGCAAATGGTCAGCGGACCAAAAGCAGCAAGTGCTCGATAGAAGTTAGTTGATGATGAAAATAGACACATACCTCCTATGTACAGCTTGACAAAGCCATCATTCACCAAGATGAGTGTTTGCCCCAGACACGGGCCAAATGCCAAACATCAGGCTGCATCACACACACGCACAACGCCAACCAAACGCTCACCTTAAACGCGGCCCTAATTTCCTGCAGCCGTTTTTGCAAAATAGCTTGTGTCTTTTTAACACAAATGACAGAGTTTTAGCTTAAGGCCAACTGTGTCAATTTCAAGAACTTTACATAAACTCTAAAAGAGATTTTCACATTAGAGCCATCTTGGAAAGGAAACTCCATTCTTAGGGTTTTACACCAAGTTTACAACACCCTTTCAAACTTTTTAAAGATGTGCATGGGAATGGCATTTCATCTGGTTTTGAATTTTCTTCATTACTTCATTTATTTCTGCTGAACAGGGGTAATCAGCCCATTTTTCTCTTTACATGCAGGCCAGCTTCCATAATTAACTATACAAAACAGAACGTACGATCATGGAAAAACCATCTCTGTTTGTATGGTATTACAGTTTGCAATGAACTTTCACACATACTACCTGATTTTATTTTTCTGCATGGTTTTTGAAATAGGTTGATAACATAGGCGCACGAAGCATTTATATTTAACTAATATGAGTGTAGTTTGTGTTTCAAACATCTTAAGGGCTCTAATGTCTACTGCCTCTCAACCCCTTCTCAGCATTTGATACTTTGCTCTTTGTAGTAATAATACAATAAAAGCTACTATCTCCCCAGTAAAGGTAGAATTGAACGTGTTAGAGTCTCAGGCATTTTTTCTGTTCTATGCTGCACTGCTTTCGTGCATCTTAGCTACCTCCCTGCGTCAGAAAACTGTTGAGCTCCTCGAAGGGGGAGGTCAGGTTTCATGCTGTTTGGAATCTTCCATTTTGCCCAACATGGCTGAAGAATGAATCAGGCAGGATTCTCCTCATGGCACAGAATATCCCAGATATAAGGTTTTAGACCAAAAGAAAATTGTTTTCCTTCTGTTATTAACCCGTATGCTTATATGGTTTGCTTCTTAAAGTGTTGGATGTGATAAGCGTAAAACAAAAAAAAACCCCGTTGCTATCAAGTCTATTCCGACTCATAGCGACCCTACAGGACAGAGTAGAACTGAACTGCCCCATAGAGTTTCCAAGGAGTGCCTGGTGGATTCCAATGGCTGACTTTTTCGTTAGCAGCCATAGCACTTAACCACTAAGCCACCAGGGTTTCCATGATAAAGGTACATGTTGGAAATGCAAATTTAGCCAGATTGTGCTTATTCTACCCAAATAAGTAGAACTGAGAGAAAAACAAGCTGTTCTCCTTTTCCACATTTCAAATGTACTTCCTTCCATAAAAGCAAGTATGAATGTCATCATAATACGATGATGAATATTTCAAGTCTACTTCCTAGCAATGGAGGTTTACATCTGAGAACATGGGCTCATAGTACTCTGTCCCCAAGGCCAAGAGACTGGGCTAGAGATGGACACGTGACTTTAACCAGGCCAGTGAGATCCAAGCCAGGGGGATGGGGAGGAATGGATGAGTAGAAGGATGCATGTACCAATGTATGCGGACATCTTCCACATGAAGGATTCTAATTGCCAATCAAACAATTAAGAGATAAGTTATCTCTGAAACTGAGACACACCACAGCTATTTCTTGTTTCTCTAAGATATATGTTCATGCATATGGCTAGGGACAAATGGGTCATTCAAATGTTAGTACACTATACAGACTGAGCCCAACACTAGCAGAGGAGAAATGAAATAGTACCTCCTTATTAACAAAGGGACATAAGTATGTCTCTCTACTTGCAGTTACCTTCTGTGATTTCTAATTATGCTGCCATAGTACCAAACTGGGGGATATTCAACCTACTCAATGACAATTAGTCCTTCCAAGGAAAACTTATCTTTCCAAGAAGTGTTTATCAATACACAAAACATTTTCAAAGACCCTTCAAGAAAGTGATCCCTAGGTTTTTGGTCTCAGTAGTGGGGAGATCCGGGGGTTGGGAGAGTGGCAAACGGTACAGGGTGAATTACTGGGTGAATGTGGTTGATGCGGACGAAACTGATTGTGCTCAATACTTTTTTATTTTTTAAATCAAGATCTCTGTCATCTTTAAATTGGTTATAGCTCCTTACAGGATAACTTAAGAAAATAATTTACTTTCCTAAGCATACAAAGAATGAGCAAATTAGGGATAAATAACAAATCCTACCTCATTAAAAACTCACACACATTTCTAAATAAAATTATATAATACGCAACGTCTGGGAATATATTCAATGCCAACAAATAGGTGACTTGGGACTAGAAGTGAGGTTTTTCCCCCATTGGTAAAGCTCCTATAAATGTTTACTTTCTGAAAATTTAAAATCTTGATGTTTATCTTAAGTCTATGTATACTACTAAAATTCAAGACACTGGATCATCTCAGAAGATACTACAGAATTAAAATATAGTTTGAGTTTCTTCCATGAAATTGAGAATTGAGTGAAAAACATACGTAAGTGTAGTATTTCCTTTCCTTGCTGCGAGCCATCATGAAGTTCACGAAGCTATATAAGCTAATCACCGATCTGCCCGCTGTGATCTTTATTTTCTGTAGTGTTCTTCTTGGATTCAATTACTGTGTTACTTTAAATGCAATTTCCTCATTTAAGCAACTACGACCCAATTATATAAATCTGAAATTTTCGACAAAGAAATATGACAGTTTAGAAATAAACTGATAAGAAATTCTAATCATATAGCCATTCATTACTGGGGCCATAATGCTTTAGAATTCAAGTTTAGTCATCTTAAAAATTGGCCTCACTGTAACACTTTAATAAGTTTAAAATAAAGAGTCCATTTTGTATACAAAGTTACACACATTGTCTGCTTGACAACCCCAGGTTTATAACAATAGCACCACTGAACTAAGTTAAGTGAATGACTAAGTTCTAAATTCATTTTTGACAACTAATATACAAAAACAAAGCCTCAAGTACCTTAGCGTAACTACTCAGCCACTTGCCTAAGCAAATTTAATAGAGTCAAAAACTGCAGACTAATTGCTTCAACTACAGCTTATTATCTGTCCAATTTCAAGCGCAGCAGCAGTTAAGGAAAAGTACACTCCTCCATTCCGTGCAGTACACATTTGATAGGAAGCAAACCTTAGTGTCCGTGAGGCAGCTTGTCTCACACAGCCAGACTGGTGGGGGCCATGAGATGGTAAAAACTTTGACCCAGCTCAGCCCATGTCATCACAACTCTGCTTCCTCACATGTTGTTGTTAGATGCCACTGAGTCGGTTCCAACTCACAGCAGCCCTATGCACAATAGAACGAAACATTGCTGGGTCCTGCACCATGCTCACAATTGTTGCTATGCTTGAGCCCATTGTTGGAGTCACTGTTTCAATCCATCTCGTTGAGGGTCTTCCTCTTTTTCACTGACCCTCTACTTTACCAAGCATGATGTCCTTCTCCGGGGACTGGTCCCTCCTGATAACATGTCCAAAGTATGTGAGACGTAGTCTTGCCACCCATGCCTCCAAGGAGCCTTCTGGTTGTACTTCTTCCAGCACAGATCTGTTTGTTCTTTTGGCAGTGCACAGTATATTCAATATTCTTCGCCAACACCACAATTCAAAGACATCAATTCCTCTTCAGTCTTCCTTACTCATTGTCCAGCTCTTACATGCATACGATGCATGGCTTGGGTCAGGTGTGCCTTAGTCCTCAAGGTGATATCTTTGCTTTTCAACACTTTAAAGAGGTCTTTGGCATCCGATTTGCCTAGTGTAATACATCTTTTGATTTCTTGACTGCTGCTTCCATGGGTATTGATTGTGAATCCAACTACAATGAAATCCTTGACAACCTCAATCTTTTCTCCGTTTATCAGGAAGTTGCTTATTGGTCCAGTTGTGATGATTTTTGTTTTCTTTATGTTGAGGTGTAATCCATACTGAAGGCTGTAGTCTTCGATCTTCATCAGAAAGTACTTCACGTCCTCTTCATATTCAGCAAGCAAGGTTGTGTCATCTGCATAATGCAGGTTGTTAATGAGTCTTCCTCCAATCCTGATGCCCTGTTCTTCTTCAGATAGCCCAGTTCTTGGATTTTTTTTTTCTTCACATGTTATGATACAATAATTACAGCACTGATCCCATTAGCAGTGTTATTAATCGAGCACTTGCTCCACATGGAAAGGGAGGTTACCCAACTCGTCCAAGGTTGCATGGTTTTGATTACCAAAGCTAGAGTTTAAGCTCAGACCTATGTGATTTCAAAGCTGGCGCTCCTCCCCCCTTTTCCACAGCCCCCCATTACCTCGGCTCCACAGTTCCACTGTTTCATTTATCTCTCTTGGAGACAGCATTTCATCCTGTCGCCCACACCTGAAATCACCACTGAACCTGCTGTTAGTTGCTGTCCAGTTGACTCTGATTCATGGCAACCTTATGTACAACAGAACAAAACATTGCCAGGTCCTGCACCATCTACATGATGGCTCTTGAACCTACACTGCCTCATAAAAAAGTTCAACAAACTCCTCCAACCCAGATCCTACAGAGGACAATTGGGGCAGCTGTCCCAGACCTTTTCCTTCCCTTTGTCTTGCTCCAGTGTTTTTACCTCTTTCTCCCCTCAAAACACTTCTCCCACTCAATATGAGATCGAGAGGTTATAGCTTCAATGAGATCCTCAAAAGGGATCTGTAACCCAAGGGTTAATGGTCACTATACTACTGGCTCAGTTGAAGTTTTGAACAAAGAAAATTTCCAGATGTTTCAACATCTAACTCCTGCTGGACCAGAGTCTCCAGTTTGTACACATGAGACACTGGGACTTCTCTCCTTTTACTCCCATCTTCCCACATTTGTTTTATAACTACTATCTCTGAAGCGGAAACCCTGGTAGTGTAGTGGTTAAGTGCTACAGCTGCTAACCAAAAGGCCAGAAGTTTGAATCTACCAGGTGCTCCTTGGAAACTCTATGGGGCAGTTCTACTCTGTTCTGTAGGGTCACTAAGAGTTGGAATTGACTCGATCACAACAGGTTTGGTGTTTCTTTTTTTTTTTAAATCTCTGAAGCTATTCAAGTGTGAGACTGAAAGTTACCCACTGCATGATTCCAAAGCATTCAGGATTTATGAACTGTTGTTCACTTTCAAAAGCTGGGAAGATGAACAACTGCTGCACTCATTTTCCCTTACTTTCAACAGAAACTCATTAAACAATTAATTACTTAAGTCTGAAAAGTTACTATGAAAAACCGAATACACCCAGTGATGATACTATAAAAAAAGTAATAGCTATGTCTATCCATAGGACATAAAGACAAAGAACCCCAGCAAACCTCATACTGCCTTGTGTACATACCCTTTCTCAACTGATCTCCAGACATGGATTTTTAAAATTCATTTGTATTACCCAATTTGTGCATTTTCTTTGCTGTTTCCAGTTAATGTTAGTTTTATGTGTGTGTGTGTTAATCTCCTTAGTGTGCTATTTTTACCATGTCTCACTCAGGACTACTTGATTTGGAAGAAAAAAAAAAAAGGTGTGGTGGTAGTTGTGCTATGAATCTGCAATTTGCCAGTTGTGTGACCTTGGTAATTTATTCAACCTCTCTTAGCCTTATTGCCCCCTATGTAAAATTAGACTGTCAGTTTGCCATACTGTGGTGGCTTGCATGCTGCTGGAAGTTATGTGACCAGTATTTCAAATACCAGTGGTATCACCCGTGGTGGGCAGTTTTCAGCAGAGTTTCCAGAATAAGACAGACTAGGACGAAAAGCCTGGTTATATATTTCTGAATAATAGCCAATGAAAACCAGAGAACATTGTTCGACTCTTTTGCTTTGGACACGTGATCAGGAGGGACCAATTTCTAGAGAACATCATGTTTGGTGAAGTAGAGGGCCAGCGCAAGTAAGGGACACCCTTGGTGAGATGGAATGGCACAATACCCACAATGATGAACTTGAACATGCTCAAAATGATGAGGGTGACGCAGGACCAGGCAACATTTTGTTCTGGGGTTCGTATGGTCACCATGAATTAGATGCATGGTCTTTAACTTGAGCTCCAAACTGCATTAGGGGTTCTGCCAATATACCTCAGGGCCACAAGAGAGCAGTGAAGGGGGCTGAGCTGGCTCTGATGTTACCTCTTTCACACATGGGGATTATGATTATTTCCTCTGTGGAAAGGTTTCTAGTGCCAAAACAAGTCTGAAAATCACTGGGCAAGATGGTTTACAGGATGCCCTAAAAGTTCAACATTCTACGATGTTACAGAACAACTCATCTTAAAACGGACACACAGCCCCTGCCAAATGCCGAAAACAGAAGATCCACTTAAATATCGTTGTTATGTCAACAGACTTAGTAAGTGCTCATTAAACAGCAGTTTGAAGTCTCCATGCCAAGAATATTTTGTGTTTAATAAATGTTTTCTTCACAGAAAAATTACAATACACATTACCCCCATTTTACAGATGTGGAATCAGACCAGCTTTGCCTGGGTCACTCAGCCTGGAAGTGGAAGAACTGGGTGCAGAAATCAGGGGAGCCACAGCAAAGCAGACATTTTCTCCCGTAAAAGAGGGCTACCGGCAAGGCGCAGGTTAAGTCCCCAACCTTGTGTCAAGCAGGTAAAATTAAAGTGATGCATTAAGGGAGCTTTTGATAGACGAAAGTTTTTTAACTGTTAATGATAAAATAGTTTTATTCGTTTAACCTTGCACCATATGACTTGGTTTTGGGGGGGGGAATGGAATATTTATTTTGCTTATCATCATCGGAGCCAAAAAATTCTGTTTTGAGGCTTCCTAAAAATTTCTCAGGTCATTTCAAGAAATACTAAATACTTATAAAACAGCAGCTACGCACTGTGTGTGTGTGTGTGTATGTATATGTGTGTGTGCGTGTATATATATATATCTGAAAAGAGCACATGTATATAGCATATATAGTAATATATGTGTATGCATACATGCTATCAAGGTTTCTGGATAGCACTAACAGCTTGTGCTCAACTACTAACCTAAAGCTTGGTGGTTCAAACCCACCCAGTGGCTCTATGGAAGAAAAGCCTGGCAAGCTGCTTCTGTCAACATAACAGCCAAGAAAAAACCCTATGGAGCAGTTGTACTCTATAACATGTGTCGCTGCCATGAGTCTGGCTTCATTTTTGGTTTTACATGTCATTATATCTTAAAACAGCTTGTTGCATGTAAGTAAACTTGAATTTTATTTGTGGAATCACAAACCCTTTCAGCTCTTTGCAAACCGGAAGCTTCCCTTTTTTCACCATCAAGCCATGCCTAGATTAAGTAATGACCCTCACAGAATGAAATCTTTAGTCACTCTTCCTGTTTCATATATTTCCAACATTCCTGTTCTTTCCAACAGCAATATTCTGTGATAGGTTCCGATTTTTCCGCTCACGTCTAGAATATTACTAATCCTTTGCTGTTTATATCATTCCTACGGCATCCTGGTTTGGAATACTTTCATACAGTAATTTCATTTTCCAAAATCATATCCATATGCCCCCCCCCCATATCCCACCTTCCCAAAGCAGGCTGCTTGGCTGCCCCTTTGGTTCAGACAACACAGTGGGGACTTTTCCACATTCCCCTAACCTCCAGTCGCTCCCAGCCAGCTCTCTTTCCCTCCCAGCTCCTACTCAGCCTCTCCTTTTGCTCTGTCACCTATTTTTTCAAATAAAAATCTTCCTCTGATCTGACATCTGTCTAATAAGTGGATGGGGTATTAGGCAAGCTATTAAAATTAAAAATATATTTACTTCCCTCTCCCATTCTGAGATCTGATGTTAAGATACACAGTGTCGTCATTTTAGAATTTCCCAAGTGAATGCTATAACAACCTTAAATATTCCAACAAGGAGAAAAATCACCTCTTAAAAACAGAGAAATAAAATTCTTCAATTAATTTTAAAACATACATCACTATCATTTAAGATTATCTCTGTTGCAGATTAATTTTTAAAAGGAGATAAAAACCAGGGGGCTTTTTAGAATATTTTGGTTCTGAGGTGACATGTTGCGTGGGTAATCTGTTTAAAGGGCTGAATCTTCCTGTTCAAGAGTATGAATTTCCCTCATCTTCAAGTGGAATCATATGAGCATGGCAGAAGACAGACTTTGACCTTTAAAATGTTTTGAAAGAGCACCCTCAACCACCACCACGGTTTCCCCATTTTACTCAGCAGATTTGTGCTGGTGCCTTTCAATACGTCTCCCACCTCCACACACAGGCACACACACATAACTGACATTTTTTAGAATCCTGTGTTCCAAATTAACAACTTAGCAGCTTGAGATGATGCTCCGAGTCTCATGCTGTTTCAGACTGGGGAAAGTGGTTTTTCTTGGATTCTAGCAAGGGAAGTCAAATCTCTTATAAAATTGATCAGATACTAACAAGGGAATAATACATAAATTGTCACTGAAAGTTCTATTATCAAGACTTTATTACTCGGTAGTGTGTTTTGTAAAGCAGCTGGTGGAGGATCACATTCAGGATCTTCTGGCATCCTGGACACCACTTCCAAAAATAGATGGCAACACTCTCAGAGTGGGCCCACAGCACTGACGCAGAGACTGTGCTTACAGCAATTTTTCTTTAGAAGGAATTGCTGCCGATTTCAACTGCATTACCATGAGATCCCTCTGGGTTCGGAGGCAGAAAGCAGCAGCAGGATCTGTTACTGGGTACTTGCCTGATGGAAGACTGGCTCCAACATAAACTCAGCATAAACAGGATGTATGAACCCAGCTGATCAGTGCTTTAGGGGGTGTTGGGAATCTCCTCCCAGTGACCTCTACTTAATCTCCCATGAATGATTGTGACTAGATACCATATTATTTCTCCCCTCAGCTCTGCCATAACTTTGTACCTGAGATTGAAGCTGTTAATAATTCCACTGGATTTCATCACCAAAGGCCCTTGCTAAAATTAAAAATGCTCCCGGGGAGGGCAATACATCACAAAACCTGAGAAATTTTTTAATGATCGGGTTTGTCTCAGCCAGGTGGACTGCGGCATGTGATACTTTTGACAGAAGAGTTGCATATGAGAAACTGTGGTAGATTATTGGTACATGTGGGGATTACAGTCCTAGGCGGGACACTGCAGTAAAATGTCCTGAAAAGCAAGCAACAAATGGAGACATACGGGGTGCTGAAAACAAACTTTCTGGATTTGATCACTTTACCTGTGCCATCCGTGTTGAGCCCACCCCACTCCCCCTCTCATTTATTTCCCCACATCAATAATCATAGGCTATCAAGGTCACAAAACTGGCTTCTCTGGCCTTGAAAATGTCACTCTCGTGCAGAAGTACAACAAACAGGAAGGATGGGTAATTCACCCAAATGGACGTGGGTACCTGCTCACATGCTTTAAGGGCACAAAGCAACCAAACCTAAAACTGGAATAAAAACATTTTCACTCATTTTGCCTTTCCAAAGGATGTCTGAAAGAAGAACACACAACCACCACTTGTCCAATCTCTTTAAAGTAACGACTCTTAAAAACTTAACAGAGACTCACTTCTCCCCAAATTATATTCTTTTCCTCAAGTATTAGAACTCTGTATCAATAGACTCACTCCACTCTCTCAAAGAGAGGGGTGAAAGATGTCTACTGCATAACCAAACACGTTGCCGTCAAACACAGGCATGGCTCATTACCATAAAAAATAAAATGATACAATTCCCAATGAGGCAGAAAGGGGATGACTGTTCATTACTATAAATGATTAGCATCTTAATATTTCCCCATGCAAACTGGCACTAAAGATGTTTTGGTGAAGGTTAATAAAAAGCATCTTTCAACCCTCAAAGTCTCCCAGGTTTTTCTCTGTTCAGTGTCTGAAGTCTTGGCTAAGCCTTCTGCAGTAACGCCAGTATTGAAAATGAGGAGCAAGATTAAGCTCAGTGGAATGTCAATATAATACAATAAAACCAGTTTGCTGCACACAGAGAGCATTTTTCAGATGGGAAAGTAAGCTGCTTTCAGTTTGTTTTGAATTTGGGCTACACTGCCAATCTCAATAACATTTCCTCCTCTCCCCAGTTTTTCTTTTTTGTTGGGGGGGGTTTCATTTAGTATAATAAGTGACATTTACTCCCTGATTTCTTCAAATGAATCTTGTGACTTGGCTCACAGAAATGAACACCTCAAGACCACAACTGACAATGGCCTCAAACTGGTTGCTTGCCTCACCGCCATGTTTTTCTCTTTGGAGATGAGGTAAACACCCTTCCTCTCAGGAAAGCAACATACCAGGTATCCACTCTCCTCTTTCAAAGATGTCTCACCACTGTGCTCCCCTCATGCTCTCCCACAGCCAACCCCACTCATCCCTCAACTCCAGGAACCCCCTGGTGATCCCAAGCATAGTGCATGTTCTGGAAACATTCTCCCCATGACTTCTGATCTCTCCTGTCAGAGCCTTCACACCTCAATCCATTTGCCGTCAAAGTACTTCTCTCTTTCTTTCTGCTCTGGAGGTTCAGGAGTCCCAGATGTATTTCTACACAATCCTAAAGCCCATTGTTCCTATTGTTCACCCAACTCCTTCAAGTTTTCTCTTTATCCACAGAGTCTTAGATGACTTAGGCCATGGACAGAAGAATCCATTTAACTCACACTAGTACAACTGCTACACCCAATGTCACCTTCTTGGATTGTGAAAGGACCACCAGTCCTGTTGGGGGACTCATCAGTAAGTCATGTTTGCACTTTCTAATACTGAACCTTGTTTTCTGGTGTTCATTCCACTTTGACGTCGTTGTTAATACACATTTACCTTACCAGTGGATGCCTGCTTACATTATCCTTTACCTGAACGTGGTTACATGCAAAATTTAAAGCACATGACCATCACAGACAGATCCTCTTTTTCAGTACAGTCACGCATCACTTAATGTTCACAATCCATGCTGTGAAGTAGGGTATTATGTGATTTGGATGCTGTGCAAACACCATATTATATACAGGCAGGCCCCAGGTTACAAGCATCTAACTTATGTACAACCTGTAATTACAAACCAACCCCCGGTAAAGCCTATTATATTGAAAATTCAAGGTACGTACAATGGTTAGTAATAACAAACGGGTGCTACTTTGCAATGTGCATCAAAACATTAGTATTATTATTACCATATTATTATGTTAAAGGTGTTTTAGTGTATCTATGTCCTGTTCTTCACCTGGGATTTCTGAACTTATGGGACCGTGGATGCATATGTGGTTGGATGTTGCCTGCACAGAAGTTAGGTGGACATTACCGTATTCAATTTTACCATCGAAAGAAGCAACAAGATCTAACACAAAGAGCACTGGACAGGATATGCCAGAAATCCTGCTCCAGTGTCATTATCTACGTGTCCTTGAGAAGGCACTTAACCTCTCTTAGAATTCTAAGCTATGTGGATTTTAAAGCCCACTCCATAGAACGCAGGGGCCCCTGGGTGGTGCAAATGGTTACTAGTTAGCTGCTAACCGAAATGTTGGAGGTTCAAGTCCACCCAGAGATGCCTTGAAAGAGACACCTGGCAATCTACTTCCAAAACATCAGCAGTTGAAAGCCCTATGAAGCACAGTTCTACTCTGACACACATTGGGTTACCATGAGTCAGGATCAATGGCAACAAGTTTGGTTTTTGGTTCCACAGAATGTATTGTTTATAAAATTCTATTCATTTCAGAAAATTCTTCTGTATGACATTATTATCATAAATGCACAGACAAATACTTTAACCTATCATTCAACACTAGGTTCTAGGGTCCATAATTTAAAAGTAGAATAGAAACACCAGAGAATACCTATTAGGATGTGTGCACCTTGGAGAAAACTGAGAAGCAAAAATATTTGTTGCATACTGAGGTTCTATCAGACCAATGGACTTCTAAAACTGAGGAAATAAAGTATGTGATTGAACTTTACATGTGGCAAAAGATACAAGTTAGTCAATAAGAAAGGATATCTCCACATAGAAAGAGACTTTTTCAGAGCTGTTTTCAGGAAAGGCATATTCTCATTTATTTGTGTGATTCCTGGGTACAAGAATGATCACTGGGTATACTCTTGAGGTCTCTTGCAATTATTTTAAATTTTGTGATGCATGAGACCTTCATATGAGTGTGCACACGTGTGTATACATACACATCCACATACATACATATATATACACACACATCCAGAATATGCAATTAAAAACTTATTCCAGCCCCGTATTTTCCTTCTCTTTCAGTAAAATAAGAAGCAAAAACGTGTCATGGTACATTACAACAACAAACAACAACCCACTGCTGTCGACTTGATTCCAACTGACAACAACCCTACAGGACAGAGCAGAACTGCCCCATAGGGTTTCCAAGGAGCGGCTGGGGGATTCGAACTGCTGACCTTTTGGTTAGCAATCAAACGTTAACCACTGCGCCACCAGGTCACCTCTGGTATATTAGAGCATGGAACGTTCATCTTTCTCTCTTCTCTTACCCTAGATAGCAATACTTATCACTGCTTTTCAATGTTAAGTCATTTGAAATGGGCACTGTATTTAAAAAATAAATTTGTACTACTCTTTATTTAGAGGGGAAAAGCCCTTAATCTGGCTCTCTAAATGTAGTGTATTATGAGAATACCTCTAAATGTAGTGTATTATGAGAATACACTACATTTGAACCAAATTAGCCTCAGCTTTTCCTACATCAACTACGTAAACTGCACATGGTCACAGAGTGTGGTCCAAGCTGACCCAGTCCTGACTGATAAATCTCCGCATGATCCCATCTGCTTCAGAGCCAGAGGAGGAATTCAGTTCATCTTAAAAGAGATGTTTCCAAACATCTCTGGGCTGTGGACACTTTATTTAAAGTTTAGCATCTCCAAAGAGAAAGAGAAACGGTCGTCTAGAAGTCTATTCTCCCTTTTATTCTGATAATGGTCATACATTACCCTTAGAGAGAGAGAGAATAAAAAAAAAAAAATCCTTTCCACATGTTCATCTATTTTGTACTGCTTATTCTAGTAAATACAAATTGGAAAAAAACAGCTATCTCTAGTTAATGGGTAAAATCATTTTGTTTATATCGTCTCCTAAATTTTTTCATTAACTTACTGTAACCCTTGACACACAAAAGTTATTTCCACTGCCACCCACATGCCTGGCTGTCTACTACCAAGGCAGGTAAGACACTGTAACATTCCTCTGTCAGCTTGCTAACAAGTATGCGGTACTCTATTGCAGTAACCAAATGTATTCTAAAGAGTCTGTTGGAAATACAATCAGGCTACCTTAAATCCAGATCGTCAGCATAATGCATCAAAATGCAGAGGTGTAAGTGCCACTCCACTGAGTTTCTCTTAAGAAACAAGGCTTGGCAATTTGGGGGAAGCCATTAAGTTAGCCGGAGTTCCTGTGTGGCAAATGGTTTACATGCTCAGCTGCTAACCGAAAGGTTGGAGGTTTGAGTCCACATAAAGATGCCCTGGAAGAAAGGCCTGGTGATCTACTTCCCAAAAATCAGCCATTGAAAACTCTACGGAGCACAGTTCTCTGATGCACGTGGGGTTGCTATGAGTTGGAGTCAACTCCACAGCAACGGGTTTTTATTATTGTTAAGCTGGTTAGTAAAATCAAACAATTCCCATTTAGAAAACCAAACCAAGCACCACATCAGCAGCCCTCTCCTGTAATGGCATTAAAGCACATGGAGCTTCTCCTCTGTTCTGGTATCCCTGTGAACTCCCATCAGCCTGGGCACATGGCTGTCTCCAAAGCTTCATCAGCAACAGGAGGAGAACGAAATAAAGAATTGGAGAACACATTCAGAGCTCGGCAGTCTAAGCACACAGAACAATCTAAATGCTTCTTAAAAACTGATAAATAATGGAGGTGGAAGAGACAGTCTTTATGAACTAAGTGTTTTATTCAGCTCTACATGTTTTGGACAGTTTGTTACGATTTTAGCCAAAGTCCGCTAAAGGCATATGTATCTTAAACGTGCCGTCTTTGTCCTCAATCCATTTTGCCTCTCTCGCCCTAGCCCTGCTGCTGACCTTCTCTGCTGGATTCCACAGGATAGGCTGTGTGAATTCCTCAGGCAAGAAGATGTCACTCTGCGGATGGAGAAAAAGGACCTTCCCAACTGCAAATGACAAGGACAGCTGCTTCTGGATTCCTCACCCTGCTCTCCATGTCAATATGCTGCCTCTTGTCCTCAGGTTTCTGCCAGCTGAAGTCCTCTACAATATAAACAGGTCCAAGTAGCGGGCTCTCCACTACCGAAACATATAAGACCAAACCAAGAGCTTATTTATGTCTTCCAGAAACCAAGCCCCAAGAACCATTTCCCCTCTCCTGACACCCTGAGGAATTCAGCAAAATAATAGCAAAACTGTCCAGGGGCTAGGGAATTCTTCTACATAATACAGATCAGGCTTTCCAGCTTTAGACCTATGCAAGACTATGTGTTCTTGCTATGATTATTCACTCCGTCCCATGGAAAGAAATGCTGAGACCTTGCTCAAGTCAGAAAGGCCAGAGCATGTTTATTTTATACCTAATGATGGAGAACTGTAATACTAATAAAAGGAAATTTAGTTAGTTAGCAACTGCCAATTTAGGGTGGAAATACTCTTTATTGAATAAATATTCTGTGGAATTACAGAAAGGGAGGGGGCCTGATTGAGGTTTGCTTATTCTAAACCTGTCAATCTCTACTAAGCATTAACCCTTACCACAAGCTCACACACTGAATATAAGAATCTTTAGATTTCCAAATGTTCTTCCCAGAAAAATAAAATTGTATTTAAGGTCTTCAGATGATGATGATGATACTGCCAATTATAGGATGCTCTCATTTTTTTCTTTTTCTCATAGAAAAATGGCTTTGAGGAAATAAAAATATGCAGCACCCACTAAATACAAATTCAAAGTTATCTCCATACATGTCTGAATGGTAGATGCTAACATTTTTTCACACAAGGTCTCCAAAGAAGCTCTTTGCTTTCCTGAACTCTAGAGAGGTCCCCTTTCTTTGCCCCAATTTTGGAAAATAGGAGCTAACAACAATCGTAAAATAAATGAGGAGAGCCAGCTTCTGCTGTTGGTTTACCAGGCTTGAGCAAACTGCTTTGCAAATCTATTGGTGTCTCCCAGGATCTATTTTAATGATCTGCCTGAGTGATTAAAAGATAAGAACCCTCAAGACCCTCTAAGAAGGGAATTATAGTATCTACATGAGTAGTAAAAGCACAGCCTGCTGATTCATCTTTATTCCCCAGAGACTCGGAGCTCTGCAGATGGGGGCGTCTTCAGGGCAGGGTGACAGCTGCCCTCTGCCATATGGGGCACCAATGCAGTCTGTGGCCATCCTCCACCTTTAGAGGCTGCAACTTCTCCTCTGTGGAGCCTTAGTCCTAGTTAGCCTTCCTCCGGCTCCCGACCAGGAGAGTTTGCACTCTCTGTGTGCCCAGGATGGGCAGCCTCCATCTGTTAGTTTCTTCCAAAAAAACTGAAGATTTTGGAAATAGATAGTGGTGATGGTCGCACAACATTGTGAATGTAATTAATATCAATGAATTGTACACTTAAAAATGGGTAAAATGGCAAATTTTATGTTACATGTATTTTATTTCAATAAAATTTTTCAAAATGAAAAAAATTCTTGGGGGACTAGGGGGGAAGGAGACAAGAGGAAGAAAAAGAAAAGTCCTTTAAACAGCTCACACAGTCTCTTTTGACCTGTCTTAGAACACCAAAGCCAAGTCCTATTGGAGGGTGGGATGAAGCAGCAATCCTTGTGATTACCCATCCACCCACCCCCTCAACAATTACAAAGTAGCTGAAAACCTTCACAACTATCACACGTTAAATTCTGAAGAGACAGGCCTTTGTCCAAAGACACCTACACGTCGAGCCCTCCCCGCCAGATGCTTGCTGTGCCCTGCATTACTGATAAAGCCAGGGGATCTTTAAAAATAGAAGCGGGAGAGGAGAGGCACAGACCCCAGCTGCACTCACGGCACTTTATTTCGCCTCCCAGCTTTTGAGACTCAGGTGGTGCCAGTTACACAGACACAAAACCATTCAAGAGATGCATTTTTCTTCTCTCTCTCTCTCTCACACACACACACCCCGAAAAGCAGCATTACCTGTTCCTGCTGCTGCACGGATTTCCCTGAAGCGTTCTGCTCCTTGGCTGTAGTCATGATCTATCCAGGGCGCCCACCACCACAGTAGCAGACAGGATTTCACGGTGAGTTTGGAGCCACCAGAGTCCAAAAGGTATACGCGAAGTGTGGTTTAGTCCATACTTCAAGGATCGCAAGGCTATTTGGGGGAGGGGGGAGACTGGGCAGACAAACCTAGTTTCTTCTTTAAATGTACAGAGCGGGGAGAGGATCGGCAAAGGGTAGATGCTGCTGCTTAGTGGGGCTTCTCCAATTAGCAACAGCCTCTGCAATCGCCACAGAAACAATGATAACTGCTTAGCAACCGGCAACTGGCAGCTCAGTGCAGGAAAGGGGACCCGAGTGATGGGCTCCTACCTCCTTCCTGCCCGCGGGCAGCCCACGGCGCATGCTCCCGCCGCCCTCAGCTCGGGCGCCTAAGAGCCGCGGGGTGGGGGCGCGCGGGGGGCGGGGGGTGGCCGCGGGGCGGGGAGGGGACGGGCGCCAGGCACCTGCACGCACCGCCGAGAGCCTGGCCGCTTCCCTAACCCTCCTGACGGCTTGGAGCCCCCCAGAACAGCCCGGACAGCCCGGACCCCTCCCCCTCCGGGCTACCCCAGAACGCCCAGGAGGGAGCTCCAGCGGCTGCGGGCAGTAGCGCGCGAGCCCCCCCTGGGCGGGCAGCCGGGACGCCCGCTATCACAGACCCGGGAAAGTTGTCACCCTCATCCGCCAATCCGTCCTGAACGCCTCTGGGCGCACCTCCGCCCCGCTCAGCGGGCAGGGGTGGGCGAATCCTACCCGGGCAGGGGGATGAGGGAGACTAAGTGGCCACACAGGGACTCTTTCTTGGGTTCTTTCCTCTGGGAAGTGGCTCGTGTGTTTGGGGAGGGAGGTGGTCTGGGATCACTGAAGAACAGCATCTTCTGTTTGCCCATTGGGTTTTGCAGGAGCACTAGATACTGGAATCTTTGCCTTTATTTTCGTTAAAATTCAGAAAACTTACTATGTGCCATCTTTTAAAAGAACCTCAAAGGCGTCTGTGGGTTAAATTTTTTTAAGCCTGTGCTCCCAGCTGTGTCCTGAGCTCACGGAGAAAGCCAACCACACAGAGATGGCCTGTCCTCCCGTTCCTTGTGTGGTACCAGAGCCCTTCCTGCCTGGGAGTGCCAGGGCTGGACATGCACTACTGACCTAGCCCTGCCCACCCACCACCCCCCACACCATGCTTTAAAGGATGCCAACAAGTTAGTTGGTAGAGGAGAACACACTGTGATGAACTCTCAATAAGGAGAGATTAGCCAACAGCATGCCTGTGGGACTAACTCCTTGTGTTCCAGCACCTCAGATGAAAGCTGGTGCCCAGAGGTCTTCTACTGCCCGCTTCCTCTGCGTTTGGACTAACAATGTCCAGGGAAGGATTCTGTGACTCCTCCAAGTCTTGAATCTCTAATCCATCCAAATGTTTTCTAGGCTGCAGGCATTCACTGACCTTGGAGAGGTTAGCCATTCTTATACACAGCACCAATAAATCAGTTGCCATGGAATCACCTCCAACTCATGGAGACCCCACATGTGTCAGAGTAGAACTGTGCTGGTAGGGTTTTCAATAGCTGGGTTTTCAGTGGCTGATATTCAAAAGTAGATCAATACGCCTTTCTTCCTAGGTGTCTCTGGGTGGACTTGAACCTCCATAATTTCGGTTAGGCACGTTAACCATCTGCACCACTCAGTGAATCCACACCACTAATAAATATTCTCAAAAAGGCCAACATGGCACTATAGACAGAAGCACTATATTGTCTCTCCACAGCAAAGACCCAAAAAACTAAGTAAAACAGACAAACATCAATCCAGGAACCCTAAACGTCAAATGAAGAGATAAAGAACTCACCCAAGCACTGCATGGAATAAGAAACTGACAGAGAACAGAGAGCAAGGAGAGATATATGCGGAGGTCCCTATCAGCTAATGCAGCACGGATTCGCCATCTTGGACACCTGTCAGAGATGGGCGAACAGGGAGTACAGGAAAGCAGCTTCACAGAGCTCCCAGCAGGAGACAGAGCACCTAGTAACCAGTAATATATACCTTCCCACCCCCTACCCTTCTCCCACCTGCTCAACCTCTCTGCCACTTCATAGCTGACTGAAGTAGCTCAGCCAGCCAGGAAGTGCAGGGTCCCTGCCGCTTGGATTCTCCCCAACCACACTGGAGATCAGCGGACAGGGAGTATGGGAAAGCAGCTTCAGGGAGTTCCCAGCAGGAGACAGAACAACCTGTAACCAGTGATACACACTTTCCCACCCCTCTACCCTTCTTCACCTCGCTCAGCCTTCTTTGCTTCCTGCGGCCATAGTCTCTTGGCTGGGAGGCACCAGCTTCAGCCCTGTGCCTCTTGGATTTGACCTACCCACACTGGCCAGTTCCCTGAGTGTCATTTGTTTGTTGCTGGTGTTGTTTTTTTCTGCTTCTTTTGTTTTTTTCTGTACCTTTCAACACCTCCCCCTCCTTTCTCTCAAACACCTGGCTCCGTATGCCATCTTTGCTTCTTCTTGAAATGCTGTGAAGCACTGCTCAACTGTAGAACTGCTTCTGGGCCCACGCCGCCACACTAGTGGGAACCCTGGGGCTTTTTTTAATTTTGTTTTGATTTGTTCTGTTTGTTTTCTTTTTCTTTTCTCGGCTTGGGAGCCCCTTCTAGCTGAGCTGTACTGTGCAGCTTGGGAGCTAATTCTGCGGTCTGCACAACCACACGTGGGATCCCGGGGGGCTTTTTTTTCTTTTCTCTCTCTTTTTCTTTCTTCATTTCTCAGTTTCTTGTCTTTTTTTACTTACCATCTCTTCCTTTCTCCTGAATACCTGATGCTGTGTGACGTCTCTACCTTTTCTAACCAGCCTGTACTTCGTGTCCTGGGAGCTACTTCACCAGTCGTCCAAACTACACCAGTGGGATCACTGGAGGCTTTGCTTTTCTTATCTTTTTTTTATTTCTTTTTCTTTTTGTTCTTCTTCATTTCTAGGTTTCTCATCTCTCCACTCCAGCAGCAGGCTGCCGTAGCACTCTTTTTTTTTTTTTTTCTTTTTTTGTTTTTGGCTACTGTTTCTCTCTCCTCTTTCCCATACCATCATAGCTACACATATCACAATCTCCCACCTCCTTCCTGCCTAACTGCAATGTGCACCAAACATCACACCCTAAAGCAGCAAAGGTATGGCCTACTGGAACCTTCCCTGCACTGATTCCCAGCCTACCCAGTCAGCCCTAGTATGTGCCACAAACAACCCATCCCAGCAACTCCACTTCAGCTAGACCTACCCTGCTGCACCATAGCTCAGTGACTGGCGTGCCCATTGCACAAGGAGGTGAAAAGTATGCCCACAGAAAGGATACTGGAGAAACCCCAAGAGTATGGCCCCCAGACACCCTTTTAGCTCAGTGGTGAAGTTACCTCCAAGGTTCACTGTTCAGACTGGGAGTGGACAGCCCTGTAAAACCAAATGAGACTAATGAGGTACAGGAGTTCAGTGACAAGGGCCAGAAAGCAGAAGGGGACAAGGAAGCTTGTGATATGGAACCCAAGTTTGAGTAAGGATATTGTTGATGTGTTGTGAGATTGTTAACCATTGTCATAGCGCAACATTGGTAGTAACTGTTAAATGAGAAACTATTTTGTTCTGTAAGCCTTCATCTTAAGTGAGAATAACAGCACAATTGGAAGAGCGTAGTCA
>NW_004443956.1:17238446-17308941 GCF_000243295.1 Trichechus manatus latirostris | reverse complement strand
CATACAAAAACCTTTGGGACACAGCAAAGGCAGTCCTCAGAGGACAATTTATAGCAATAGATGCACACATCAAAAAAGAAGAAAGGGCAAAATCAAAACATTAACTACAGAACTCAAACAAATAGAAACAGAACAGAAAAAAAAAAAAAGCCCATGGCCACCAAAAGAAAGGAAATAATAAAGATCACAGCAGAAATAAATGAAATAGAGAATAGAAAAACTATAGAAAGAATCAACGAAACCAAAAGTTGGTTCTTTGAAAGGATCAACAAATTTGACAAACCACTGGCCAAAAAAGAAAAACAGGAGAGGACACAAATTACCCAAATAGGAAATGAAATGGGTGACATTACCACAGACCCAAATGAAATAAAAAGGATCATAACAGAGTATTATGAAAAACTATACTTCAACAAATTTGAAAACCTAGAGGAAATGGATACATTTCTATAAACACACTACCTACCCAAACTAGCACAAAATGATGTTGAAAATCTGAACAGACCCATAACAAGAGAAGATATTGAAAAGGTAATAAAAAAACTTCCAACAAAAAAAAACCCTAGCCCAGATGACTTCACTGGAGAATTCTACCAAACATTCAGAGAAGAGCTTGCACAAGTACTACTCAAACTATTTCAGAACATAGGAAAGAAAGGGATACTTCCAAATTCATTCTATGAAGCCAGCATAACCCTAGTACCAAAACCGGGCAAAGACACCACAAAAAAAAAAAGAAGGAAAATTACAGACCAATATCTCTCATGAATATAGATGCAAAAATTCTCAACAAAATTCTAGCCAACAGAATTCGGCATCATATTAAAAAAATAATACACCACAACCAAGTAGAATTCATACCAGTTATGCAAGGATGGTTAAACATTAGAAAATCAATCAGTGTAATCCACCACATAAATAAAAGGAAAGAAATGATTCACATCATCACCTCAATTGACACAGAAAAGGCATTAGATAAAGTCCAACACCAATTCCTGATAAAGACTCTCAATAAAATAGGTATAGAAGGGAAATTTCTCAACATATATTGGACATTTATGCAAAATCAATGGCCAACATCATTCTTATTGGAGAGAGGCTTAAAACATTCCCCTTGAGAACAGGAAAAAGACAAGGATTCCCTTTATCACTACTCCTATTTAACACTGTGCTGGAAGTCCTAGCTAGAGCAATAAGGCAAGAGAAAGAAATAAAGGGCATCCAAACTGGTAATTTTTAAAACTGTCCCTATTTGCAGATGATATGATACTATACACAGACAACCCAAAAGACTCCACAAGAAAACTACTGGGATTAACAGAAAGATTCAGCAGAGTAGCAGGATACAAGATAAACATACAAAAATCAGCTGGATTCCTATACACCAATAAAGAGAATGTTGAAAAGGAAATCAGGAAAACAATACCATTTATAATAGCCCCTAAAAAAAAAACACTTAGGAATAAATCTAATCAGGGATGTAAAAGACCTGTACAAAGAAAACTCCAAAACACTACTGTAAGAAACTCAAAGACATCTACATAAATGGAAAAACATACCATGCTCATGGATAGGTAGACTCAACATTGTGAAAATGATAATTCTACCCAAAATTATTTATAAATCAATGCAATCCAGATCCAAATACTGACAACATTCTTTAAAGAGATGGAAACACCTACCATTAACTTTAAATGAAAAGCAAAGAAGCCCCAGATAAGTAAATTACTATCGAAGAAGAAGAATAAAGTAGGAGGACTCGCACGACCTGACCTCAGAACCTACTATACAGCCTGGTACTGGTACAATGACAGATACATTGACCAATGGAACAGAATTGAGAACCCAGGTGCAAATCCATCCACCTATGGTCACCTGATCTTCGACAAGGGCCCAAGGTCCATCAAATGGGGAACAGATAGTCTTTTTAACAAATGGTGCGGGCAAAACTGGACGTCCATCTGCAAAAAAATGAAAGAGGACCCATACCTCACACCATATACAAAAATTAATTCAAAATGGATCGAAGACCTAAATATAAATCCAAAAATTGTAAATTTCATGGAATAAAAAATAGGATCAACACTAGAGGCCTTAATACACAGCATTAGCAGGATACAAACCATAACCAACAACACACAAACTCCAGAAGATAAGCTAGATAACTGGGATCTCCTAAAAATTAAACACTTACGCTCATCAAAAGATTTCACCAAAAGAGTAAAAAGAGAACCTAGAGACTGGGAAAAAATTTTTGGACAGTACAGATCAGACAAAGGTCTAATCTCTAGAATCTGCAAGAAAATCCAACACCTCTACAACAAACCGACAAATAATCCAATTAAAAAATGGGCAAAGGAAATGAACAGACACTTCACCAAACAAGACATTCAAGCAGCCAACAGACATATGAGGAAATGCTCATGATCACTAGCCATTAGAGAAATGCAAATCAAAACCACAATGAGATACCATCTCACCCCAGCATTACTGGCATGAATCAAAAAAACTAGAAATAACAAATGTTGGAAGCTGCGGGGAGACTGGAACACTTATGCACTGCTGGAGGGAATGTAAAATGATACAACCATTTTGGAAAACGATATGGAGCTTCCTTAGAAAACTAGAAATAGAAATACCATATGATCCAGCAATCCCACTCCTAAGAATACATCCTAGAGAAATAAGAGTCATCACATGAATAGACATATGCACAGCCATGTTCTTTGCACTATTGTTCACAATAGCAAATAGATGGAAACAACCTAGATGCCCAACAACAGATGAATGGATAAACAAACTATGGTACATACACACAATGGAATATTATGCAACGATAAAGAACAACGATGAATCTGCTAAGCATCTCATAACATGGATGAATCTGGAGGCGTTATGCTGAGTGAAATAAGTCAATCACAAAAGGACAAATATTGTATGAGACCACTACTGTAAAAACTCATGAAAAGGTTTACACACAAAAAGAAATGATCTTTGATGGTTATGAGGGAAGGGAGGGGTACAGGGTGTGTGTGCAAAATACTAAATAGGCAACAGATAGGTGGTAACTTTGGTGAAGGGTAAGACAGGACACAATACTGGGGAAGCCAGCACAACTTGTACAAGGCAAGGTCATGGAAGCTCCATAGACACATCTAAACTCCCTGAGGGACTGAATTGCTGGGCTGAGGGCTGTGGGGAGCATGGTCTCAGGGAGTATCTAGCTCAATTAGCATAACATAGTTTATAAAGAAAATGTTTAACATTCTACCTTGGTGAGTAGCATCTGGGGTTTTAAAAGCCTGTGGGCAGCCATCTAAGATACTCCACTGGTCTCACCTCTTTGGGAGTAAGGCAGAATGAAGAAAACAAGATACAAAGGAAAGATTAGTCCAAAGGACTAATGGACCACAACTACCACAGCCTCCATCAGACTGAGTCCAGTACAACTAAACTAGATGGTGCCCAGCTACCACTGACTGCTCTGACAGGGGTCACTAAAGAGGGTCCCAGACAGAGCTGGAGAAAAATGTAGAACAAAATTCTAACTCACAAAAAAAGACCAGACTTACTGGCCTGACAGAGACTGGAGAAACCCCAAGAGTATGCCCCCACAACCCCAGCCACCCTTTTAGCTCAGTAATGAAGTCACTCCCAAGGTTCACCCTTCAGTCAAAGATTGGACAGGCCCATAAGACAAAATGAGATTAATGGGGCACAACAGTCCAGGGACAAGGACTAGAAGGCAGGAGGGGACAGGAAAGCAGGTAATAGGGAACCCAAGGTCAAGAAGGGAGAGTGTTGACATGTCGTGGGTTTGTTAACCAATGTCATAAAACAATGTGTGTACTGTTTAATGAGAAACTAGTTTGTTCTGTAAACCTTCGCCTAAAGTATAATAAAAAAAATAGAGAAAAAAAAATACTCTCAAAAATTAAGTCCTTCAGGTCAGGGCCTTAATTGTTTTAGTCTTTGCACCTATATGAAACCCAGCACAAGTCCTTGCAGAGAGAAGGCAAGATAGATATGTTTCAGTTTAAAGGATGTTTAAGAAAAGACTTCAAGTAGATTCCCTCCTTTTCATGCCCCCTCCTCCAGTCATTTTACAAAAACAAACAAGCTAGCAAAACCCAAGCCACTGTATTCTTTTTTGGAGTTGACAGATGAATCCAAATCATGGCAGAGTTAGCTGGTCCCTTTTTTCACAGCCTGAACTTAATTCTGATCAAGATACTTATTCCACACAGATTCAATGAGGTCAGGATGGAAAGCCCCATAGAAAACACTGCCACCCAGGAGGGGTGTGGTTTTTTTAGGGTTCCCTGCAGGACCAGTTTTCTGCGGGTGGGTACAGAGGCTGTGTGGGTTCCTATCTCGTTCACCTTTGTAACTCCACCTACTGGGATGTCTGTGACATAAGCAGTTGTCAGTGTTGGTGGAAGGGTGTGTGCTAGACCAAGGAAGGGGGGAAAGGCTCTCAGCGATGGCATATCCAATCTTCACAGGTGACGTCCTTATAAGTGGAAGGTGGCTGGCCCCACCTAGATCACATCCCTCAGCCTCAGAAAGCCACAGTGGAATGAGGCAGCTAAGCCAATGCTGTCAGGGAGGCTCCACAGTAAAGCCAACAGAGACCCAGAGAGAAGGGCAGTGAGGTGAGATGGTACTTCCGCCTCACACACCTGGAACACAAACTGCCTGTCTAGAACCTCCGTCATCAGCAGCCCCTGCCTCACAAACAAACAACTTTCACAATTTCAGCCTTATTCTTGAGGATCTCCAAAGTTTTCTGTCCTCCAGGATTTCCTCTTAAACTTAACACCCCTGGGTTGGGTCAAGTCTTAAACCACCATCTGTTAACATCTCAGAGAAGATTCATTGCTAACCTACTGTGGTCAAGAACACCACTCAAGAAGAGATCCAAGATGGGGACAAGGCCAAAAAAGTGGAGATTAAAGGGAGCCACATACTGTCTCCTTCGTCCGGTTTCCAGGGCCCTTCTCTCTAAATGGAGGTGTGCCAGGGATGTTCAGCCATGCATGGTGGGGAACAAAATGAACCTCTTCTGATGCTTCCATTTTACTTCTCAGAAAATAGCTTAAAGTTTCATTTAAATTTAAAATGAATATGGATATAATGCAAAGTTTGTGTACATTGATAAGATTATACCTGATACTTCAAAGGAATTTCCTGCTGGCATCTGGTCACCCAGTGCTTGCCTGGCCGTGCCCCACCCTGGGCTCCTCGTGGCCCTCATTCATCTCCTCTGTCACCAGGAGCAATTAGATGAGGAAGTCTGAGCATGACTGGACAAGGGCCAAGGCAGGTTGTGCTTCTCAGAACCTTTCTGTGGAGTTTTCTGGCATCAGGGCCCAGGATGCCAACTTTTATGTATACTTGGCTTTGCTTTCGAAAGACAAAGGGCCAGCTTTTATCCATATTTTAAAATTAATAAGTATCCATCTAGAGGACAAATATTGTACTTAAGGTTATCTCCTCAAGCTGAAGGTGTTTATTACTATAAATAAAGAGAAACCTATCTCTAGTTAGAGTTTAGGACTACATTTCTCCTCTGCTTCATCAGCATGTCCTGGCCACAGTTGTTGTTGTTAGCTATAGTGGAGTGGGCCCCAACTCAGGGTGACTCCACGTGCAGTGGAGCAAGATGCTGCCCGGTACTGCACCATTCCCATGAGAGGTTGCAGATTGGACCACTGTGATCCATAGTGTTTCCATTGGCTGATTTTCGAAGTAGATCACCAGGCCTTTCTTCCTAGTCCATCTTCATGTGGATGCTCTCCTGAAAACTGCTCAGCATCACAGCAAAACCCAAGCCCCTACTGACAGATGGGTGGTAGCTGCTCATAAGGTGCAAATCAAACCTGGGTCTCCCGCAAGGGAGGTGAAAATTCTATCACTGAACCACTACTTCCTCATCCGCTTTAACCATGGGATAATCTAAAAAGCACTGGTCAGAGAAAAGGTTAACAACTGGTAAATATAGGGCCTGTTACCTCTCACCCCCAGGTTGTACAGACCGAAATGAAAGAGTTTATAGACACATTTCTGGAAATCAGCGTACGCAAGCAGTATGGCTTTCAGTAACTATAAACTGCAGGGAATACAACTCAAAGAAGAGTTAAGGGTGAGTGAATAGTGACAGAAGTATAGCAGAAAGGGTAGTGTCTCTGGCACAGCTCTTTGTCCAATGCCTTACACAGAGTAGGTGCTCAGTAAATATTTAATTGATATCATACATACTTAGCAAAGGGAGACAGTAGATGCCTACCTGCCCTCAATAATGATGAGGACAGTACCAATGGCCACCATTAATTGAGCTGTCACTCAGTGCCTGGTATCGTGATAAGCGGTATGTACAATATTTGATTTCACACTCTCAGCAGCTCTATGAGACAGGTACTGTTGGTTCCCCCATTTTACAAAAGTTACATGTGAAACCCAAAGACACTCAGCTAGTGAGGAGCTAAACCAGAACTTGAAACTATGCCCTGAACCACCACATCACGCTGCCATGAAGTACCTGAATAGTAGACTATTGAAAATGTTTACCTGGTATATGTGCCGAGAAGGGCACTGAGCATTTCATATACATTATCTTAATTAATCCTTAAGAAATTTAGAAACATAGTATTGTTTCCATTTTACTGATGAGGAAATTGAGACTTGAAATGATTAAGTAACTCTTGCAAAGTCAAACAGCAGTACCTGTGGCTGTCAAGCTGATTCCGACTCATGTGAACCCCATGTGTATCAGAGTAGAACTGTGCTCTATAGGGTTTTCAATGGCTGGTTTTTTGGAAGTAGATCACCAGGCCTTTCTTCCAAGGAGGCTCTTGGTGGACTTGAATTTCCAACCTTGCGGTTAGCAGACGAGAGCAATAACAGTTTGTACCACCCAGGGACTTCACCAAGTCATACATTCAGGAGTAGATGGCAGAGTTGGCACACAGATCCAGTTCCGTTTGCTTCTAAGGCCCTTGGTACACAAATACACACACATCCACCACTTGCATGCACGTGCACACATACACATACATCCCGTTTGTCTCTTCAAACACTTCCAACATGCTTGGGCAGGAGATCCATCCCTAAATTCTCCAAACAAGAGTAGGCCCCGGAGTCTGACTACTCTTGCTTCTGCTAAGCAACAGGCAGCTAAAAAGGTCTTGTAGACCTTGACTCTGGGCAAACCCCTCCCTTTTGTGTCCAGGAAAAATCCAAATGTAATGGAGCACCAGTCCCTCACAAGTAGCATCTTGGAAAAACTGCTAATCTCAGCCTTTCCCAGGCGAGCGTTCTCTGTGCTACAGGGGCAGGGAGGGAAGTAAACCGGGTGGAAATGCTTTCACTCTGCAGCTAAGTACCTTCAGGGCAGCTCACAAACACACTTAGCAAGGGCTATGCCAGAGCCATATCTTGGGCCAAGACTGCTCTTAGTCGTGCTTGCTGGGGCATAAGTAGCTGGAGCCTGTCAGAGAATGGGGCAGGCCCTCTTGCCAACAAGATGACTCAATCAGCTGGTCTTGTAGGGTTATTCACCCCCCCATCCCACCTGCACTGGTACCTGGTGCTACTAGCAATCTCTCCAATACCTGCCCTCGCCCTTCCTGCATGGCTCTCTGGCACAATCAGCCCCTCGCAGGTGCACCTGGACAGAGCCACACCGGTGTACCTTTTCTCCCTTCTCTCTCCTGCAGATGTGTCCGACTTGCTGCTGGCACAGGCACAGCTAATTAGGTTTGTTTGTGGAAGCACAGGCCTGCATCCTTCTGCAGCTTGACGCAATTTCCCACACCTCTGATTTTCATTTACCTTGCTCTGAGTAGCCAATTAGCTAAAACAGAACCTGGCTTCAAGTGTCACTCAATCAGCAAGTATTTATCAAGCACCTACTATGTGCAAACTGCACCCCACCTGCAAGCAGCAGGCGTACTGGCTGACTTGTTGCTCTAAGGTAGAGCTCAAAATGTCTACTGTATATGGTCCATGAAGATTTTGAATTTTTTACCATTTACTATCTGCAAGAGAAGCTACTTCTAACTTAATACAAATCCCCGAAAATAATAAAAAATATAGGGCAGCAAGGTAAGATTACCTTGGGAGTCATGCCAGGATCCAAAGAAACAAGTTGAACAATAATTTTTAAAAAAACAAAGACTAAAACACACCAAAGGGGAAGTGGTGGGTAAGTTTTCCTGGGCGAAGGATCAGCTTTTGAACAGTTGACCCACATGTCTACTGTCACTGATAATGTTTTATCAAGAAGTCTTCATCTCCAATACAGCAACTCTTAGTTAGCACTTGGAGGTTTGTTTTGTTTTTGTTCTTTTTACCTGAGAGCCCATTACTTAAACGCCGATATCCCTGGAAATTGCAAGAGTCTGTATTATAAATTCACGGGAGGAATGGACAGCAAAAATGCAGAAGAAGCTCCTTGGGGAAGAAGCTCTGGGAAGAGAAAGGAAAAGAGATTTGGAAGAGGTATTTGTTGTTGTTGGCTGCTGTGGAGTTGCCTTGACTCACGGTGACCCCGTGAACAAAGGAATAAAATGCTTGACTGATCTGCTCTGCTGAAACCTATTCAGTATCATAAAGCTAGCCACCACTGACAGGTGGTGGCTGCTCATGAGGCACATTGGCTAGGAATTGAACCCGGGCCTCCCACGTGGAAGGTAAGAATTCTACCACTGCACTACCACTGCCTCTTGGAGGAGGGATAAGAACCACTAAAACATCATCAGCTTTCCAACATCACCTGTGAGACCCATCCTGACTAGCAAACCTTACCTATGGAGTAGAAGGTCTCCATGGTGCCAGAACTACTATGAAGAACAAACTAATTATTCTTTCCTCAGCTTGTGTAACACGCTACTCTTTATGTCAAAAAAACAAAACAAAAAAAGAAAAAAAAACAAGCTCACTGCCATCAAGTTGATTTTGACTCATAGCAACCCTATAGGTTCCCAAGGCTATAAATCGCTATGGAAGCAGACTGCCACATCTTTCTCCCATGGAGCTGCTGGTGGTTTCAAACCAACTGCCTTCTGGTTAGCAGTTGATCACTTTAATCAGTGCACCACCAGGGCTCCTTTCTCTTCATGTACACTATTCTAAATTTGTTGAATTATTCCTTGTTCAACGAGACATCTGGAAGGGGAGCCATGGCAAGCCGAGGTTGGCAGAAATGTGGAGAGTTCCATAGATGAGAACACAGAACTGAACCAGGCCCAACAAATGAGGTTGAATGGCTGGGTCCATTTGGTTTGCTCTTTGAATTATAGCCTGGGCAGTTAAGGAGGCCAAGAGGCTGTCCCTCCACCTACCCATGCTTTGAGAAGAAAGAGTTTCCTTTTTGTGAGAATCGGAAGAGTTGCCTGGGCCCATATCTTTGTCTTCCAGCTCAGCATGGATAGGAAGATAATGGTTGAGAGGAAGTTTTCCAAAGCCCAGCTCACCTAACATCTCCCAGATTCCATGCTCCAGTCACCATTTGCTAGAGCAGTGGGCATGACATTTCCTCTTTGGTTAAGAGCATCACTGGCAAACCACCACTTGTCTGTCAGTTTGCTGCACTGTGGTAGCTTTTGTGTTACTATGATGCTGGAAGCTATACCACCAGTACTTCCAATACCAGCAGGGTCACCCAGTGGTAGACAGGTTTTAGTGGAGTTTAAAGACTAAGGTGGATTAGGAAGAAAGGTCTGGTGATTCACTTTTGAAAATCAGCCAATGAAAACCATATGGATCACAATAGAACATTGTCTGATATAGTGCTGGAAGATGAGCTCCCTAGACTGGAAAGCACCCAAAATACACAGTGGCAACAACCACATATTAGAGCATATCAACAATTGTGAAAATGCCACAGCATCGTTTTGTTCTGTTGTACGTGGGGTTGCCATGAGTCAGAGCTGACTTGAATACAACTAACAACCTCAACCATTGGAAATCTCTTGAAATAGAGTTGGAAAAGGATAGAAGATAACACCCAGCTAATTTATGTTTTCCTTCACTTTCATTCCTGTGTCCTTTATTTTCAAATTGTTTCTTTTATTTGTAAGAAAAATGAGAAGAGTGTGTGAAGGTGAAACGATGCCACAGGTATGTCAGTTCTGTAGTAGAGACCACTAGCTGTCCCTCAAATCCATCCTCTCTTTTCTCCATAGTAATTGCACTCTTGGAATAAAGGCCACATTCCCCACCCGCCTCCAGCTAGGTGTGGCTCAGGTCTGAGAATGGGCTGTTAATGGAAGTGATTGTTAGCAGTGGCAGGCAGGGTGAATATACTTAACTTATTCTCTCCTTCTCCTCCCTTTTCCCATTTTGCTACCTGCAATGCCTGCTACCATCTTGATTCATGGGATGAAGCCCATTCATGGAGAAAACAAAACAGAGGAAGGCTAGATATCGAAGGGTTTTGTGAGAATCGGTTGCCTTAGCATCCCTGAACTACTTACCTCCTATTTTTCTTTACAGAAAGAGAAATAAACTCCTCTCTTGTATAAGTCACTGTAATTTTTGCTATGCACACCAAGCTTAAATTAATACAGTGTAAACTCCTTTCTGTCTAACCTTTGTATTACTCCTACCAGTTGTGTTAAGAGCATCCCCCTAAAACGACAGCAAGTAATATTAGGAAGAAACAGTAGCTGATCTGCCTTTAAATTAGTCCTACTAAGTATAAGTTGATTTCCACATGTAGCAAGTGGGTGAGCATCTAAAACAAACAATGGCCCACAGGCCAAATCCAGCCCACTTCCTGTTTATGTAAATACAGTTGTGTTGGCACACAGCCATGCCCATTTGTTTACATATTATCCAACGGTTGCTTTTGCACTAAAATGGCAGAGTCAAGTAACTGTTGCAGAGGTTGTAAAATATTTACTATCTGGCCCTTTCTAGAAAAAGTTAGTCAACCACTGATCAGGAATGACTCTGTTACATGGCAATTAAAGGTATGTAAGTAGGCTCACTCAGTATCACAAAATTCAATAGGAAAAAAAAAAAATTCCAGTATTAAAGTAGAACCATTTGCCCAAAAAAAGAAGAAAAAAAACTTAAGGAAAGAATTGGGGGAGGGGGAGAACATGATACATTTTGCAATTACCTTAGCCGACACACCACTCAGGAATAAACATATTTGTAGTAAGTAAGAAATTACCACCTCCCGCACTGCTTGTCACTTTCTCTCATTTCTTGTCTACAGTAGATGGAGCCCTGGCTGACGAACCTCCATCACATGCCGAAACGTATAGACCCTTTTAATATCCTCTAAATGCTGCACTGGAGTAGGGTTCAGTGCCCTGAAAGAAGGAAATGAGGAAGCAGGATTCTCCTACAGATTTGGAAAATACTGAAAGTATTCACTCAGTTTGCCAAATCCATAGTAGCCATCACATACAGTAAGTGCTCAAAAATATCTGTTTGAACATATGAATGAATTATGTGGTGTTTTCGAGACTCAAAGGAATTCTATTACAAGTCACACGAATGTTTTTCATCTTTCCTCTTCCTATATGACACTTGCCTTGCTAATCACAAACCTTTGCAAGATAAGATAATGCTAATCACTGTGTTGCATCAGAGGTTACCAGTCTGTGGGGACCAACGTGTCCAGCGGCCTGGGAGTCAACCGACCTGCATCTACTGAGAAGAGACTGCTATGTGTGAAGTGCTTTGGACATAAAGTCAGGAGCTCTCCTCTCACGGCCTCACTGTCTATTAGGGGACAGGAACTTGCAACAAATAAATGCCTTAAACCAAAAAAGCCAAACCCATTGCCATCAAATAGATTCCAACTCATAGCGATCCTATAGCACAGAGTAGAACTGCCCCCATAGAGTTTCCAAGGAGCGCCTGGTGGATTTGAACTGCCAACCTTTTGGTTAGCAGCTGTAACACTTAACCACTACACCACCAGCGTTTCCATAAATGCCTTAGGAAGCGCAAAAGAGAGAGATGTAGGGGGTTGGAGGTATGCTGGGTGTCCATCCTTGTGAGAGGGATCTGTAGAATGTACTGGATGCACAAGATGGATACTAGGCAGGCATTAGAAGCAACAGATTATGTGTGAACAGAGCAGGATGTCTGGGTCTTAAACACAAGGAAAAAATGAGAATATATTATATATATAAATATAAAATATATATAAAATAAAAATATATAAAATGTATACATACACACTCATATACATAAACTCAATCCATTTAACACAAACATACACGCAAACAATATGTGTTTTGCAAAAATGCACACAAACAAAAAATACCCTTTATACATAATATAATGTTGGCCTGTGGCTGGGAAGGGAATGGGAGGTGACAATGGGGGGAAGTAAGAAAAAGAGAAGAAAAGGAAGGAGGGGGCAAAAACCAAAGAAATAGAAGAAAGAAGGGGGCCATAATGTGCTATGAACTCAAATTCTCTGAGTCTCAGCTTCCTCATCTGTAAGTGAGTGTGAAGAGTCAAAATAAAATGTATTGAGAACCATCTGTAGCCCTGCATTATCACTTGCACTATCTTATTTAACCCACACAACAATCCTGGAAAGTAATGGTTTTTTAATTCCTAATTTATAGATAAGGCAACTGGGGTTTAGAGAGAATGTGTAATTTACCCAAGGCTACACAGATGGTGGTTTGATCAATGGGTGGGAGCATGAATTCCATCTCTAAGTTCAACTATGCTCTCTCTATAATAATAACGCCCCACTCTCTAAACGAGATGTTCCCTAAATTATGCTCCAGCTCTAAAATTGTATTGTTTTGTGTGTCCAGGTATATATTCCAAGGTTGATAATCAAATTTCTAAAAACTGCTATTATGCAAAAGGGTTTTAAAACCAACACACATTTATGTCCACACCCAAGCTTTTATGTGGCAGCCTCAACTCAACTCCGAGACAGGACCAAACGTAATGCTATCAGAATGACATTTTGAAAACCTCATTTTAGAATTCTCACATTTCAGAAGTTTAATTTCATTAAAGTTGTTTTGATTTTCATTTTTCCCCTTGAATACAGCTCTCACCTTTGAACACACACACAGAGCAGGGCGCGTTGGCATTGGGACAGAGATGCCACATAAGCTGGCTTTGAACATGAACTGCCTGGCCACTCTCCTTCTCAGCGCCTCCATCCACCAGGATGACCTTGGCGACAGCAGTGCAACAGATGCTTGTTTATGGTTTTTAATGGCTTCAACTGAAGAGTCTGGGCTGTTCACTCTGCCCTGATTTTGGTGCCAGCTGTGGAACCAGCACTGAAGTTGCTTTGGTGACCACATCTTGTGATGGGTGACTCAGATATTTCCACTGCCACTTTGTCTTCAATAGTGTTTCAGGAAAGATATCAAAAGAAGCCCTTCTGGATACTCTTCCTGGATTGGAGGTCAATCATATCCTCTCCTGGTTTTCCAGCAGCTCTGCTTACTTCCATGCCATGTGGCCCAGGCCTGCTTGGTTAGCAATATCACTGGGGTTGGGAAACATTTTCAAGCCCACATAGGAGAACATGTTTTGTACACAATGTATCCCCAAATCTTTAAATGTTCATGCTTCATTTTAAATCCCAAATAAATTAATAAGCAGGCCCGCAGAAAATTCCCAGAGAAGGATCAGTCAATAAAATCCCTATTGTCTAACTTTGCAAAACACATCTGGTTTGGCTTTGGGAATAAGTGTAAATGAGAGAGTTACTGACATTCAAATGGGCTACTTAAAACTGAAGATACACATAAACAATGAAAATCTAAAACACTTAGTATTTTCCCCTTGAGGCATTATCAAAACAAGGGTATTAACAAACAGGAATCACAGAAATCAGGTCCACCCAGCAAAGGCAGTAGCACCAGCCCCACCCCCGGCCACTCTCCCACCATCTGGTGAACTCCTAAACCAAAACCAAACCCTTTGCCTCGAGTTGATTCCGACTCACAGCGACTCTATAGGGCAGAGTAGAGCGGCTGGTGGATTCCAACTGCCAAACTTTTGGTTAGCAACCTGAGCTCTTAACCACTGTTCAAATGTCACTTCCTGCCCCACCACAGACTTTACCCCTTTCCTTACTGTTCTCTCATCACACTTTCTATTCCCCAAGCTTGTGGGAAGTCCTAATTACATTACAGCATCACTGTCTCTTTCTCTCCCTGGCTTCCTAGCCCCGTTGTGAGTTTCTCCAGGGCAGGGACTATGTGAGAAGAATGCTGTGCATCAGTTAATGGATGGGTTTTAAAGTAAGAATGATTTCTTGTTTGCAAATTCCAGCTCTGTTCTCTTGCGGCCTATGTACTCTTGCCCGAGCGACTGAGTTTAGGTTTTAGTTGTGAAAATGGACAAAACAGCTGGCTTGTAGAATGACATAGGAATTATGGTAAACTAGATAAACTATGTAAACAGGAGACACTCAAAAAATGGATGTCCTCTAGGCTGAGATCTCCTTAAGGGCACGTCTTACTCATTTTTGTATCCGCAGCCCTGAGCATACATAAAACAACAGAATGATGGCTGTGTGGGGGAGAGGACTTGGGGAAGACGTGGGCCCCCTAGACAGAGGTCAAGAGGACAAGAGTCTTCTCCACGTGTGGCACTGAGAAGTCAGACCAGACGATTCATTTTAGACAACTCATTATCGGCAAACGAATTTAGACAGAATCGCAGCACACACAGTTCCTCATCAGTCCTTACAGGGTGGTATGATCACAGTTCACAGATAATTGACTGATGGGAGTATGAAACACAAAATATTTAGATAGCCTGCCCTGGGTGAATGCAAATAAAATCAGCGGAAGGAAAGGGAAGGATAAATGGATTCAGGCAGATACTCTAAAGTGTGCTAGAGAAAGCCTCGTGCTGCCGAGATGAATTGAAGGGGCCAGGAGCCAAGACTAACTGGGGGCTCTGAGCCTCTATCCCCATCCCCACCCCGTCCCTATTTCAGCCTTCAACCAAGGCACCTCCTCTTTTATCTCTCCACGTATCATTAGAACAAAGGGATCCAGAGTTTAAAACATTTAAAACCCACCAAGTCACACTACAGATGACCACTTTTCGAAGGACAAAAAGGGAAGAACAATGGCCTTCCTTTTTAAAGAGAAGAAACTTCTTAAATTCTAGAAATCAGAGATGAACCAGACAAGGAAGATTTATTTCATCAGTCGATCAGACAGGCATATGAGGTTATGTGTATCTTGTTACAGGCAGTCCCCGGATTATGAATGAGTTCCGTTCCTAACTCTGTCTTTAAGTCAAATTTGTATTAAGTCAGAACAGTTAGATATGGTTTGTATCTAACGTCAGTTAGTCAAATGTTTGTCTTAGTATATAGCATATAGCATACCTTTCTATGTATAAAAAACATTAGAGAAACACTTCCAAATACACTAAAACATCTTTAACATAATAATACAGTAGTAATAATAATGTTTTGATGTGCTTTGCAAATTAGTACCCATTTGTTGTTATAAACCATTGTATGTACCGCGAATTTTTAAATCATAGGCTGTACAGGGGTTGGTTCATAGCTACAGGTTGTACACAAGTCGGACGTTCGTAACACAGGGACTGCCTGTGTATCTTTTTTAAGTGTCCCTTTTGGTGAAAATTAGAATTAAGTGAAAGTCCTTAAGAATTACAATCCAGCCTACCAAAAACATTAAGAATATCTCCTATTATATAACAGAAAATTTGAGGTTTTGAATGTGACAGAATCTCCACTGCCCCCCAGTAACTACTTAATGTTGTTGTATGCTGTGGAGGCAATTCTGACCCACAGAGACACAATATGACAGAGTAAAACTGCCCCATAGGGTTTTCTAGGCTGTAATCTTTATGGGAGAAGATCACCAGGTCTTTTCTTCCAAGGAGCAACAGACAGGTTTGAACTGCTGACCTTTCAGTTAGCAGCTGAGCCCTTTAACCATTGTGCCACCAGGGTGTTCCACTTAGTAAGGAACACAAAAACAAGCAAGTGAAAACGATTAACATTTTAAGATAGTAAACATTCTAAGACAATAAAAAGTAAGATGCTATGTCACCAGTATTTCAAATACCAGCAGGGTCACCATGATGATGGTTGCCAGGTTTCAGCAGAGCTTCTAGAATAAGAAAGATTAAGAAGAAAGGTCTGGCGATCGACTTCTGAAAATTAGCTAATGGAAACCTTAAGGATCCTAACAGAATATTGTCCAACATAGTGCTGGAAGGTGAGTCAAAACACACCAATGATCATGAAGAGGACGCAGGACCAGGCAACGTTCCATCCCGTTGTGAAGGGGGCGCCATGAGTCAGAGCCAACTTGAAGGCCACTAACAACAACGAGATTTACATCATAAAATTAACTTATTATGACACAGTCAGCACTGAGAGAGAGGGAACAGAATAAAATGGAAAATATCAGTGGGTACAGCATTTAGTAAGGTTAGTATTATTTTGTGAAACTTTTGTGAAACAATCACCCCATGAGATAATAGAAAAGCTGCTATTCTAAGCTCTATAGGAGGCTGAGAGAGAAAGAGAGGTTGTGCCTGCTCATGGGCCCTTGGTTTTTCTTTATTCCAAAGCATTTCTTTCTTCCTTTCTAGAATGTTCTGAATGCTTAGTTTCACCAAGCGTTCTTGATAAGCTGGCACCAGCACCAACTCCTTAAGGAGCTTCAGGTTCCCACTCTTAGTAGCTCCCATTTTCAACATATCCATTTACAAAATGCCAATCAACCTACATTTTTCATGCGATGGAGAAAAAGCACATCTGAAATGAATTAGTATTCGTAATTAATTACTTCTCTTTACAAACAGACTCAGTGTAAGATTGCCCTTACACTGGACATAGTACATGAGGAAATTTGCCCAGTTTGAACTCATATCAGAAAGGACACAGGACTGAAACCTATAAAATGATGGATTATTCCTGACGGTCCACCCTGTGTAGGATGGCAACAGAGAAGAGCACAGTCTACATGGTAAGATCTGTGGCAGACCAAAAAGACTCCAGTTATTAAATACCTTCCACGTTGAAGCTGCAAAATCAAAACTAGGTTTTTATCCTTTGTGGTTGGTATCATTCATAACACAGCTGATAACAGATATGGCTGACATGTGATCAAAACCAATATGGATCCCACATCTTTACATTAGATTAGTATTGAATATCTACCAATGGATCAAATTAACAAAGCTACCAGAAGAACTAACTTGAAGAAATTTAGGACATTTCATTTTTAGATGTCAATGCTACCTTTATCCTTTACTCTTACTCTCTACTTCCAAACTCACCCCCTCACCCTTCAGACGAAGTGTGTTCTCCTGATGCAGATAGATTCCTGTTGTGTCTCTGAAAAGAAAGGGATTAACACACTAATTCATAACAGAGTATTAGGGACTGAATATGCTTTTCTTCTCTGGAGTATTTATGTTTTAACAGAAAATGCCTAAAATGCCTCACATTAGGTTCAGTTCTAGTAAACCATCTTTGGGTATTCCTCTTTGAACAAGACAAGGATATGAGGTCATGGGTGATGGTACCAAGGTTTGTGCCCTGACCCAAGGACAGCCAATCTGTAGCTACAAATTCCACATGAAGAGATGAGTCAGGCCATCTGGTGCTCCCTTTCAGGAAGTTAAGCTTAGAAAGATCAAGAGCCTGTTAGTAGTCCGTGGTGCAGGGTGAGGCTGAAAGGTCATGTGGCAGAGTCCGAGCTATAATGAAACAGCTATTAGGGCTCTAAGGTCCTTGGTGGTACAAATGATAGTTTGAGCTCAGCTACTAACCTAAAGGTTAGTGATTCAAACCCACCCAGCGGCTCTGTGGAAGAAAGACCTGGCGATCTGCTTCTGTAAAGATTACAGCCAAAAAAATCCTATGGAGTAGTTCTACTCTGTAACATATGGGGTCACTGTGAATCGGAATCAACTCAACAGCAATGGGTTTGGTTTTTCGTTTTATAATGGCTATTTGCAAGCTAGAGATAGATTAAAAAATATGAGATAACATGGTTACAAGCTGGTTTCTGCTGTGAGAGAGAGGGGGAAGGAGCAGCTGGACCTGGGGGTGGCTTTGGTCCCCTGGCAACTTCCCAGATCTCATAACAATAACTTGTTTATGCAGAGATTATCTGAATGCAAATTTTTAATTTTTTTGCAGTCAGAAGAAATAGACTGAACCATCTCTGGCCTGTATTCTGGAATTTACGCAAACATAGGAGACTCCTTTCCAAACCCAAAGTGGTACCACTTTTTCAAACCCAAGTTGGTTTCCAATTTAATGTCTTGGTGGTAATGATGAGCAAGTAAAAGTTCCCAATACAGACTAGTGTCTATGGATTTCCAAGGCTAGCCTACATCTCAATGATGCTGTTATTTGGGGGGTCCGACTGAACTCATACAGGATTTGTTTTTGAGAAATGACTGCAAGCCCGTTCAGGTTCCCAAGTCCAACTTTGTTTTCCATCTTGCTGAGAGTTTTGACTCTACCCTAAAACATGACATTATTACTGGGCTGCTAATTGGTTGTCTTTTTTTGTCTCACTCATTTAATTCCCAGATATTTACTGAGCATCTACTATATATGCCAGGTCCTCTTCATACACTGGGGAAACACAGACACATAAGCACAACCCCTGGCTTTGAAGGAAGGACTCACAACCTAGAGGGAAGGCAAACAGGGAAACACAGATTATCACCGGATGAGTGTTCAGGCAGGTGTGTACAGAGGAAGAAGCAACTGACTCGTGTTTCTAGAAAGGCTTCTGTAAAGAGGTCCCATTGGAATAATAGGTCTCCAGGTGGGCTAGTAGAGAAAGGACATTCTTGATATATCACGTGTAAATGAAGGGGGATCTTTTGAGGAATTTGGTATGGCTGGAGTCAGGGTGTAGGAAGCAGTATAGAGATGAATAAAGCTCAGATTAGGAAGGATCTTGTTCATTAAGGGTGCAAACTCTATCCTTCAGGTAATTGAAAATTTTTAGGCAGTAAAATGTCATGAGCAGATTTGCCATTTAGAAAGGTCTCTTTTCAGAGTATAGAAAATGGACTAGAGCAGAGACACCATGTTAGGGAGTTTTTGGAGTAGTCCAAGTAAGAAATAAGAAGTACCTGAAGAAAAGCAGTATGGATGGATAAAAAAGAGCCAATTAACTGTGTAGAACTGAAAGAATATGGTGACCAATTAAGATTTGATCCATTTTCTTTGTAAAATTTTTCTGGGGCAAGACTAAAGAATGCTCTGGGAAGCCCAGACTCAGGTATTGCCAACATTAGAAATATCTGTCACTTATTTTTACCTTTCACTGGCACTACACTGTATCCGCGTGGAACTTAGTAACAAGTGATGGTTTAATGATGGGAATAAATCGCAATGATCATGCGTCATTTATTTTCAACCTTCTCTCCATCTGGTCATTCCACCAAGTATTATATTGTCTCCCAACCATTGTATTTCAACCTGAGGGCCCCTTTGTTCCTTATTTTGATTACCCTAGTCATTATGGCTCATAGAACAAGCCTGAATTTAGATTCAACACCTCCAGATTCAGCACCCTACACATTTCACAACTCCATTGTCACCATTCTCCTTGTATCTAAGGACCATGGGGTGGATGGTGTCGGGCCAAAAAGAAAAAAAAAAAACCTAAATAAAAATTCAGTGTCAGTTGTGGTCTCTGGAGTTGTACAGAGAAGGCAGTCCTCCCTGGGCCCTTCTTTGGGGTCTGCTACGTGCACAGGTAGTTTGTAAGATGGAGGAAACACCTCTCCCTTCAAGGCTCTAGTTTCATTACCCCACAATAGGCTCTCCAGGGGCAGGGACCTGTCATTCTTGTTCACCACTACATCCTTGCCACCTTGACTAGGGCTTAGCACACAGTAGGCATTCTCTAAATATCTGTGTTCCTGAAGAAATTAAACGATTGAAGTAGCTCAATGGGTCCCAGCCCTTCTTAATCTCATCCTAAAGTAAACAGCCCTGGTGCTTTGCAAACCATAGGTCCAAAGATGAGCTAGAATGGGTAGGGCTCTTCATAATTGGCCGAATCACCTTTAGCCTGCATTTGCAATATATCCTACATGGACAGTTTCTGTTCATCCTGCAGCTACCATGATTTATTACAAGTCCATGCAATAGTTTTCTGACTTGACTGAATACTGTTTTTTATTTTTTATTGAAATCCACCTCTCTACTAACATTTACCTCCACCAGGGTTCCTTTTCTGTCCTGATATATTTTTTCTCCTTTCATCAGCTTCAGTTTAGCATTATAATCTCCCCCGAAATAACTTTTTCAGCGACACTAAAAGCCTGCCGTTTCCAACAGGTCTGCGCACCTGACATATTTTATTCATTTAACTTGACAAGAAGAAAGAGGGAGACAATAGCTAGTCGATCACAGAGTGGCAGCACCTGCTCACATTACACAGATTGTTAAAAATCAGTCTTCTCCAAAACTTACATGTGCGTCTTCTTCTTGCCCATGACTTTCATGTTCTGTGTGTAACTTTCCTTGTCATTTCACTCTGTGTGGAACTAGATCATTTCACATGTCCACTAGAATGCTAACTCAGTAAGGGCAGGGATTTGTAGCTGTTTCACCCGCTAACACATCACAAGTTCTTAAAGCAGTGCCTGGCACATAGTAGTTGCTCAATAAATACTCTTTCAGCCATTAATTATCACAGACACTTTCTTTTCTGCCAGTTGCAAGGAGCAAAATCTGGATGGATTCATCATGTACATGAAACTGCTTCATGTGAATAAAGCTTTAAAGGTATAGAACAGTTTATAAAATGCTTCTACAGATGATGTGATCATTATTCAAAACTACCTTAAGAATTGGGCAAGGCATAAAGCATCTTTCCTATGCTAAATACTTGTTTTTAAAGGCACAGGAAGTTTCCATTGATTGTGTAAGGTCCCCCACTAGCCAGGAGTGAAGCCCCAACACTCTTAAGTCTCTCATGTTGCACATATCTGCCTTCCCTACAGTGGGAAACTCTGGTAACCCGTGCACTTCAGTGGACTCTGCGCCTCTCTCCCATTTCCTTCACAGGCAGGAGGGTGGTGTGGGGTCTCGGTGTGACACTGCCAGGAAGGCAGAGCAGCATCCCCTCCTTCCATGCTCCCAGTTTCCCAGTCCTTTGACTTGGTCCTGAATTGTACACCTTGTGTATTAGACTCCTAGGGCCACCATAACAGAATACCACAAAATGGGTGGCTTTAAACACCAGAAATGTATTGTCTCATGTTTCTGGAGGTCGTGGAGGCTGTGTTGATTCCTTCCGAGGCTTTGAGGCAGAACCTGTTCCATGCTGCTCTCTCAGCTTCTGGGAATTCCAGGCATCCCTTGGCTTGCAGCTGCAGTGTTGCATGATGTTCTTCTTCAGTCTGTCTCTCTGTGCCTCTCCTCTTCTTTCATAAAGACTCCAGTCATATAGGACTCGGACCCACCCAACTCCAGCATGACCTCATATTAATCTAAATGATAACATCTTCAGAGACCATATTTTGAAAGAGTCTCATTCACAGGGACAAGGGTTAGGACTTCAACATACTTTTTTGGAGGACACAATTCAATCCATAACATCTTGTCTTTCGAGCTCTTTTCCTCTGCTGGCAATGGAGCTCTGCTTACCCTCCACCTCTTCTCCCCACTTCCTCCTCTCTGGGTAGAGGCCCACACAGTAGAGCTAACTGGGTTCAACTGCTAAGCTGCACTAAAGAATGAATAAGGAAGGAAACAAAGCCCCCAACTGATAACCCTGAGAGAAGAGAAGGCATACTCCTGAAGCCAGAGAAAAGTTCTCATGGCTCTATGGATTCTAAGTTCAGTTAGGCAAGTGGTTCTTGTGAGGAAAACTAGCTCTTCTCTGATCTCCACAGTGGCAGGGGCCCTACCTGAGATGGGTGTTTGGTGAAAACGTGTTCAGTTCCTACAGGGAGGAATGGCTCCCCTCTCATTTTTATCAGACTTAATTCCTCTAGAAGAATGATTCTACTGAAGTGCTGGTCAAATCCTCCAGAATGATTCAGATATAAAGAGTGGGGCATCTCTGGACAACCTTTCCTAAAAAATGCAGGCTTGCCCCTCCTCCTGGGTTCAGCCAGAAGCTGCCAATTCATCGGGAAGGGTGGAGAGTGACAACAGTCCCTTCTGCTGACGCTCCGGGAAGCCCAGTTCTCAGAAGCGTCACTGAGCAGCCTCCTTGCCACTCAGGAGAGGTGGACCCTGTGAGAAGCAGTCTGTCCTGTGGCACTGCTGCTCACAGCTACTGTCTACACCCCAGCACCTATGTTGATTTGTTTTTCTTCTCATGAGGACAGAATTCTAAAAAATAGATGGCAATGGCAGAGGCTAGGGCCCACGTGAGATTTGTCCAGCTTCATGACAACGTGACACTTCCTTAAACCAGCTGACATCAACTATTAAGTTGGTAGAAAGGCTGTGCTGAGAAGGATGCGTCCAAACCCAAGGCACCCTACCAGGCCATGGGAATGAGCTCTTTCTCTGCAACTACAAAGGCAACATCACCCACTCTGTTTATCAACAAAGTAGAGAGACAACTTACAGACTGAGAGAAAATTTTGGGAACCATATATCCAATAAGAATCTAATATCTAAAATATATATACATTAAAAACTTCCTACAACTTAACAACAAAAAGACAAACAACCCAACCAAAAAATGGGCAAGGTACTTGAACAGACACTTCACCAAAGAGTATATTCGAATGGCCTACAAGCACATGAAAAGATGCTTAACATCTTTAGCCATTAGGGAAATGCAAATCAAAACCACAATGAGATACCACTTCACCTACACTAGAACAGGTATGATTAAAAGACAAACAAACAAAACCCAGAAAAAAGCAGGTGTTGGTAAGGATGTGGAGAAACCGGAACCCTCAGCCATTGCTGATGAGAATGTAAAATGGTACTGTGGAAATTTCCACTGTGGAAAATAGTTTGGCAGTTCCTGAAAACACTGAACATGGAACTACCACATGACCCAGCAAAACCAATCCTAGGTATATACCAGAAGAAGTGAAAGCAGGAAGCAAACAGAAACCTGTACACCAATGTTCATTGCAGCACTTTTTACAATAGCCAAAAGGTGGAAACAACTTAAATGTCCATCAACAGATGACTGGATAAACAAAATGTGGTACATACATACAATGGAATATTACTCAGCCATAAAGAGAAATGAAGTCCTGATGCATCCCACAGCATGGATGAACCTTGAAAACATCATGTGAGCAAAGTAAAGCAATCACGAAAGGACAAATAGCCTACGGTCTCACTTATGCGAAATAAGCAAATACACAGAGACCAAAGCTTATTTGTGGTTACCGGGGGGGAGGCAGGGGGAAAGGAGGAGCTTTTGCTTAGGGGGCATTGAATTTATGTTAATGGTGGTGGAATATTTGGAAAAGGATAGTCAGAATGTTTACACAACTTGCAGAATGAAATCACTGTCACTGAGTTATACATATAGAAATTGGTTAGATGGTGTATGTTTTGTTAAATATATTTTCACCACAATTTAAAAAAAAAAGACAAAAATAAATAAATAAGATCACCCACTCTGAAACTTAAACACCTGAGTGTCAGTAAAGTTTGATTTTCTGTGCTCCTTCCCTCTATGGTCATTTTAAACTTTGTCACAAACTGACTTGACTGAGGAGACCTGTCTCTCACCTCATACATATTCCCCTCTCCCCCACCAATGTAAGCTTCAGTATTTCCTGCTTTTGCAAAATGTGGCTCAACCTTTGGGAGTCTCAACATTTCTCAGAAAACAAATACTCCACATGTTTTACTTTCCTGAAGTCAAGAAATCATAGGAGCAGAGCTGACTGTGGTGTTGACAATGGGATCTGGGCCTCAGGGACGACAGGAATGAGAAGAGAAGAGTGGCTCCCTTGGACCTGTGAGGAGAGGACTCAGCAGTGCCAGAAGGTCACTGCAAAGCTCCACCATAAAAAACCGTTGCCGTCGAGTCGATAGCAACTCACAGTGATCCTATAGGACAGAGTAGAACTGCCCCATAGAGTTTCCAAGGAGCGCATGGTGGATTCAAACTGCTGACCTTTTGGTTAGCAGCCGCAGCATTTAACCACTGTGCCACCAGGGTTTCCAGGAAGGTCAAATGGCGTGGGGAGAGGCCAGGTGCCATCTGAAGTCATGGCTCAAAGATGAGCTGGCCATTAACTCTCAGTCATGTGGGAGCCTTGCCTTAAAATTAAGGTCTTATTAATCACTTCCTTTGTTGCTGTTAGTTGCTGTTGAGTCAGCCTCAATTCATGGAGACTCCATTTACAACAGAATGAAAGCTTGCCTGGTCCTGCACCATCTCCAGCACTATACTGGACAATGTTCTGCTGTGATCCATAGGGTTTTCACTGGGTAATTTTCAGAAGCAGATCTCCAGGCCTTTCTTCCTAGTCTGTCTTATTCTAGAAGCTCTTCTGAAGCTTGTTCTCCATGGGTGACCCTGCTGGTATTTGAGATACCAATGGCATAGTTTCCAGCATCACAGCAACAGGCATGTCACCACAGTAGGACAAACTGACAGACAGGTGGTGGAATCATTCTCTTGCCTTGAGACAAATACGCTTTCCAATTTTTATTTTTAAAAGTCATTTAATAGATGAATGCCTCTCTTTGCAAGGCCATCAAATGCACACAGCCTTGGCCACCCTCACCCAACAGCGCTGTGTCACATTCCCTGGTTCTGATGTCCCACGACTGCCCAGGGCACCTTTAGCCTCCTTGTCCCTAATGATTTCCAGGTCCGGTGTCTGTCCTGAAGGTGTAGGAGTGACAGCCTCTGAATTAATCATCATAAAGCATTTTACTCCAGGCTATCCTGAGGTACAGGAAGGCGATGGAATTGCCCAAGTTTGCTGAGCAAGTGAGAAGCAGCCTAAACTCAGGGCCTCAGGATCCTTTTCTCTTCTCCTCATGAGACAAAGCCCTTTCCCATCTCAGTAAATGCTCTTTCCCGTTCTTGAAAATGTAAGTGCTCTTTTTGGTTTCAGTGTTTTGGAAAATTGAATCTCTTCTTTCCCAACTACAGCTTACAAACTATGAAATATTTAGCACACTCACTAACAGCATATATATTTAAAAAAAACAATATGGAAGAATTAGCAATATTTTCTTAGAGGTATATTTCAGCCTGACGGGGAAAAACAGATGATAAATGATTCTCAAAACTGTAAGAACAAACAACTTTACAAAATAGTCCCCTCCTCTTTCTTATCACCAATCAATTTGTCAGAATGAAAAACATGCCAGAGCTTTCTTTCTAAAAGTTAAATTGTTATCTTGTTACACTCTGTCATTTCTATATCCTAAGCCTATGCACACTAGTAATCATTAGCCTTCAAACTGAAGTTAAGATCACCTTTGCGTTATGATAGCAATTCTTTTTTCGCATGGAAAATACAATAACTAATCCTGCCTCTTTTACTTTATAACATTCATTATGTTGCAATCTCCTCACTTATTTTTAACCATTTCCTCACAGAAAACTAAATATGATGCTACTTTAGCTATTTTTCATTTCAGAAATACAGTTAATTGGTTGAAGTTTGCACAACTAAGCCATTTTTTATGTTCTGCAATTGGTCTCCTGGTTATCCCACTGGGCAAAGACTCACTGGCAGTAAGTACCTCACGGTCCCATGACCAAGAGCTGGCCCTGAAGACCGAGGGCCCAGCCAGCTTCCAGGAGTCCTCCACCCTCTATAATGACCATAATCAGGCCAGGGGACTTTTCAGGAATCAGCTTCCCCATCTGCAAAACAGGGAAATAGTTCTGGCCTTGCTTACCTAATCTGAATGTTCTGAGGGCCAAATGAGGCAATATTTGGAAAAACCAAGTCAACCAAAAAGCCCTATGTAGCACAATATATAAATTTTGAGTTCTGATGCAGCTGTTCCCATGCAATGCATATGCAGAGGACTGAAATGGTGAGGTCCAGGGCACGGTTTCCATTGTTCTCCTGGTGTCAGCATAACAACCCAACCACAAAGCCCCACCCAACAGCGCGATATCATCTGCAGGGAGATGGAATGCTAAAATCTGCTGAGACATGCTCTCATATACTTGGGAGTGCACAGAATGAAGTCTGAATTTTACTTGACCTTCCAAGCTTCTATTTATCAAGATCACTAGGCTTATTACCGATGCTCAAGTTCTGTGTATACAGGACTACTACCCAGGTACCCTCTTCATTTTTGGAATTCCTAAAGTAATATATGCTGTATTAGCTGTAGAATAATGACTGTGCTTTTAGCTATTATTTGCCTTGACTGGAGAGTAAGTTTCTTGAGGGGAGGCACCATGCCTAGCCTATTTTTGTACACCCCATGTAACCTTGCAAATTGCTTTGCTCTTATAGGTGTTCATAAAATCTTATTGACGATGATGATGATAATGATGATAATGAACTCTTACCAACACACTGAGCAATCCATTAATGTTGACTCTCACCTTGAATTATTGCAATAAGGAGGTGTAATGTAAGAGAAAATGTAATTACTGTGATTTTCCTAGGAATTATTTTCAGCCTGCAAATATGTTGTTATTGCAGCATAATGAACCCACTCCTTATCATTATCAACTAAATCCAAATGCAAATTGACTTAGTAAGTAATTCATCATTAATAATCATAATCACAGCCAGCATTGACTGAACACCTACAATGAGACCAAGTTCTGTGTTAGATCCGTCGTCTCCAATCCCTCCAGGAGCCCAGCATTACTGTCCCTGGTTCAGGTGTAAAGGGACTGAGGCTCAGAGGGTGCACAACTTATCCTCAGATAAAGTGGAAGGCTTGATTTGGAAGCCAGGTCTTGCTGACTGCAAAGCCCCCAAGCTCATCTCTGCTCATGCTACCAACAAGCCTCTACTTTAGCTTGGGGGCAGAGTGTATTTTAAGAGAAGCTTCCTCAGGGAGATTCACTTCTTGAGTACCTAGCTCAAGTCTTTGTGAAGCCCAAAGAAATACATTTTTAATTTACATTTGGATTTTAGTCAACCACTCAGGAGCTCTGTGATAGCAATATATGTATTTTTAATATCAGAATAAACAGTAAGTGATAAATATGTTGCTTACGGTAATGACAGGCCTGCTATACTTTCACGGATTTCAAAGTGATTTCTCCTGCTGTTGGCCCATTTAAATGCAGTTATGAGGGATAAACAGTTATTTTACTTTTATCTTTCGTAAATGTAACTTTTCTTTCAAAATATCCTGCTGATAAGTCTTAACATTTATTTAGAGTTATAAAATGTTCTACATTCTGAATAGGATATAAGCATTATTATTCAAAACAATGGTCTAATGTGTGCATTATTTCAATAGGAAGAAACATGATCTACTACAGAAGTTTTAGAATTATTTCTGCCAAGGATCACCCCTGTGTAGTTATTGTGCATGGGGCTCTGTAGTTAAACTAAATCTATGTGAGGGCAAAATGGCCTAAGGGTGAGATCCAATCACAGGAATTGCCAACATGGTTGTAAATTAGCAAGCCCCTGAAGAGGCAATCTGCTTCACCCACAAGGTGATTAAAAAATTATGTTTCCATTCAGTACCTTTTCCCACTTTCAGTGGATATATCAATATCCTTTTTAAAAGTTTACCTTGGGCTCAAAAATAAAACCAATGAAATTACATAATCTAAACACAATTATAGTCAGTACCACAGTAGAGAAAAAAAAACACCACCACAAAAAAGCCTTTGCATTAACACAACACTGATTTTGAAAGTTTCCATGCATGTCACCACTCTAAATATTGTTCCATTTATATGTGTATATCTGTGAAGCCTTCACTTTCAGAAAGCCATATTCTTATCCCCACGATGTTTCCACTGAAGGCGATCCAGGAACATCCTGATCAGAGTCAGTTTTGGGGGCACAAAACAAAATCAGTCACAGAATTTTATAATCATACACACAAACCTACACAGATTGATCAACCATAGTATTCACCAGACTTGCCTCCAAATGACTTGGTTCTTCAAACACACACACACACACACACACACACACACACACACACACACGTCCTTCCTCAAAGGGATGTAATTTAATGCCATTAAACATATTCAAGGAGTTCCTGGGTAGTGCAAATGATTAATGTGCTGGACTGCTAACCAAAAGGTTGGAAGTTTGACTCCACCCAGAGGTGCCTTGGAAAGAAGGCCTGGTGATGTACTTCTGAAAACGCTATGGAGCACAGTTCTACTCTGACACACAAGGGATCTCTGTGAGTCTCAGTTGACTCCATAGCATCTGATTTGGTTTCTTTGGTTTTTAAAACATAGTCCAAAAGATGTGGTGCAGACTTCAGACAGCTCCAAACATGTATGGAACAATAGCAACATTACTAGAATGAGAATACCATTTCACTGGTAGCCCCTTTGAAGGTGAAAAATCTACTTGGATGTGTAAGTTCTAGAATAACTACTGAAAATAAAGTCACCTCAGCTTATAGTAAAATTTTTTTATTTGTACATATTTTTCAGGTGAGGTAACAGAAAGATGTGCTGTGTTCGTGATAAATATGACTATATTATATATATGTGTGTGTGTGTGTGTGTGTGTGTGTGTGTGTATAGAGATCAGTAAAGATGCAATGTTGCAACGGTATCGGAGTCCCATTGCTCCTGTGGGAGTTTCCTTTAAGATGCTTATGAAAACAAAGCAGTAAGCAAATTCTTCAAAGACGGCATCTTACAGAACAGCAAATGAAAATCATTTGGAATTTTCTGGAGTGTGAAAACTATTCCTCAGTCAAAGTCTCTGTTGTGCGTTAGATTTTCTTACTTAGTCAGCTAGTTGGTAAATGGCTATGACATTTCAGTGCTTGTGCTGCAGATAGCATGGAGTCTGGGACATGCCTCATTTATCTTGCTGTTTTAGCTTCTAGTCAAAACTGTTTACCGTTTCTCCCTTCCATGTCTATAGAACTGACTGGCAATCTCCCATTTAATGAAACAAAGTGGTCATTTAATTCATTTAACATGGAAGATCTGGCTTTCTCTCTGAGCCTGCTGAGTCATATACATCACCTGCACAGTGGGGACAGTCACGGTGATCTCCCCAATTGGGGGTGGGGAGAACAGTGTCCCTACCTGATTATACAACTTGGCCTGGAAAATGTGCAATGCAATTCTGGTTGGTAAGAGCAAGAGTATGTCCTCAAGCGTGTTACGTGCTTAGCAAGGTGGTTTCACGTTAGCGCAGGAAAAACAAACCCACTGACAAACTATGCCAGGACAATTCAGAGCTGCCAGACAAAGGATGACTTCTATGCTATTTTCCATCATTTTAATTTTTTTTTTTAACAGAAGGCACAAATTGATCTTTCCAAGCTAATTGCCAATTAACTCCTTTTGTTTGTCTATGAATGGATTTTTTTTTTTTTTTTTTTTTAACAGTTCAGGAGCCTGATCAGATGAATCCTGGGGATTTGTAGGATAGACAGTGTGCTGATGGACAATGTGCTAATGCGAACATATCGAGGGCTCATTCGCTATTCCACCTTCCTCCTAACCTAAGGCTCAGTGGAGGTTCTGTCCTACCCCCAGCATCCTGTACCCCAGAGATCACAACAACACTCTCATTTCCAATATAATTCTTGCCCACATTAATGCTATTTCCTAATCAATATTATTCTGGTCATTAAAAGGGAAATGTCCTTCTTTCCTCAACCTTACCTATAATATCTTCACTGTAACTCGTAAGAACATTTATTATTGAGAGGCATATAGGGCATTAACATCAAGTACACCCAAGTTTGAATTCAGGATTTGCCATTTTTTATCTGGGTGACCCTGGGAAAATCCATTAGCAATTCTGAGTCAAAGTTGCCTTGTTTCTCACATGGGAATAATAACTACCCACGGAGTCTTTGTATGTATTATGAAGATAAACCCATATGCTTGGAACAGATTAGGCACACCATAAATAAAAGGCTTTTAGTAAAACCACGACCATCATCATCACCTGGGAGTGCTCACCTTATACTCCCCAAGACACCTGAGAGATGGCGATACTGTTCTAAGTTAAACAGACCATTTCAAGGCCCTAGCAAGGTCCCACACATCTTAAACACAAGAACCACCCAGGAATAGCCTCAATTCATAAGGGTTTTCAAACTGTATTCTGAATTCAAAGCTATTAAAAAACCCATTGCTGTTGAATCGATTCCGACTCATAGTGACCCCGTAGGACAGAGTAGAACTGCCCCATAGGATTTCCAAGGTTGTAATCTTTACGAGAGTAGATTGCCACATCTTTCTCCCATAGAGTGGCTGGTGGGTTTGAACCGCCGACCTTTTGGTTAGCAGCCAACCAGTTTAACCACTGTGCCACCAGAGCTCCTTAAAGGCCGTGAAAACAAAGGAAGCCCTCAGTGAGATGGATTGACACAATAGCCACAACAATGGACTTGAACATACCAAGAAACTATGAAGATGGCACAGCACCAGCAAACATTTCGTTCTGCTAAGCACAAGGTTTCCATGAGTTGGAGCCAACTTAATAGCAACTAAAAACAACAAGAATTGAGGAGGGGAGTGTTGGCGCCATGAAAGTGGGGAAGAAAACTAGTCAGGATCACAGGAGTAAGCTCAAGGAATTTGGAAGCAGCCTTGATGGTTTGCTCATTTTAGAAATTTTAACATTTACTATCTGAGTAATTAACTTACAGTTTTAACAATTCCCAAAACAAATGGCTCAGCATAGAATGGTCCAAATCAATCCCGACATTGCTCTCTGAAAAAAAAATCATGAGATTTACTAGTTTGAGAACCACAGGGGAGTCTGTTCTCTGGGGTTTCCATTTTTGGTTTCCGTTTCCATTAAAGTTTGTACCACACTCTCTCCATTTGGTTGTGAGGGACCTCATACAGTAGTCCCCCCTTGTCTGTGGTTTCAGTTACCCGTGGTCAACCGCGGTCCAAAAATATTAAATGAGTAGCATAATGAAATCTTGCACTATCCTGCTACTTCCTGCCCTGGGGACCACATTCACATAACTTCTATTACAGTATATTGTTACGGTTGTTCTATTTTATTATTGTTGTTATTAATCTCTTGCTGTATCTAATTTATAAATTAAACTTTATCACAGGCATGTATGTATAGGACAAAACATAGTATATGTAAGGTTCAGTACTATCTACAATTTCAGGCATCCAAGGAGGCCCTGGAATGTAGCCCCTGAGGATAAGGGGGGACTACTATCCTTTTTAAAAACTTTTAATTGATCAAGTACTTGTAAGGCTTTTATGTTTCTTTTCAACCAGGCTGCAATCTCTCAGGAGCAGGAACCTCATCCCCCTTCTTTCATCTCTCCAACATCTCACAGAGCACACAGCACCTAAGGAGGTGAGCGATTAAGTCATTCATATGCATGTGATGACTAATGTCCTAGTTTTCAATATACCTCAGACAGATAGATCTATGGATTTTTTTCTTTATTATTGTACTTTAGATGTAGGTTTACAGAACAAACTAGCTTCTCATTAGTATACATATTGTTTTGTGACATTGGTTACCAACCCCATGACATGTCAACACTCTCCCTTCTCGACCTTGGGTTTCCTATTACCAGCTTTCCTGTCCCCTCCTGCCTTCTAGTACTTGCCCCTGGGCTGGTATGCTCCTTTAGTCTTGTTTTGTTTTACGGGCCTATCTAATCTTTGGCTGAAGGGTGAACCTCAGGAGTGACTTCATTACTGAGCTTAAAGGGTGTCCAGTGGCCACACTCTTAGGATTTCTCCGGTCTCTGTCAGGCCAGAAAGTCTGGTCTTTGTGTGTGTGTGTGAGTGTGTGTATGTGAGTTAGAATCTTGTTCTACATTCTTCTCCAGCTCTGTCCAGGACCATCTATTGTGATCCCTGTCAGAGCAGTAGGTGGTTGTAGCCGGGCACCATCTCGTAGGGGTGGACTTGGTCTGGTGGAGGCTGTGGTACTTGTGGTCCATTAGTTCTTTGGACTAATCTTTCCCTTGTGTCTTTGGTTTTCTTCGTTCTCCCTAGATCCATAAATTTTTATAATACTATTGTAAATCTAATCTAACATGAACTTGAAAATCTGAAACTCATTGGCTTTTGGTCTCCTTCATTCAATACAAGGATATCTTTAAGAATAGGCCCTGCCACCTAGTAGGCCCCAGGCCATTACTGACCAGTGATTCTAGCTTCGGTTCTCACTACCATTTTGGCCAAAGTATCCTTCTTAGTTTGGGCTCCCCAGAAGCAGAGAGAAGTGTTTGTGGGAAAGTGATTTTCTAGCAAGTGTTCCAAGGGAAACCCACGGGAGGTGGGGCTGGAAGGCGAGGAGGTCAAGCAGGCGGTATTCAGGCCCACCAGGGACTCTTGATACAGTTGGCCTCAGGGCAAGGAAGCTGGGCTATATACCACCCCCCACCCCACACACACGTGATAGTCATTGTCTAAGGCTTCCCCCAAAAGGAAGGAAACCCCCAGAGACTCCCAGCTGTCTGGGCTCAGGCAACAGGCTCTGGTAGGCTGAGGGCAGCTGGGCCGGGAGACACTGGTACTGGCCTTCAGGACAAAACAGCCCCAGGGGCAGCTGTGCAGGGGGATGGAAAGGGACCAATGGGACATGGTCAGAGCACACTTAGCATCTAAGACAGAGCCTTAGCTTCAACTATAGACTAATTAAATTTGCCAGAAACATGGCTCAGTGACCAGTGATTATGATAGAACACGGGAAGAGTGATGGAGATGAAGGCTTGTGGGTTCGCATCATTGATGTCACTGGCCTGCACGTGTGAAGACTATAGAAATGGCAAATGCTTTGTTACATATATAGTTACCACAATAAAAAAGAAAACAAAAAAATAGTTTGGCATTAATTTTTAAAAATTATTCCCAATATTTTCTTGTGAAACACAACAAAAGCAGTAGTAACTTCAGAACTTACCAGGTTTAAAACTCGTGTGATTTCCCAGAGCCAGTTTGCTACCTGTTGTACATGGAGGGACTGAAATGCTTTTCAAAGAAGCTACGTTAAAAGTAAAGACAGAGTTGCAGATTTTGGTGGCTGAGGACAAAATAAAATCTTCACGTGCGTGTCTGCATTTAACTTACTGAAGAATTAAATCTCCCAAAGAGCACTGAAGAACCCCAGCATGATACACACTGAAGTTCAGGGTGTGGCACTCTGGTTGCCACGTGGTCAGGACTCCAGTGCTCAGCGTACAGAGCAGCCAGTTCCGTGCAGATGGACCTGCAACCGCAGAAGCAGCCAAGTCCAGAGCCAGTTTGGAAACAGCTCCTACATATCCTGCCGTGGGAACACTGCTGTTGTATTTGCATCTGTAATAATTTTATTGGCATTGCTATGACTTAAGAATAATATTATGACTGAGGAGCCATGGCATCTCATGGAAATGCTGATGGGATTTATGAACCTGGCAATAAGGTTTCCATGTTACAATTAGAGGCTCAGATAGGAAAGGGATAATGCCAGGACTGTAGAATTCTAGAGCTGAAAAAGTCATTGGGGATGTGGTTAGGAGCTCATCTGCTAACCAAAAGGTCAGCAGTCTGAATCCACCAGCCGCTCCTTGGAAACTCTATGGGGCAGTTCTACTCTGTCCTATAGGGTCTCTATGAGTCGTAATTGACTCAATGGCAACACGTTTGGTTTTTTTGGTTTTGTAAGTTTTCTGTTGAGCACCTGATTCCCTGGACTTCTCTAAATCAGGGATTCTGTGGCTGTTGTTAGCTGCTGTCGAGTTGGCTCCAATTCATGGCAACCCTATGCACAATGGGAATGGACCATTGTAATCCATAGGGTTTTCACTGGCTAATTTTTCAGAAGTAGATCATCAGCTCTTTCTTTTTAGTCTGTCTTAGTCAGGAAGCTCTGCTGAAACCTGTTCCACATCATAGCAACACACAAGCCTCTACTGACAGATAGGCAGTGGCTGCACATGAGGTGCACTGGCCGGGAATCAAAGCTGGGTCTCCCCATGGAAGGTGAGAATTCTACCACTGAACCACCACTGCCCCCCTAAATCAGAGATAGAGCAAGCCCCGCCTCCTGCTGCAGTGCTTCCTTAACATATGGAACTGCAAATTCTACACAAGACACTCTGTAATCTGCCTCCTGGCTTTCAAAAAGGTGCAGGAAAGGCACGCGCAAACATTTGATACAGTGGTTATTTTCATGAGTGATGGTTTTCACAGCTGTGCATTTGTAGGAGGCAAAACATCCATAGTATTTATGGTGAGACACCTAGAATTGTTTCACTAGGGGCTCCATTCTTCTCCTGTTAGTGCCGCTATATCCTTGTCTCTCTGCTTATGCCCACAGACTATCGTGTCCTGGCTACATCTCAAGAAAAATCACTCAAAGGACAAACCATTTTCCACGCCCCGGTCTTTCTACATGAAGAAACAACTAAAGCATCTGCTTTACTTTGAACTTTGACTTTAAACTATGCTGTTTATTAATAATACTGGACATAATCTCAAATAATCCACAGAATGTGGAGACAACTGTTTTTCTCTCCTCTTTCTGTAACGGTACATAATGAGGTGCACTGTCATACAGATAATTTTCCACCCATTAAGACTGTCTTTTGCTTCTGTATGAGAAGTGTTCTACCCTAAAATATGGGTAATTGCCACTTCATAATTTAAAAGCGAATGATTATCATAATGGTGAGAGTAGTGTGTGTCTTGTTTCACAGAATAGCTGGCTCGCTGGGAGAGCTGACTGTGACACAAATGGTATTCTGTCATTAATGTCTATTGTCTGTAGGAGGTATGCTTCTCCATTCCTGATCCTCCACCTCCAGCATGTCCCTCACATCTGGAGCTCTTCCTTATTTATTCTGCTTCCTTTACTCTGTTGTCGATTTCTCACAGCTACTGGCAGAGAGGCTAAAACAGACAGACAGGGTCCAAATAAAACTCAGATGCCATGAAGTCAATTCCAACTCATGACAACCCCATGTGTGTCAGAGTAGAACTGTGCTCTGTAGGATTTTCAATGGCTGATATTTTGGAAGTACATCACCAGGCCTTTCGGTTAGCAAAGCAACACATACTTATTATGTCCACATATCAATTAAACTCTTCTGGCAAAGTGGTAAAGAGCTCGGCTGTTAACCAAACGGTCAAAAGTTTGAATCTACCAGCCACTCCTTGGAAACCCTATTGGGCAGGTCTACTCTGTCCTATAGGGTCGCCATGAGTCAGAATCGTTTCGATGGCAATGGGTTTGTTTGTTTTGCTGGGAGGGCTTATATTCTAGATACCAAACCCGTTGCTGTTGAGTGGATTCCAACTCATAGTGACTCTATAGAACAGAGTAGACCCGCCCCATAGGGTCTCCAAGGCTGTAAATCTTTAAGGAAGCAGATGGCTGCATCTTTCTCCCTAGCAGCAGCTGGTGAGTTTAAACCACCGACCTTTAGGTTAGCAGCTGAGCACTTAACCACTGCACCACCAGGGCTCCTTCATATCCTAGATAAAACCAAAATGAAACCCACTGCCATCGTGTCAAGTCCAACTCATAGCGACCCTACAGGACAGAGTGGAACTGCCCCATAGGATTTCCAAGGTTGTAATCTTTATGGAAGGAGACTGCCACATCTCTTTCCCAAAGAGTAGCTGGTGGGTTTGAACTGTCGACCTTTCATTTGGCAACTGCTTAACCACTGCACCATCAGGGCTCCTTCATACTCTAGATAAGTGAGCTTAAATCTACATGAAGCTGTGAGTGAAATCTTCAAAGAGCATCTGCAGAGAACAAAACGAAATGAGTGAATTTGTTGGAGAGCATATGAGTCTCACTGTGCTTCTGGTTGGCCAAGTTCTGCTGGCAAAGCAGAATTTCCAGGAGCTCTAAGTAACAAAATCCTCCCTAGACCTGAGCATGGGATGGATTTCAGGGCCAGGTTTTGGGTGAGGAGAGGCTAGTGAGGAAAGTAGGTTTGATAGGTCATACAAACACTCACCTGGCTCATCATTCTGTGACCAGCCAAGGCCCTGTGGGGCAGCCCTGGCCATGACCACACCCCCGCCCTCTGGGCAGCCACCTGTGGCTCTTCTCATGGGCCCTTTTCTAAGTACATTTAATCCCTGCTTGTGCATCCATGGGAAACCCTGGTGGTGTAGTGGTTAAGTGTTATGGCTGCTAACCAAAAGGTTGGTGGTTCAAATCCACCAGGCGCTCCTTGGAAACTCTATGGGGCAGTTCTACCTTGTCCTATAGGGTTACTAGGAGTTGGAATCAAGTCGACGGCAATAGGTTTGGTTTTGGTTTATGTGTCCATACTGAGCTCCCCTTGCACTGCTGAACTACAATGAGATTTTCAAAATGAACTTTGATAAAATTTTCGATACTCCAGATTTCTAAAACTGAACTCTAAATGACAAAGGGAAACTTGGCGGAGCGCTTTGTAATGACTCGAGGTGAAATGTGAGTAGCAAGTGCACAGCTGATAAAACCACCTTGGTCTAATTTTTACACAAGCAATGTACAAAATGCTTCCCTTTGTAGTGATGTCTTTTTCAATTATACTAATAAAATACATGAAACTAAATTCACAGCTGTCCCTAAAGGGCCGTAAGAAGTAACAGAGGTATGTTCTCTGTAGTCTGAAGTAATGTACTAAGTGAAGCATGTTTTCACTTTGATGACTATTCCATTTAATTAAAAGTAAGTATTAGGAGAGAGTCCTGTCAAAAATGGATGGAGTGTGCAGGCAGGCCTATTTTAGCGGGAGATATACAACACTTGTGTAGAAGTTTAGTTCAGTACATGGTACTGTGATAGCAGCTAGGGATTCAAGAGTAAATAAATCAGGGTATTTGTTCTCAAGCAGCTAAGAGTCTATCTATTGAGACAGATATATAAAGGAGTTCCTGGGTGGTACCAACAGTTAACATTTGATTCTACCCAGAGGCACCTCAGAAGAAAGGCTTGGAGATCTACTTTCAAAAAAATCAACCATTGAAAATCCTATTGAGCATAGTTCTACTCTGATACACGTGGGGTTGCCATGATTTGGAGTTGACTTTATGGCAACTGAAAAAAAAGAAAAGGATATAGATCATTTTGAGACACAGGATGTACGTTGTTGTTGTTAGATGCCGTTGAGTCTATTTCAACCCATAGTGACCCCATGTGACAGAGCAGAATTGCCCCATAGGGTTTTCTAGGCTATAATCTTTATGAGAGTAGATCACCAGGCCTTTCTCCTGTGGAGCTACTGGGTGGGTTCAAACCACCAACCTTTCAGTTAGCCACCAAATACTTTTAACCGTTGTGCCACCAAGGCTCCTACAGGACGTAAGGGGAGTGTTTTACTTCAGACTCACCATAGTGGTCCTTCAACGTATCCTGAGGGTTTTAGTTACAGAATTGATCCTAGCTTCTCTTTAATGAGTCTATTTTTCTGTAAGGCAAATCTATAGCAGGAGACCCTGGAAAAAGAGATATTTCACACTCACTGAATAGTATTTTCCTACCTCATTTCATATTTTTTTCCTTACGGGTATGTTGATTATACTTTCAGATCCAACATTTGAGACACAATTTTTTTTGTCATTTTATAAGACTGGCAGGCCTGCAGTCCTGTGGTCTAGCTTTGAGCCTCTAACTTTCTCTGTGACCGTTTTTCAACTGCAAGGTAGGTATGCTCTTCCAATGGTTACCAAAAGCAGGGCACACTGTACCTTCTGTCCCCACTGGGTAGGCACACTCCTTGCAAATATCAAAACCAGTCTGATTCCTCTCTAGCACCTGAAATATGACAAAGATGCCTTGCTGTCAGAGAAATGATCAGGATCTATTGTCCACACTGGGACCTTCTCTGCAGCCTTCCTCCTTCTATTCCTGGTACGTATACTATCTCCTGGGTAAGAGTGAACCACACTTGAACTCAACACCTACCCACATCCAGTGTCAACACACGTTTTTCCTGCTTGCAACCATATGTGTGTGCAGCCACAACCAGTTTGCTACCCACTAGAAAGAGGCAATCTTGGTATCTGTCTGATTTGATTGATATACAAATGGGTGGTTGTTAGCATCCTTAAATTCCATAGAGACAAAATAAACTGACAATAGTCGATTTACATAGACTATTTCTGGAGCTTAAAATTTTGAGCTGTCTGTCTTCCATCTGATTAGCAAAGACACGCTGTCTTCTGAGCCAGATGAACAGAAACAGAGAAGCTGGTGACTCCTAATGACAGTGCTTGCGATGTTGCCCATAAACACCTTGTTTAATCACAGCTTACCGTTATTGTTGTTGAAGTACATCCTTCCATTTAATTTAACACACCCTTTCTTTGGGAAATGGAGATTTTCAGTAGGAGGAGGGTTTACTTGCGCACATGTCCAGGGCAGATGGCTGATGGTAAAGGAGTAACACAGGCGGAGGAGGGAGGGCTCCAGGGCCGGGGCATAGTTCCTCAACTATCTGTACCCTCGTTTCCACCGAGGAAAAGCCATTCCTCCTGCGGGTAGGCATCTCCTTAGTTGACTCCCCATTTCAATGTCTTGGTATACACTTAGCTACTTTAAGGCTGGGGCTCAGGTTCTTCTTCCCTTTGGGGAAAATCTCATGTTTCTAGAACTTACTAGACATTTCCATCTACAATCTGAGGAACCTCTGGTGGATTGAGGAAATTGAACAAGTCACTTCACGTCATCCAGGAACTTGGGAGCAGATAGTTTCTAAGGCTCTTACCAGCTTCAGAGATTCTCTAAGTTGTTACTCCATATCTGACATATATTTTTATTTTCTTTCCTTTAGGAAAGTGATTTTTCCTCCTATCCATTTAAAATGGCTTCTCCTACATGATCAATTGATAAACAGTAATGATCAAATTTTCTAAATTGATGTGAGACATTGCTCCTGCATAGCAACCCTGCATAGACAGATTGACGGTAAGAGCACAGGCTGCAAAATTGGAGGACAACGCTCGGTGCTTCACTCAATAACAAGATGATCAGATGCATGTAATGGTTATATAACATGGAGAATATGGAAAACTAACAATGTAAGAGCCAAACCATGTTCCTTTTCAACATGTTGAATTTAATCTTCTTTTAATTTGTAGAGGAAAAAATGAAAATTAGCTAATTATAAAAAGAAGCATGAAATGGAAGTCTTTGTTTAAAACATATACAAATAAGGGCTATTTGGACAGTTATTCTTTCTATTTACAAATGGCAAACGTATTCCTTGGTATTTTTTTCACTGACATTAGAAGAAAGTCATTTTTACAGCATGTGTTTTATACCAGATGCCTAGGAATTGTGGACGAGTAGATATATTTTACTGCTTTTCTTATACAACACAAATCCTTACTTGCAACGTAGACTTCCAATTTTACTCTGGCATTTGGGGAAGGCACTCACTCAAACACTAAAATTACACTTTTTTTTTTAACTACTAAGTTTATAAGACATTTGAGCAATCATACAAGATCAATGTCCACAGATTGTGTAGATCGTAAGGCAATCTTGTCCAAACTCACACTTTTACAGAAAACAAAATCAGAGCCTAGAGAAATAGAAGAACTCGTCCATGACCACATGGACACTTAACAGCAAAGCTGTACCACAAATCAATCAGCAAATGTGCATTGAGCATGTCCAAGAGTTAGAGCCCATTTAGTACAAATGATGTTCTCCTGGGTTCTGTGTGGCTAAACCTACTTTGACGATAAACATAATTCTACAAAGTAATGTGAGCTGGATAAAGGACAGAAGAGGGGAACTATCACTAACTGAGCACCTACTATCACAACAGCTTGCGCTTGGCTACTAACCTAAAAGTTAGCAGTTCAAACCACCCAGGGGCATCATGGAAGAAAGGTCTGGAAACATGCTTCCAAAAGATTACAGCCAAGAAAACCCTGTGGAGCAGTTCTACTCTGTAACACACAGGGTTGCCATGAGTTAAAACTGACTCCACGACAACAGGTTTGGTTTTGGTTTCTGGTATGTGCCTGGTATCGCACTGGATGCTTCACAAGCTTTGCTGGACTTAATTCTCCCAAGAACTCTAAAAGCTAACCACTGAATGAGTTTAGTGCAGAACAAAACCACAAGGTTTAGACTCAGACAGCTTGGACTGAAATGCAGGCCTTTCCACTTACTAATGGTGTGGTTTTTAGCCATTATTAATTCTCTAATCCTCAGTTTTATTCATATTTAGTACAAGGACAATAATGTTATCTTGGTGGGTTGTTGTGAGAATTAAATTAATAACTTATACAAAGTACCTTTTAAAGCACCTGAAATATTGTAGGAACTTAAAATAAATGGCAATTAACATTATCCCAATATTCAGATTTTTTAAAAAAATGAGACTCACACAATTAGGAGGTTTGCTCAAAGTCTTATGCGGATAGTAAGTGGTTGAGTTAGGACTCTCCTGGGACTGGCTGACTCTGAGGTGTGCCTTTTTGTCTGGTAGTCTGCATCATCTAGTGATGTGACTTGATCTTGTGTCAAAACAATCAAACAAGGCAATTTAAAAAGTTCCAATATAATAATCCAAAGTCACCAGGTCCAGCTTTGTGGGGTTAAAATCACAGCATTGATATAAAAATCTGTTTTAATATAGAGTTTCTTTAATAAAATACAAAAGCATTTTATGTAACATACACTGTTCAGAGCAGGGTAGGTGTCACCAGGACCAAAATAAAGGCCAAACAATCAAAACAACGACCAAAAGGCTTGAGAGAATATTAACTTGCATGTGTAAAAAAAAAAAAAAAAGAAGAAGAAGAAATACAATAAAACCTATTTAATATGCTACAACAGAATTAAACATTTTTCTAGTCTTCATCTCTCTATTAAGAGAGTCCTCTGGCCAAAACAGTAAGTTTAAGCTTATTTTCTATAAGTTAGCTACATTATCATTTTAAGGGCTTTTTGATACTTGCTAATACGATCTATGGTACAATAATATTGGATATTCTAATTGAACAACATTACTAAAAGTTGTAACACAATCATCTACATCTGTATTCCCGATTGTGTCATTAGGGAGGTGAGCACTTTATAAGATGTCATCATAGAGGGGACTAATGTCAGTGGGCCTTATCGATCCCCTGTTCCATGAAGTACATCACACACAAGGTACATACTGGTACCAAGGCCCAGGAATTGCATCACAAACTGTTTTCACCCCAAAAACAACTCATTTACTTGAATATTTCCAAATGCCGGTGTAACCATACCTTCACAATAACACAAAGGACATAGTAAACATACTTGCAAGCCTTATCTTGCTGTACAGAAGCCAAAAGACACAGAAGTTTCACACAATCACCCTGAGAAGCATCCCCTCATAGGAATGGCTTTCAACACTCAAATGTGGCACAAACCAACTTCCTTGTTTTTTCAGTTGCACCAGTATCCGCCATGACGCCGGAACGTACTGAAGTGGCCCAGTAGTCTGAGAAGCAGCACCGCATTCCATTTCAGAGAGGATGTGTGCAGTGTAACATCATCACCACCATCAGCAGCAGCATCAATGCACCACCAGTTTGAGTTGGAAACCCTGGTGGCACAGTGGTTAAGAGCTAAGGCTGCTAACCAAAAGGTCGGTAGTTCGAATCCACCAGGCACTCCTTGGAAACTCTGTGGGGCTATTCTACTCTGTCCTGTAGGGTCACTATATGTCAGAACAGACCTGAGGGCAATGGGTTTGTTTTTATTTTTCTTTTGGTTCACTTTATGCCAGTTACCATGCTAAACTTTTGATAATATCATTTTCGCCTTTACAATAACTCTATTGTATAGATTTTGCTTTTTCTCATTTTTCAAATGGAAAAAGGCTTAGGGAGATGGATAACTTGTCCAAAGTAACAGCTAATTAGAGGTTGAACAAAGGTTAAGCCAGATCTTTGTGACTTTGAGGCCTGTGCTCTTTACCACCATGTAACACTGCCTTTCCAGAGCACAGAAGACCTCCATGTGCTGACTTGCTGTGAGCCTCTCTTTCCTACCATAGAAGGAGGTTTCGTAGTTTGAAAACTTTGTGGAGAATTTTGTGCATGTCATTGCTTGGTTTGAATATTCTTGCAGTAGGTTCATGCATTAGTAAATTCATTATACATAACAAGATTTAGGGATATTTGAACTCAACGCAAATATATGCAAATAAAATGCACATCTCACACTCCTTTAAAAGGCCCAGGTTCAGTACAAAGCAACCTTAATGAACCTTAATTGTGTTAAAGAGCTAGGCCTCTTGGGAGCTCCGGTTGGTCATGGAATTTATTTTCTTTTATATTTGTAGTGTGCTATCTCCATATCAGAAACCCTGGTGGTGCAGTGGTTAAGAGCTACAGATGCTAACCAAACGGCTGACCGTTCGAATCTACCAGGTGCTCTTTGGAAGCTCTACAGGGCAGTTCTACTCTGTCCTATAGGGTCGCTATGAGTCGGAATCAACTCAGTGGCAACGGGTTGTAGCTCTATACCAGAGCCCTGATGGCAAAGTGATTAAGTGTTGGCTGCTAACCAAAAGGTCATCAGTTCGAACCCACCAGCTGCTCCTCTGTCCTGTAGGGTCATCATGAGTCAGAATCAACTCAATGGCAACAAGTTTGGTTTTGGTTATCTCCACACCAGTTCCCACAGTCCTCCAAAACCTCCAAAACCTGTAACCATTTAAAAAAATGTGAACTGGAGATCATGACACACTCCTGCTCAAGATGAACCAGTGGTTTCCACTGAACTTAAAAAAGAACATCCGAACTCCTTGTCATAAACTCCAAGTCCTACAGTGTCTGGTCCCTGCGTGTCCAACATCCTGTCATATTGTCTCCCTCTTGCCCTTCCTCACTCTGCCCCCACCACACGGAACTTCGGCTGCCTCTGGGAGACGCACGGTCTGTATGTCTGTTGCTACCTCTACCTGGGACAAACTTCTCCAGACCTGTTCCCCACTTCACTTTGCCCACACTGGTTTTCAAATGTTGGTTCTGTAGAGAGGAGTCTCTGCTCACCTTATCTGAAGTAGCCACCTTCCTACACACACCTATCTTCCGCTCACCCCTCAGTCAGCTTTGTTGATGTCCAAGCCTTATTTTGACTTAAAATTATGCTACGTGTTTATTTTTCTTACTCTGTGGCTGTTTGTCTCCTCCACTAGCTGTAAACTCCTTAGGGCGGATATTGTCGTTCATGTCACTGCTGCAAACCATGTTGGGCACATAGCAGGAACTCAATGAATATTGCTGACTGAGAAACGAACAGGATGGACTGTGCGGGACAGAGTGAGAGCAGGAATTCTATAAACATGCATCACGCTGTCCTTGCTGCAGACTTCATTTATGCCCAAACTTTTTAAACATCTCCTTTATTATGATGCTCCTGTTCAATCTTTACAATGGCTGCACTAGCCTCTGCTCAAACCTACTTCTTTAACCTTATATCTCATTTATCCTTGAGCAGACCCCTGGACTTCCCTCACCTTCCACCAGGGCTTCCTCCTCTGCCATCCTGCCCACCACCGCATGGATCTCCGGGGCTGTGAGTTTGCCTAGAGCATTTCTGTAAGCATTGCCTCCCTACAGGATACTTCTGCTGCCTCACCGATCCCTTCTGCTCACAACACCTGCACATTCAGTTTGGCACTAGTTACTCAGTACTTTTTGTTCATATTTTATCCTTCCCCAGAGAGAGGATCTAGGTAAAATCAGTTCTGCTAATACGCTTTATACTATTAGGAACAAATGTTACATTGGGGATTATCAATATCAATTGGCAATGGATTGAATTATTGCAGATAAATTATCATAAATAATCATGCATAAATGCATAAGTAATCATAAATAAATTGACTAAAATATCAATTAGCAGCCAATATATTAGCGAACATAATACTAACTTCAGGAGTCCCTGAGTATGGCAAATGGTTAAGTGCCCAACCACTAGCTGAAAGGTTGAGAGTTCGAATGCACCAAGAGGTGCCTCAGAATAAAGTCCTGGTCATCTGCTTCCAAATGGTCACAGCCTTGAAAACCCTAGGGAGTACAGTTCTATTCTATACATATGGGGGGCCATAAGTTGGAGTCCACTAGACAGCAACTAACAACAATAACAACAATGCTAACTTCTTGTTTGCCTATGTGTGATTTCATCTCAGAGAAACATAAGGCAAACACAGAAAACTGCCTGCAGCTGAATGCAGCCCGAAGAAGCATACAGAATGCACACAGCACACCTTTCAAACCCAGCTCTCGGCTCACTCATGCTACGAGCCACAGCCATCCACATCTGGTGGTAAACTTTCCGTCTGATTTCAGATCACCCTCCTTCCGCCACTTCAAAATAGCACAACGGCTCCAACACTTCCAGCACTCCCTGCCACAAGCCAACTTTAGGTCTTTTCCAAGGTAAAGTGCCATATACATTATAGTATTTATGCATTTCTTAACCATTTAGCATGTGTACAGCTGTGCTGCTGTTTTTATTGGGTTCCTGTCTTTTCTTTACGAGTGACTGACAAAGTTTTGAGGGTTTTCTGCATAACCCCACTTGTTGCAAACGTCTGTGGTGTTTATTGTATGATTTTGCATAATGCAGTGATATTTAGGATTGCATATGCATCATAACTAAACTGTCTGTGCATTTCTTACCTACGTGCTTCTATTCCTGGTTCTTTGAGGGAACAGGCATCATCAAACACTTTTTATTGATTATTTACTAATTTAAAAGTACATTTGCATCTGATTCAATTCAATTGCACTGTCCTTATACCATGTATTTGTAGCCTTTTGCTATTTCTTGTTGGAGCACAAAAAAGAAATTTGAAATAATAGGTGAATGGACACGTTCCTATCACAAAGTCTACTGTCTACCTCCCTGAGCAGTGCTCCTTCTCCTGGATGTCGGTGACTGCTCAGGCTGTATCATGAATTAGCTTTGGGATTTTGTGTGGGTGGAACAAATCTTGCTGAGCCTCCATTTTCTCATCTCTCAAACAGATATGATGAAAATAGAAACTGCATTGCTATGAGAGTAAATATGACAGTGTTAAAGTTATTTAACATCTAATTATTGTTTTATTGCATTCCACTAAAACACAATCCAAGTTTACTAGAAGGTGGGGAATTGTTTGGACAGATGCCAAAGGTGGGCAGCTCCTGACCCAGTTGTATCCCCTTCTTAACACTTTTCCAGCTCATTCTTAAGTTCCTTTTTTTTTTAGTTTTAAAACATTTTTTATTGTGTTTTAGGTGAAAGTTTATAGCACAAATTAGTTTTTCATTCAACAATTTTATACACTGTTTTTTGTGACATTGGTTGCAGTCCCCGCAATGTGTTAGCACCCTCCCCTTTCCACTCTGGGTTCTCAGTGTCCTTTTGTCCAGGTTCCCTGTCCCTCCGTCTCATCGTTGCTTTGGGGCAGGTGTTGCCCATTTGGTCTCATATACTTGATTGAACTAAGAAGCCACATTCCTTACGTGTGTTACTGTTTGTTTTATAGGCCTATTTAAACTTCGGCTAAAAGGTGGACTTCAGGAGTGGCTTCACTTCTGAGTTAACAGGGTGCCCAGGGGCCATAGTCTTCGGGGTTCCTCCAGTCTCTGTCAGACCAGTAAGTCTGGTCTTTTTTTGTGTGTGAATTTGAATTTTGTTCTAGATTTTTCCCCCACTCTGCCTGGGGCCCTCTACTGTGATCCCTGTCAGAGCAGTCGGTGGTGGTAGACAGGGAACCATCTATTTCTTCTGGGCTCAGGCTGGTGAAGGCTGTGTTTCATGTGGTCTATTAGTCCTCTGGACTAATATTTTCCTTGTATCTTTGGTTTTCTTCATTTTCCTTTGCTCCGAACGTGCTGGGACCAGTAGATGTATCTTAGATGGCCGACTGCGAACTTTTAAGATCTCAGATCTACTCACCACAGTAGGATGTACAGCATTTTCTTTATGAACTATGTTAAGCCAATTTACCTAGATGTCCCCCGAGATAATGGTCCCCCGCCCTCAGCCCCAGTAACTCAGTCCCTCGAGGTGTTTGGATATGTCTAGGGAGCTTCTATGACTTTGCCTTGGTCAAATTGTGGTGACCCAGTTTCATTTTTGCCTAATTATACATGTACTTTTCAGTGATGACTTTTTTGCCTCTCAGTCCTTAGAACTACTGCATTAGGAAATGACAACTAGAAATGATGTCAAGAGGTTTGCCTTTTCATATTTGTTCCGGGGAACAGAGGAGAGAGAAAGCTAAGATTCAAGAAAACAAAATGATAAGGTTGATGTCAAGGATCTTTTTACCAATGACAACCAATGAAGACCATTGCTGCTTTTGCTATTTACTCTATTACACAAGCCATTTGTCCAAGTATTGGGCTTTCTGATTCAAATGGTTGAAATTATTACTGTGTACTTTATTTGACTTCTTTCCTCATTTATCCTGGGCACTGAATTTGAGTGTTCTAAACCAAGAACGAAGCAACTCCCTGACACAACAGGCGTGCAAGGTCCCCAGGGCAGAAGAAACCATGATGGCAGGGAGGGGGTGTGGAGAGATGGGAGGAAGATGTTATATGAACAAAGGAGATTCAGTGGTGAGGATATTGTCAGATTTATTCTGCTAAGGAGTCCCTGCCTGCTTACCAGAAAGTTGGAGGCTCCAGTCTACCCAGAGAAGCTTCAAAAGAAAGGCCTGGCGATCTACTTCTGAAAAATCAACCGTCAAAAATCCTATGGAGCACAGTTCTTCTCTGGCACACATGGTGTCCCCATGAGTCCAATATTTCATCCCCTCACTCTTAAACCAGTTTCTAAACACACTGTGACCTCCCTACACTGAGGAAATATAGGAAGGAGATATGGCAGCACTTCCAGGCTTGAACATTTCCTTACATCTTACCAGGACCTCAGGCTGACATTTGAAATGCATAACACTTTCCTACACTATAGGATTAATTTTGGGTTCACAACCATTAATCAACAATCTATTGTGGACCCAGATTCTCATTTTCTCTTCTTTCCATGATGATGAATCTCAAAGGGGACTTATGAAAAGGCAGCAGCATCACTGTTTCTGTCTCTGATATATGGGTATGGCCTAAGCAGATAGAAAAATATATATATACAAGAGCAAGGAAAGGCAAAGCCACTGGGATCCAAACCAAACTTTTGTACTACTTCAGTTTATAATTTGTAGGATGTAGATATATATAGGTGACTTCTGGTTCACAAATCTTTGAATATCTTTGGAGGACATGTGTTTTCCAGCACCAGGCTTCCTCTTTCTGTACCTGTCACGCAGACTGAGTTTTCCCTCATGCCCTCTTGTCTGTTCCATGACTGTCCTCTGCAGAGTAGGGGCTGACTGCCTGCCTCGGCTGCTCCTGCACAGCCTGCTCATTAAGCTGATCAATATTTTGCATACTATAGCTTATGAAACCTTTCTCATAATCAGGATACATTATAACCACTACTAGACTTTTTTTTACCTAGTCCAATAATTTATTCCATAAACTGGGCCTCATAATTCATCAGAATGTGAATTCTCTTCTCATAGTCAGACTTTAATTATAGCATGTTATAGTGCACAGCAGAATATATCTTTCCTTTATCAATTCTTGGAGCCCTGGTGGCACAGTAGTTAGGAGCTCGGCTGCTAACCAAAAGGTCAGCAGTTCAAATCCACCAGCCACTCCTTGGAATCCCTATAGGGCAGTTCTGCTCTGTTCTATAGAGTTGCTATCTGTCCTCTAGGGTTGCTATGAGTCGGAACAGACTCCACGGCAATGGATTTTTTTTTTTTTTTAAACTAAAAGAACACTGAGGCTATAAAGCAGTTTGTGCTTTTCAAAGTATGTTTACATACACTTATCTCACAGGACCCTTAGGAAAACTGGAAAAGAGACTAGATATTCTCATTCCTATTTTCAGGTGCTGAAACAAACATGAAGTTCAGAAGAAAAAAAAAAAACCAAACCCATTGCCATCCAGTCGATTCTGACTCATAATGACCCTGTAGGACACAGAACTGCCCCATAAGGTTATGAAGTGCAGGGGGGTGAATAAAACCATACTGCACGCTTTTATTGGACATAGAAACCAGATCTACTAATTCATTTGACAATCTTTTATATATATATATATATATATGAATTTGTGTGTATATATATATGCATTTGTGTGTGTATATATATATGCATTTATGTATGTGTGTGTGTGTATATATATATGCATTTATGTATGTGTGTGTGTGTATATATATATATATATATATATCTCAATCACTTGGAGTGCTCACTATATATCATGTCTCTTAAGTGTGAGAGCATCACTCAACCAAAGAATATTCAAGTACTGTGGCATAAAAACCCACTGTCATCGAGTCAATTCTGACTCATAGTGACCCTATAGGACAGAGTAGAACTGCCCCATAGGGTTTCCAAGGAGCAGCTGGTGGATTCGAACTGCAGAGCTTTTGGTTAGCAGCCGAGCTCTTAACCACTGTGCCACCTGGGCTCCTATGAGTCAGAAATTGACTGGATGGCAGTGGGTTTTGGTTTGAGTAGCATAAAAATTCCGGAAACATCCAAAATTCATGATGGGCATTTGCCATCACTTAATAAATTTGAAATTGCAAACTAAACTGATAAATGAAATAAACCTACCTCTAATTACACCACATGTGGCCTGACCCACCATGTGCTAATGAAGCTGAGAGGAGAAGGAGGCGAGGAGGGGCACTGTTCTTCCCGGGGGATAAGTGGGAATAAGACTGCCCAGCCCCAGACTCAGACCTGCCTGATGCCGGGGTACATGCCTGCTGCCCTGGTGTCTGGATGCTCGCTGGTCCCACAGCCCCCGAGAAGCTGCTGCGTCCTCTGCCTTCCGTCCACCGCCAGCGCGGAGGGTGCTGGCATTTCACATTTCACTGGCTCTTTGCCTCCGCACTTCTGAGGCATAATTCATCTAAGCCTGCTGCATTGTCAGCCTTCAAATAGTTCTAATTGTCTAACTATCTGCTCTGGCATAATCACAAAACCTTTTAACATTTCACACTGCCCCTAGGAAAATGTATTTCAGTTTCCAGAACGACCTCCAATCCTTCTTTTTGAATGTGGAGGCACGACGCTCACTCCAGCTTCAGCCACCCTAGCCCCATCCATCATTGTCTCCTCCTGCCCCTAGATGCCTCCACCAACACCTTCCCTCTCCCATCTCCACAGATGAGTTCCCCTGAGCCGACTGCACGCATAGATCTTTATGCTTTTGTTGATCTCATCAGGAATTTTTATATAGCTTTCAAATTTTTGTTCATACGGTTTTCTTAGTCACACTCCTTTTCTTTAGATTTGCAATTAACTGTTTCCTCTTCTTTAATAATATATTCCTCCTACGCTTATTCCTCTCTCATTAGCTTTAACATCCTCAGGTTCCTGCCTGTGAATCTATTGGGGGAATGTCACCTCAATCCCACTCTAGCTCTTCACCCATGAAAATCTGCGATTTATGTTCTTTTCCTGTTTGAGGCTTTTCTTTTTGTTTTAATTACTAGTCCAGTGAAAACGCGATTACCATTCTCCTGTCCTCCTGCCCTGAACTCTTCCAATCACCGCACTCAGTGTTAATATACACCAAGCCAAGCACTGCATACCTGTCCTTGGTGAACACACTCGTTAAGAATCTACACACACCTCCAAAAATGACCAAAAGAAGTATATAACTAAGACTGTATTCACATCTACAGAACACACGTTTCTCCCTCTTTGACTTTCTTAGAATCTCAGTACTGATGCAGGTTTTTCCACCAAAATTCACAATGAGCATTTTCCATCATGTAATAGATTTGAAATTGCAAACTAAACCGATAAATAAATTAAATAAAGCTACCTCTAATTACCTACAATCCATATGGTTACATGATACATTAGATTTGGCTCTGTAATAGCAAAAACCAAACAATAATTTAAAAGAAATCTGTCACTTCAAGAGAAGTCGGGACATGGATATGGTCTTGATGCGGCAGCATTCAGACAGGGCATAGCTGAAGGCAAAAGTTCTATCATCTGTGCCATTTCCTTACCCTCTCTAAACCCCCATTTCGTCATCTGTAAAAAAAAAAAAAAAAAAAAAAAACACCAAACCCACTGCCGTCGAGTTGATTCTGACTCATAGCGACCCTACAGGACAGAGTAGGGTTTCCAAGGAAAGGCTGGTGGATTTGAACTGCTGATCTTTTGGTTAGCAGGCTGAACTCTTAACCACTGTACCACCAGGGCTCCTTCATCATCTACAGAACGGGATAATAATAGTGGCTATCACATCATCATCTTTTTTTTTTTTTATCACTATGGTTTATAGCGTATAAAACCCAAAAAAGCAAACTCATTGCCTAGTGACCCTCAGGACAGAGCAGAACTGTCCCATAGGGTTTCCAAGGAATGACTAGTGGATCTGAACTGCCAAACTTTTTGTTAGCACCTCTGCTCTTAACCACTGTGCCTCCAGGGCTCCTTATAGCTTATAATTGTAGCCTATTTTCCATAAAATTGCAAATATTTTTTCAAAAATAATGATACACATCAAATAAATTCTAATTCAAAGCAGTATGTAAACAGAAGCTCATTGCCTTCCATTCAAGGGTGATGGAAATATTTGGAAAGAGGCAGTGGGAATGGTTGTACCACTTGATGAACATAATTAATGTCACTGAATTGTACATATAAAAAAAATTGTTGAAATGGCACATGTTTTTCTATACATATACTTACTACCATTAAAAACAAAAAGAACATAACGGTATGTAAAGGCAAGGTTTAAAGAAATGCCAACACTTAAGATTAGTGTGTTAGTAAAACCCATCAAACATTCTTAATTTGAACCCTCTTCATGCTTCAAGGACTTTCTTTACCTTCTCTCATCCCCTGGTGGGCATGCCCCCCAGTTTATGTCTGCTGCCTCCATTCAGGAGGTGTTTATTTCAGCCAATCCTTCCTTTCTCAGCCTGCAGGTGGGAAGTGGCTTATTAACACCACGCCTCTGTCTCAGAACTGCCTTGCCAAGGGGAACACAGGAGGCAGCTGCTTTTTCTCTTCACAGTAAACCACCTCCCAGTCGGCAACAATAAGACCATTTCCTTCGTCCTTGGCAGAGAATGGTGACCCTGAAATGCCCTGATACTCCTTGGTCGCCAACCCTTCTGCCTTGAAATGTGTTTTGCATACAAGAGCTTACTTTACACATTATCTGACTAATGCATCCAGACAGCCCTTCACCCCATGTCCCCCACTTTCATCTGCATCATCTTTCAACCCAGCTTCTTGCTGGAGATTTTTTTTTTTTTTAATTCTGGCAAATTAAAATTCACTTAAAAGAAAAATCTTTTAAATGAGCTAAATGAGCCTCTTCGCAGGAGTTAAGGTTTTTATAATTATGCCTAGTGGCAGGCAATCTCTAGTACAGTTTGACAATACTTTTCGGTTCTACTCTGCCCATGGGGCAGTGGAACAGACAAAGACTGTTCACTTTTGTTTCAGACTGATTAGTCTTATCTTTCCAACTAGTTTAGACATTCCCTGAGACCCATCTGAGACTTTCATGCAATGTTTTTATCGTCATAATCCATAAGTGCTAATAAAGCTCCTGCTTTGATGAGGTAGCAAGCAACAATCAGGAATATTTTCATCAAATTTGATGATATGCTACTGACAGGAGCAGTGGTGTGTGCGGGCGCGCGCGTGTGTGTGTGTGTGCGCGCGTGTGTGTATGGGGGGGGGTAGGAGGGAGGAGAGGTGTGGCGGGGGAAGCAGTGTGCCCAGGTACAGAAAGCAAGAAAGCGCATTGCTGGTAGAGAATTTAAAATAATCATCCATCTGCCTAAGGGTCAATCTGCCTTTTATTATGATCATACACCAGCACTTCTAAACCTTGTCACAGATAAAATGTTCCTCCCTACCTGTGTGGATTGTTCCCCTAGCCTCCACCGCCAGCCTTGGTACCACTGAATAGAAGGAATTTTATCAAAGGTCTGAAACATTCTTTCTCCATTTCCATCTCACATCACACACGCACACACATACACACATGTAATACTGTGAAATACAAGGGCCTTGATTTTCAATCGAAGCCCTGGTGGCACAGTGCTTAAAGAGCTTGGCAGTTAACCGAAAGGTCGGCCGTTGGAACCTACCAGTGGCTCCATGGGAAGAAGATGTGGCGATCTGTTTCCATAGTGAAGATTCACAGCCTTGGAAACCCAGTGGGGTAGTTCTGCTCTGTTCTATAGGGTTGCTATGAGTTGGAATCGACTTGGTGGCAACAGGTTTGGTTTATTGGTTTTTCTGATTTTCAATTTAACTAAAGGTGATAACTCACTCTGTTATGGATTATAACCAATAGCATCCATTAGCTGAATGTCTCCATTTTTACCCAAGGATAAGTTTCTCTGTAGTTATATACTAGGTTTACACTACAAACTGTGGCTTACGTACATTTTACTCTATAATGCATTTTTTTTATCTTATTCAAGCCACATTTATGTCTGTTTTATCTTCCTATGAAACTGGCATAGCCTTCTTGTTAACTCTCTGCCTGAAAGGTGGTTAGCTCCATAACGGCCTGACACACTGGCTCTTTTCTCATGTGCATTTCTTTCATCATTTCCAGGGCATTTCACTCTCTAAAACTCATCATCTTCCCACCCATCTGTAGCTTTTCCTATGAAATAAGCTGTTGTTGGGTGCTGCTGAGTACATTCTGACTCATAGTGAACCCATGTGCAGGAGTAGAACTTCCCCATAGGGTTTTCTTGGCTTTAATCTTCATGGGAACAGATTTCCAGGTCTCTCTCCCACGGAGCCGCTGGGTGGGTTTGAACCACTGACCTTTTGGTTAGCAGCCCAGTATTTAACTGTTGCACCACCAGGGCTTCTATGAAATAAATATGTGATGGTTAATGTTGTGTGTCAACTTGGCTAGGCCACGATTCCCAGTATTGTGTAATTGTCCTCCATTTTGTGATCTGATGTAATTGTTCTCCATTTTGTGGTATTGTGTAATTACCTTCCATTTAATGTATTGTAAATCTTAAACCTCTATATGTTAATGAAGCAGGATTAGTGCGGGCTATGTCTTGAGTCACACCCTTACTGAAGGGTGTGACTCAAATCATACCCTTACTCAGGTCATAATCTTACCCAAGTCACACCCTCACTCAAATAGCTGATGTAAGGGGAGTTTCCTTGAGGGTGTGACCTACATCCAACATGTATGGATGCTCTGGCAAAGCTCATTCTTGCTCGGATCCTGTGTTCGGCTCATCATCCTCTGGCCTCTGGTTCTTGGGATGTGAGCCAGCAGCCTCCTGTCTGACCTGCCATTTCTGGGATTCGCCAGCTTCTGCCAGTTTCTGAAGCCCTGTGAGCCAGCGGCCTGCTGTCTGACCTGCCAATCTGGGATTCATCAGCCCCTGCAAACATGGGAGTCAGGGGAAGCCTCCAGCCTGACACCTGACCCATGGATTTGGGACTTGCCAGCCTCCACAACCAACTGAGCCATTTCCTTGAGAGAAAATTTATATATATATGATCTGTTGCTGTCAAATCAATTCCAACTCATAGTGATCCTATAGGACAGAGTAGAACTGCCCCATAGGGTTTCCAAGGAGTGGCTGGTGGATTTGAACTGCTGACCTTTTCGTTAGCAGTTGAACTCTTAACTACTATGCCACCAGGGCTCCCACTAGTTTTGTTTCTCTAGAGAACCCAGCCTAAGACATTAAATATCTCCACATACTAATTTGGGTAGATACCTTACACCTTTCTCTTGACCACACTCTTCCTTGCTGCCACTATAAGACTCGTCTTATTACTCTCTCTATCTCCTTTATTTTAAGGAAGAGAAACTAACAAACAACAGAATTCCTTCAGAAAGCCAGACACTTTCATGAATATGATCTAATTTACTATACAAACCCCCTTGTGTAATAATTCACATTTACAAATGGAAAACAGAGGCTCAGGCTCCTACCATACTTTCCTCAGACCCACCCAGCTGGTGAAGCTCATCTTTGGAACCAGAGAAGCCTCTTTTGAATCTCAGCACCTCCCCCATTGCCTAGATCCAGTCCGGAAGACGCCCAAGCTTTAGTATTCTATAACTGATGTCCTCACCACGCCCTCTCAGGCACAATTCCCTCACCCTCCTCGCTTTGCTTTTCATCCTGCCTCTCCCTGCCTTTCTCCTGTTTAAACATCTCTCCTAGAATTGTCTCCCTTCCTTTGTCTTGACAGAGTCTTCTTTCAGCCAAGAGACTAGTTTTTCTTTGTGCCAGGTGTAAGCCACCAGGGAAGACTGCATTTAGAGACAGAGAAGGCATTTTTTCCATTAAATAAAGCTGTCTGAATTCATCTCTGGGAAAGGCATTTCTTTCTAACTAGGCAGAGACACCCGTTGTTCTATAGTTCCCACACAGGATCAGAAAAACGGGAGAAACCCATTTGTCTCCTACGTGAATTCCAGGCAGAGAATGAAGCCAACCATGTCTCTGTCAAAGGCTTGATGAACTCTCCAGGCAACATGAGCACTGTGTATGGCCAGGCGCCCCCCCCCAACACCCTCCACAGGCAGGCCACTCGCAGAAGGCCACTCGGGCAGCTGCAGTCCATTTCCTTTAGAGAATATTGCATGAGACCTGAGAATCATTGCTCTTCACCCAGCCCACATTAACCCTCTAGAAAATCTACAATGAAATCCGAGAGGTCACCCACCTTCTGCACGATAGGCGACACTGTGTATGTGTTTAGCTTTAAGTGACATATCTCTGGGTGGATTCTCAGAGAAGATTAATATAAAGGTATACAGTACTAGATCAGTTCCTGTAATCACAAAAACACCTCTCCTCCTCCCCACTACCAAGACAGACTCACAACAGCATCCTTCAACCACTGAAGGACAATCCTTATAAAAGCCAAAGAAAATACTCATGAAAGAATCAGGATGCTTTGATATTTAAATTCAAATATTTCAGCAAGAGAAGAAAAAAACACCAGATGTTTGCATAAGTCATTACTGGTGCAGTTTTGCTTTTGTCAGATAACCTTTTACAAAGCAATTTGATTATCTCCCTGGCTAATAGTTTCTCTGGGTTAATTAACAGGTTAATTGATATTTTTAATTCTCTATCAGATTGAAGTCTCTTTCCAAAGAAAGTTAGATTTGCTTCCTACAAACGAATAGTAGACTTGTCGTTGATAGTCAAAACAAAAAAATGTCTTCTTGCTAGCATGCTCAAATAGAGAAAGTCTCGTTTCTCACTAGTCTGTTCACTTCCTTACTCACATGCTTTTCCTGAGGAACCCAAAAATTTATGCCAGAATTTGAGATGTTGCCAAAAAACAGATTTTAATCGTTGTTAACTTCACCACCATTGTCAGTTTTTAACACCTGTAGGGCCCCAGATTCATATCTATGAATCTTGTTGTTGGGTTTAGCTGCTATCCATCCAGTCAACTCCCAGCTCACTGCGACCCCACGCACAATGGAACGAAACGCTGCCAGGTCTCACTCCATTCCCCATAATCGGTTGTGGATCCGACCATTGTGATCCATAGGTTTTTCATCAGCTGATTTCTGAAGTAGATTACCAGGCCTTTCTTCCTAGTCCATATTAATCTGGAAGCTCCACTGAAACTTGTTCAGCATCATAACAACACGCAAGCCTCCACTAACAAACAGGTGGTGGCTGAGCATGAGGTACATTGGCTGGGAATCAAACCCACGTCTCCTGCAAGAAAGGAGAGAATTCTAGCACTGAACCACCATTGCCCCCCTATGAATCTTAGGGCCACCCTACTCATAGCTACGCTCTAGGATCTGGGTGACCCAGTTTTATAATCAGTAGGCTTAAACAGTGGAAGCACATGCCAAGACATGCCCTTTTTTCCCACTGAGGTGAAATTTGTTGTTATGTGCCATCGCGTTGATTCCGACTCATAGAGACCCTATATGAGAGAGTAGAGCTGTCCCACAGGGTTTCCCAGGCTGCAATCCTTATGGGAGCAGATCACCAGGTCTTTTCTCTAGAGGAGCGGCAGGTAGGTTCGAACTGCTGACCCTTAGGTTAGCAGCTGAGTGCTTAACCTTGTGCACCATGGCAAATTGCACGGATCTTAAGTTTACAATTCAATGAGTTTTGACAAATGTATACAATCATTGGAATGTATGCACTTAAATGTACACACTCTTCCTTTCCCTACCAAGTTAATCTCACTCCTGCCATCCCACAGGCAACGGCTCTATCCTGATTTCTTTCACTGTTTTTGAACTTCTTACACATTCAGTTACAGAATATGCATCATTTTATCTGGCTTCTTCCGCGTAACGTTACGTTCTAGGGATTCATGCATGTTACGTTGTGTATTAGTCAACACCTGTTGCCACTGAGCTGGCCCGCAACTTCTGGCAACCCTGTGTTAAGAGTAGAACTGCTCCATCAGGTTTTCTTGGCTGTAATCTTCGTGGAAACAAATCGCCAGGCCTTTCTTTTTCTTACGTGGAGCTGCAGTGGGTTCACCTGCCAATCTTTAGGTTAGCAGCTGAGAACAAATTGCTTGAGCCACCCTACAGTCTTTTTTCTTGCTCACTAATATTTTATTGTTTGAATGTACCACTATTTGTTCATCCATTATCATGCTGAAAGATAAATTTTGTTGTTTTCCAGTTCTGCGTATCATGAATAAAACTATCAGCATTGCTGTACAAGTCTTTTTTTGGACATATGTTTTCATTAGTGTTAGGTAAACAGCTAGGAATGCAAGAGATTACAACTGGGTAACATAAGCTAAACTTAATAGGAAACTCTCAACATTTATCCAAAATAGCTTTACCTATTTTATACTTCCACCAACAGTGTATGGGAATTCTGTTGTTTCATACCCTTGCCAACATTTTGTGTTGTCAATCTTTTTGATTACAGGCATTTTAGTGTGCTGTGAAGTGGCATCTCAACATGGTTTTACTTGTCATTTCCTAGTGACAATTAAATTATAGTGTTGGCGAAGAATACTGAATATACCATGGACTTCCAGAAGAATGAACAAGTCTGTCTTGGAAGAAGTACAGCCAGAATGCTCCTTCGAAGTAAGGATGGCAAGACTTCATCCCACGTACTTTGGACATGTTATCAGGAGAGACCAATCCCTGGAGAAGGACATCATGCTCAGCACAGCAAAGGGTCAGCGAAAAACTGGAAGACCCTCAATGAGATGGATTGACACAGTGGTTCCAACAATGGGCTCAAACATAGCAATGATTGTGAGGATGGTGCAGGACTAGGCAGTATTTCACTTTGTTGTACATAGGGTGGCTATGAGTTGGAACCGACTCGATAGCAGCTAACAATAACAACAACAACGACAATGTATGATGTTGAGCACCAGGCCATGTACTTATTGACCATTTATGTAGCTTCTTTTGTAAAGTGCCTATTCAAGTCTTTTGTGCACTTGTAATTTTTGATATGTAAGAGTTTTTTTTAATATATATTGTAGATAAGTCCTTTGTCAAATATATGCAATATGAATATAACTTTTTCAATCTGTAACGATTATTCATTTTTTTTAACAATGTCTTTTGATAAGCAGAAATTTTTATTTTGATGAAGTCCAATTTACCAGTTTCTTTTATAGCAATGCTTTTTGAGTCTAAGATGTCTTTACCAACCCCAAAGTTAGGATATTTTCCCTTTTTTTAATTGCTTCAGAATTTTAACTTTTATGGTTAGGTATACGATTCATCTAAAATCCATTATTATTTGTGATGAGAGGTAGGAGTAAAGGTTCATTTTCCCCCATTTATTTATCAAGGCCTTCCCACCTGTAACGGATTGAATTGCATCCCTCCAAAAATATGTCAACTTTGCTAGGCCACGATTCCCGGAATTGTGTGATTGTCCATCATTTTGTCATCTGATGTGATTATCTGTGTGTTGTAAATCCTACCTCTATGATGTCAAATGAGGCAGGGCTCAATCTATAAGATTAGGTTGTGTCTTAAGCCAATCTCTTTTGAGATATAAAAGAGAGAAGTGAGCAGAGACACATGGGGGACTTTGTACCACCAAGACAGCAGCACCAGGAGCACAGAGTGTGTCCTTTGTACCTGGGGTTCCTGCACAGAGAAGCTCTTAGACCAGGAGAAGATTCATGACATGGACCTTCCCTCAGAGCCAATGGAGAGAGAGGGCCTTCCTCTGGAGCTGACACCCTGAGTTCGGACTTCTAGCCTACTAGGCTGTGAGAGAATAAATTTCTCTTTGTTAAAGCCATCCACTTGCGGTATTTCTGTTATAGCAACACTAGATGACTTAAGACACCACCTTATCAAAAATCAATTGTCTATATATGTATGTGCACTGTTCATTTCTGGACTCTCCAGAAACATGTTCCATTGTGTACTTTAAATCTTTGATATACTTACTGAAACGTTGCCTGATTGTTCCATCTATTAGTGACAGGGGGTGTAAAAATCTCCAACTATTTGTTGGCTTATCTACTTATTCCTTTAATTCTGTCAGTTTTTTGCTTCATGCATTTCAAAGCTCAGTTATTGGATATACACGTGTTTATTATTTTTTGTCTTTCTGATTAATAGGGTCACTATGAGTTGGTTTGGTTTTTTGGTTTCTCTGATTAATTAACCCTTTTTTTTAGTGTTTCCTTGTTTTTGACAATATTCTTTATCTTGAAATCTACCTTGTCTGATATTAATATAGCTATAGCAGCTTTTTTATGTTTATTGTTTTCATAGTATATCTTTTACTACTTGTCTTAGTCATCTAGTGCTGCTATAACAGAATTACCACAAGTGGATGGTTTTAATGAAGAGAAGTTTATTTCCTCACAGTTAAAGTAGGCTAAAAGTCCAAATTCAGGATGTCAGCTCCAGGGGAAGTCTTTCTCTCTCTCTTGGCCTTCTCATCAGTGTTCCCCCGGACTAGGAGCTTGTCGGCGCAGGGACCCCGGTCCAAAGACGTGCTCTGCTCCCTGCACTGCTTTCTTGATGGTATGAGGTCCCCAACTCTCTGCTTGCTTCCCTTTCCTTTTATCTCTTGAGAGATAAAAGGTGGTGCAGGCCACATCCCAGAGAAACTCCTTGGATCAGGGATGTGACCTGGGTAAAGGTGGTGTTACAATCCCACCCTAATCCTCTTTAACATAAAATTACAATCACAAAATAGAGGCCAACCACACAATTCTGGGAATCATGGCCCAGCCAAATTGATACACACATTTTCTGGGGGACATAATTCAAACCATGACACTACTCTTTCCTTTTCAATCTTTGTGTTTAAAGTGTGTCCCTTGTAGATGGTATATAGATAGGTTTGGATTTTTTTTTAAATTCCCATATGATAATCTCTACTTTTTAATTAGTATATTTAATCAAGTTACATGTAATGTAATTATTTATAGTTTTTTTAAAAAAAATTTGCTATATTGGTATTCTACGTATTCGGTCTACTCGTCGTTCCTCTATTGATACTTTTCTACATTCTTTGGGGTTAATCACATGTATTTTAGTATTCCATTTTAATTTCTATTGGCATTTTAGGTATAGCTCTATTATTACTATTATTATTATTGTTATTATTCAAGGGATTGCAATAAGAATCCTTAACTGCTCGTTGTCTGTTGTTGTTAGATGCCATCAAGTTGATTCCGGCTCATAGTGACCCTATGCACAACAGAATGAAACACTGCCCGGTCCTGTGCTATCCTCATGATTATTGTTATGCTTGAGCTCATTGTTGCAGCCACTATGTCAATCCATCTCCTTGAAGGTTTTCTTCTTCTTTGGTGACCCTCTAATTTACCAAGCATGATGTCCTTCTCCAGGGACTGGTCCCTCCTGATAACGTGTTCAAAGTATGTGAGACAAAGTCTCGCCATCCTTGCTTTTAAGGAGGATTCTGGCTGTACTTCTTCCAAGACAGATTTGTTCATTCTTTTGGCAGTCCATGGTATATTCAATATTCTTCCCCCACACCATAATTCAAAGGTGTCAATTCTTCTTCAGTCTTCCTTATTCATTGCCCAACCTTCGCATGCATATAAGGTGATTGAAAACACCATGGCTTGGGTCAGGCTTGGGTCAGGTGCACCTTAGTCTTTAAAGTGACACATTTGCTTTTTGACAACTTCAGAGAGGTCTCTTGCAGCAGATTTGCCCAAGGCAATGCGTCCTTTGATTTCTTTACTGCTGCTTCCATGGGTGTTGATTGTGGACCCAAGTAAAATGAAATCCTTGACAACTTCAATCTTTTCTCTGTTTATCATGACGTTGCTTATTGGTCCAATTGTGAGAATTTTTGTTTTCTTTATGTTGAGGTGTAATCCATACTGAAGGCTGTAGTCGTTGATCTTCATCTGTAAGTGCTTCAAGTCCCTCTCACATTCAGCAATCAAGACTGTGTTATCTGCATATAGCAGGCTGTTACTGAATTTTCCTCCAATCCTGAGGATGCATTCTTCTTCATGTAGTACAGCTTCTCAGATTATTTGCTCAGCATACACACTGAATAAGTATGGCAAAAGGATACAACCCTGACACACACCTTTCCTAACTTTAAACCATGCAGTAGCCCTTGTTCTGTTGGAACAACTGACTCTTGGTCTACGTACAGGTTCTGCATAAGCACAATTAAGTGTTCTGGAATTCTCATTCTTTGCAATGTTATCCATTATTTGTTATGATTCACACAGTCCAATGCCTTTGCATAGTCAATAAAACACAGGTAAACATCTTCCTGGTATTCTCTGCTTTCAGTCAAGATCCATCTGACATCAGCAATGATATTCTTCACTCCATGCCCTCTTCTGAAGCTGGTTTGAATTTCTGGCAGTTCCCTGTCAATATGCTGCTGCAACTGCTTTTGAAGGATCTTCAACAAAATTTTACTTGTGTGTGCTGTTGATATTGTTTGATAATTTCCGCATTCTGTTAGATCATCTTTCTTTGGAACGGGTGCAAATATGGATCCTCTTCCAGTTGTTTTGCCAGGTAGCTGTCTACCAAATTTCTTGGTATAGATGAGTGGGTACGTCCAGCACTGCATCTGTTTATGAAACATCTCAATTGATATTCTGTTAATTCCTGGAGCCTTGTCTTTCACCAATGCCTTCAGTGAAGCTTGGACCTCTTCCTTCAGTACCATCAGTTGTTGATCTTACGCAGGGGCACTGACATTAAAATAGTAGAATTCAAAAACTTTAAGAGCTGAAGACAACTTGGATAAAATACAATCTCAGTATCCCATTATGAAAGAGAAAGGTGGGGTCAGGAGAGATAAGATGATTTGTTCAAAATCACTTTGCTTAAAATCTCCTCTAAAAGGAAATGTCTTCATTTTCTTCTCAGGAAACGGCATTATGTGACAATATTTTTATAAACATAAAATCTTTATTTTATATAAATCTTTAAAAAGACCTACTGTTTAAGGGTAATTTCTTGTTCATGAGATGCTTGCAAAAATAAAAATAGTTTTAAAATGTTAGCACTTTAAAAACTGATCATACTTTGCAAAAGACGTCGTATGTCATCAAATTGTGTTGCTAATGTGAATTTCCTCTGGATGTTATAAAGATTCTTTTTTGTATTGCTATTTAATTTTGAAATCTAACTCTATACATTGGGGACAGTTGGTGATTTCCATTTTGGAAACAAAACCATTCAAGCTCTCATAATTAAACTAAGAATCTGGAGATGTTCATTTTAAGATTATGTTGTTCAATGTACACGGCAAATTAAGAAAGTTATAAGGTTTTAATTTAATGTCATGATTTATAAGAGATGAAGCTTTGCAATTTTTTGAAGTAGGCTGGGGGACCAATTCAGAAACATTTAAAGTATGCCATTTCCCCAAAGTTCAGTGTTAGTGATATCTTAGAGCACAGAAGTTAGAAGTCATTCTTGAGGCCTCTCTTTCCCTTACCCCCATGACCAATGAGTCACTAAGTCACATGGATTTTACATCATAGTATCTCTGAACTGTGTCCACTTTTCTTGACCTCAACTGTCAAAGTCATGGTCAGAGTTGCCTTGGTCCCTTGCCACAGCAGCCTCCTAGCTGCTCTACTCTCATCCATCCTCACTCTCCTCTAGTCTATTCTCCATACTGTAGCTAGAAAAAAGGGGTGAGGGGTTCTCTATGTGAAAAAATCTCATATCATCTCCACCCTACTCTAACCCCCAAACCCTTCTAGTGGGTTTTCATTACTCTTAGGATAAAGTACAAACTCTTTAACTTGGCTTCCAAGCATGGCAGGAGTGGGCACAGCCCCGACCATCTTTCCCTTCACCTCTGCCCTAGCACCAATGCTCTCAACCTGCTCCTGCCCCACAGGGTTTGGTCACTTCTCTCTGCCTATTCTTCCCATCCTTTCACTTCACTTTTACTCCTCCTTCTGATCTCACTTTTAGCTTGGATACTCGGGAAAGCCTTGCTTGACTTTGCTGACTTAAATCCCATGCTTATAGGCCCTTAGCACCTTTTTCAGTTTCAGAACACTTGTCACAGGCACAATTTTATATTTGCTTATGCAGTTACATTTGCTTCCTGTATGTCTCCCTGACTATATGTTATTAGCTCTATGTTTGCTCACCACTGAATCCTGGTACTTAGCATAATGCCCAGCACATAGTGGATGCTCAAGAAGTACTTGTCAAACAGATGAGTGAATAACTAAATGCATGAACAATAAGCACATACATTTATTATCTACAGTCAGCGAACCATGCCGTGGTCTGGTGGACGAGGCTTCTCTTCATAGTAGAGATGGTCTGCATTATGATTTGTTTTTCCTTGATCATTGTGGGATTTTAGATATATCCAATATGGATCCTGCCTATGAAGGACTCTGGGACTGAGCAAGAGTGACTGTTTGGACAGTAACTCTGTCCATAGTTAGACAGGGACATTAAACCAGACTCCTCTCTCTTCCCCCCTCCCTCCAGGACCAACAGCTACTGTTTAAGGGCCTTTAAGTGTAAATCCAGCCATCAATTAGCAAAGTAAACTCCTCAGGACCATCCCCTTGCCCCTTCCAGGTTTTCAAAGTTTACCTTACCTTCCCTTCCTCTTGCCCCTTCCAGGTTTTCAAAGTTTACTTTACCCTCCCTTCCCCTTGCTGAGGGGTGCCTGTATCCCCTTCCTCTCCCCTTTTGCAATTCCCCCACTCTTTGAGTATATAAGTGTTAGAACAAAGCCCCCTCCCCCTCATCATGTTACCAATATCATAACCTAGCTTAAGTATCAGCGCTTCATGGTTTTCTCTCATGAGAGTCTGGGCTGCCCTCCTGTAGGTAAGTTTCCCCTTATTAAAATCTTTTGTCTAGTTAACCTAGCTTTTACCGCCTCTGTCTTTGGAATCCGAAGGAAACTTTTCCTAGAGCATTTGGGGGCTACTTTACCATCCCCGGAAACCCTGGTGGCATAGTGGTTAAGTGCTATGACTGCTAACCAAAAGGTCAGCAGTTCAAATCCACCAGGCGTTCCTTAGAAACGCTATAGGGCAGTTCTACTCTGTCCTAAGGGTCGTTACGAGTTGTAATCGACTCGATGGCAGTGGGTTTGGTTTTTTTGGTTTGGGTTACCACCCCTCAGTCTGCATTTCTGGTACCACCCCAACTGCTGACCAGACGGGGCCCTATGAGTCATCTCCTGTTATTGACATATAAAAATCAAACCAAACCAGTTGCCATCAAGTCGATTCTGACTCATAGCAACCCTATAGGACAGAGGAGAACTGCCCCACAGGGTTTCCAAAGAGTGGCTGGTGGATTCAGACTGCTGACCTTTTGGTTAACAGCTGAGCTCTTAACCACTGCACCACCAGGGCTCTGTTTAATGGTTAGCTTGGGGCTAGAGATTTGTTACGGGATGTGGAACTGACATTTCGTATGCAAATGTATTTAATCAGTATAGGTGTGGAACCCAAGACTCAATTCTCCTTAGCACTCTGTTGTATTCAGCAATTTTCACCTTTGGCTTCCCAACCTCAAAATCAAAGGGTTGCTTTCTTAAGGATTATCATTTTAAAAATAATTATATAGTATTTATGGAAGGGGTAAAAGTCCTAGAATTAAATGAACAGAAACAAACAAAACATCATTCCCATGGCCTGTAAATATTAGGGTATCACCGCTCTAGCCAACCAAGCCATCAAAGGGTTCCTACTTGAGCACTTGAGCTTTAAACTCCACATCTTGAGTACTGATCATCAAAGATCTAAAGTAAGAGAGGCAGCGCTTATAATGCAGATTTATCAAGTGCTGAAAACATCTGCTAGAGCTAGAGACACTTACTGAAAGTTGTCTATTGTCTGTGTTTTATTTTATGTCAAACTCCTCATTTATGTTAAGAGCTGTAGAAACAAACTTCTTGTTGACCTGTGGCATTAGAGAAAGCACAGAGCAAGTGGAATTTAAGTTGTGGCTTAAAAGATGTGCAACGTTTGGTTTCAGTGAGAGGAAAAGGAGGGCCAAAATGGTACATTATGAGCAGAGTCTTAGAAATGAAGACTGAGCTATTTGGATGCTAAGGTGGATTCATAGGGGCAGAGAAAGAGTAGCTATGCCTGGATACTGAAGGTAGAATGCAGGAATCCTGTGACATGGGACAGAGGTTTTCCTGTCCCATGGCCACAGAATTATGCACAGCAAATATTCTTCATTTTTTCTAACTAATTTGGTGAGAATTAAACTCTCAGTTTACCATGAATTAATATGCCTTTTTTAATAATATAAAAGAGTTCTACTTAAACTAAAGGGTAATTATTGGGGATGCTGTAACATGACCCTTATCTCTGAAAAGGGTATGGACTGCTTCCAACATTGTTCACCACTCGTATTTTTAATTCAGCTGAGGTGAACAGCAATTCTCAGATGCCTTCACATGTCTAGCTATTATAACCATTTGAATAAAATTTTCAATAGTTAAGCCACCTTTTGTGATTTACTGTCCAAAAACTAAGCCACTGAGTCATGGGCCTGAAAAGGTCATCAAATCTGCCAGGTTTAACAAAAGCAATAAAGGAACAAAGAGAGGCTGGATGGTGGAAGGAAGGAACCTGAGAGGTAAGCACCGAAGGCTGTTTTCATGCTGGGCACGTGGCCAACCCTCTTCAAACACTAGCTTGGAGACCTGTACATACTATTCACACATACAGTAAAACACAGTCACTAATTCAAGACCAACCACAAGACAAGGATGAAAGCACCTCCCCCTACTCTCCAACCCCGCAATTCTCCTACCCCTACACACACACAGACATACACACACACACACACACACACCCCTCATCCCACTTAAGAGCCCCTGGATCTCTGAAATAGTTACAGCAAACTTGTTCACTAAACCTCTGTGCTAACTCTGTAGGAAGGATATGCAGGCATTTTCTCCTGACTTGTTAGCTGCCAGTGAGTTGGCCCCAACTCATCGTGACCCCACCCACAACAGAATGAAACAATGCCTGGTCTTGCACCATCCCCATGATCAGTTGTGGATTGGACTGTTGTGGTCCATAGGGTTTTCACTGGCTGATTTTCGGAAGTAGAACACCAGGCCTTTCTTCCTAGTCTGCCTTAGTCTGGAAACCTATTCAGCATCATAGCAACACACAAGACTCCACTGACAGATGGGTGGTGGCTGTACTGAGGTGCATTGGCTGGGAATCGAACTAGCATTTCCTGCATGGAAAGCAAGAATTATACCACTGAAAACCCTTAATTTATACACAAGTCCAGCAAAAAAGATTGGTTCCCCATTGGCACCCTATTTCTCTGAAAGTGCCAGATGGAAGCTTCAGATAACAGGTCAGGTGAGCTCTGAAGCAGGTTCCTGACACTGAGGTATTTATTGACAATCTATAGTGAACTCAAGGAGTCAGAACAAATTCCCAGCAGAAGCAAAGAACAGAATAAAACTATAGGTGGTACCCTTTGCTTAAGAAAGTCGGCAAGCAAGTAATACTGTTTAGAAAATTTCCCATAAAATAGATGCAATATAATATGGACTGAATTCCGTCCACCAAAAATATGTGTTGTAATCCTAACTCCTGTACCTATGGATGTAATCCCATTTGGGAATAGGGTTTTCTTTGTTATGGCAATAAGGCCATGTTAGACTAGGGTGTACCCTAACCCTAATCACTCCCAGGTTATAAGGAGCAGCACAGACACAAAGATAGGCCAATACAAATAGGGGAAGATGAAGCCACCTGAGGACTGCCAAGGAACTGAGGAAAGCTGGAAAAGACAAGGACCTTCCCCTAGAATGACAGAGAGAGCCTTTCCCCAGAGCCAGTGCCCTGAATTCAGACTTGTGGACTCCTGAACCGTGAGAAAATAAATCTCTATTCTTTAAAGCTGCCCACTTGTGGTATTTCTGTTACAGCAGCACATGGTGACTAAGACACAAAGTTAAAAAACAAAACAAAAGCTTAAATTTGTAAACACCAGTTACCTGTAAAAGTTCCTCCTTCCTCGAGAATGTCAGATGAGTGAAGTGTTCATGTGAATCCCTGTATGTGTGGGCGAGCGTATGTGTTTGTTTGTCCACAAGTACAGTCAAATCATGAAAACCTTAAAGGTTCAGGGAGTAGAGTGTCAAGATTAATTTTGTTTGCTGGGTTAAGAAACACTGTTAAAAATCCTTCTGAACTGTGTAAAATGTCCTCTTGCCTTAGTAAGTAGGTTGTGATGAAGGGATTTTATCTTTGGAGATGAAGAGCACTACTGATTCAGGAGTTCCATCATTTGACTAACTGGCTTCATTGTCCTGGCCTAGAGGTGCGAATTCTGGAAGTAGCAGTCACTGGCATTACAAAGTACTAACCCAAGAATTAAAGCAAACTCTCTGCTTTATGCCATTCAACTCTGTCTTAAGCCCTGCATGAGCAAAAAGTCTTATGAAGTAAAATTTTAGGGTAATAAATTTTTAGTGTACCAAGAAATCTGCAAAATATACAGTCCCCAAATATAGACCCATTCTAGGAAATTTACATAAGTACACCTCCTTGATGTGTGTATAAAACCCACTGCCACTAAGTTGATTTCAACTCATAGTAACACTACAGGACACAGTAGAACTTCTGCATAGGGTTTCCAAGGCTATAATCTTCACAAAAATCCTCACTACTGGACCAATAAGCAACATCATGATAAACGGGGAAAAGACTGAAGTTGTCAAGGATTTCACTTTACTTGGATTCACAATCAACACCCAGGGAAGCAGCAGTCAAGAAATTAAAGGATGTATTGCATTGGGCAGATCTGCTGCAAAAACCTCTTTAAAGCGTTGAAAAGCAAAGATGTCACTTTGAGGATTAAGCTGTGCCAGAACCAAGCCATGGTATTTTCAATTGCCTCATATGCATGTGAAAGCTGGACAACGAATAAGGAAGATCGAAGAAAAACTGATGCCTTTGAATTACGGTGTTGGTGATGAATATTGACTGCCGAAAGAATAGGAGCCCTGGTAATGCAGTGTTTAAGCACTCTACTGCTGACCGAAAGGTTAGTAGTTCGAATGCACCAACTGCTAGTTGGAAGAAAGATATGGCAGCCTTGGAAACCCTATGTGGCAGCTCTACTCTGTCCTAAAAGGTCACTATGAGTCAGAATCAACTTGATGGCAGTGGGTTTGGTTTTGGCCAGAAGAAGGAGCAAATCTATCTTGGAAGAACTACCACCAGAACGTTCCTTAGAAGGAAGGATGTCGAGACTTTCTCTCATATACTTTGGACAAGTTATCAGGTGGGACCAGTCTCTGGAGAAGGACATCATGCCTGGTAAGTAGAGGGTCAGGGATAAAGAGGAAGACCTTCAACGAGACAAACTGATGCCGTGGCTGCAATAATGGGGTCAAACAAAGCAACGACTGTGAAGATGGCACAGAACCGGGCGGTGTTTTGTTCTGTTGTATATAAGGTTGCTATGAGTCGGAACCGACTCAACGGCACCTAACAACATCAACAACAATCCTCTTGGAAGCAGACTGCCACATCCTTCTCCCAAGGACCGGCTGGTGGGTTCGAACTGCAGACCTTTTGGTTAGCAGCCAAGCACTTAACCACTGTGCCACTATGGCTCCTTTGGAGTGTCTAGAGATGCAAATTTCTGATGCCCTTAAGTCAAACAATTCATTCATTAAATTCCAGGGCTTGCTTTTGACAATCCTTCAATTTTGGCATATGTGCTGGAAATTAGAGATGGCTACATATACTTAAAGAATGTATGCTTGCATGTTTAGCCCTGCTGTTTAATAGAAAAGTGATTTATAATGCCCAACTGGCAGAGCGAGATTCTGTAGTGGTGGAGTGGTGCATTTTCCAATGAGCTGAACGATGGTTTCAGGGCATGAATTATATGTCCGCATGTAAACAGAAAGACAGGAAAAATGATGAATCATCTCCTACTATCTCTTAGTGCAAAAGTGCAGACTCTATAATTTAAAATTTACTTTACTGCCAGCAATACCCATATAATGTGATCATACACAAAACAGCCTATCAAATGCATTAGGAAACAAAAGCTACATTAAGGTTTCCTGCAACTCAAAGAAAGCCCATGAATAATTTATATTTCCACACACTAGGCCACCAAAAGGCGAGTACATACGCAGTGTACTTAATTCTGAAGAAAATGGATAAATTAGCTGAATAATTTGACTCAATATCAATGTGCTATTTCAGACAACTTGAAAGATAAAGTTGTCCTTGCACATTTCTTTGAAGGTAATCTGTGAGTTTGGGCAATGTATGGTGACAGAGATTGTTGTGTAGGAGTACCTGGATGGTACAAATGGTTAACACACTTGGCTACTAACCTAAAGGCTGGAGATTTGAGTCCACCCAGAGGCACCTTCGAAGAAATGCCCAGTGATCTACTTTTGAAAAAGCTGCCATTGAAAATGCTGTAGAGCACAGGTCTACTCTGACACACATGTAGTTGCCAAAGGCAAGTGGTTAATTTTTGTATGGCTGTTTGACTTGGGCAGGCTAGGTAAGGATAGGGCCCTGCACAGGATTGAGGAAGTCAGCAATCTCCAGTAATGGTGCTTCTGCATCTATTTTGCTCTCTTTGGAAGGCAAATGGATAGCTTCCCTGGATCTGAACTGCCCCTCTACCCAAAGGCAGTGTCAATGCAAAATCCATCTCAGCACATGGACCACTTCTGCCACGGTAATTTGCGTTCTACTGATAAAATGCGGAAAGTAATGTTGAATGGGTTTTAAATGTGAACTGCATCACCATTCTTTGATTTAGTTTGCTTCTTTTTTATATTAATTACATTCAGGATGAGAGACATAAACTTTAATATCCAGTAAGCTACAGCAGAGTTGGAATGTATAATGAATCATATCTAGTTCTTTCCCTCCTGACTTCTACAGATTCTCTTCCAACCCGATGCTGCCTGCACCACCACATGCCCCCTTCTCATCAGCCCTAGTCTGCGACTGATTATCCAGCAGGCCCTTCACGACTTGTGCCCCTTTGTCCTTCCTCCTTCCTTAGTGCTCATGTCAGTGCTGTTGAGCATCTCTATCCAGGGCAGGGCAGAAGAAAATGGAAAACAGAAACGACTGCACTGGCAACTCCTGCCAGAGTGAGGAAGCCAGAGGTGGGAATTCAGGACTAATGGAAGGCTCAGGGATCATCTACATCTTTCCTTACTATGCATCTTCTTGCTTCCATTAGCAGGGATAAGGGAAAGTTGGTTATAGATGCACGCTTTTAAGAATAATATGACTGTTCATAATTTATAGACTCTTATTTTATTTTAGAAAATGTAATTTTGCAAGAACAGGTCTATCATGTTACCTAAATACTGATCATTCTAATGCTCATAAACGAAATCTTATTGCCCCATTGTACGTACATTAACATTTCAGAGATATATTATTGTCAGTTGCCAGAAACTGTTAATACTTAACATTTTCCTGTTCCATCCCATCCCATCCTTCCTTTCTTTTTTTCTTTTGTGAGTCAAATGATGAGTAATTCTATACAAACAAACACATGAAAGTTCCAAGTCTCACTCTTACTTAAAAAGTGCTGGACGTAGCTTTAGAGCTCAAAGGATTTGTTGGCTGAAAGAACCCTGCAGCCAATGAGCAGAAGAAAACAAATGCAGTGGCCATGCCCTTCTTTTTCTGTTTGTTTATGTCTGTCCTCTTACCAAAAGGTATTTAAGTAGAGAATTTACCTACTGGTAAATTGGGGGAAAAAAAAAAATTTTTTTTTTTTTTTTTAAATGGCAGCTTCCTTAAGATGGGGGCTTGTGTTTAAAACTTGACAAGGTGTTTTTTTATTTTTTATTTTTTATTTTATTGTACTTCAGGTGAAGGCTTACAGAACAAATAGTTTCTCATGAAACAGTAGTACACATGTTGTTTTATGACATTGGTTA
>NW_004443956.1:17164030-17237785 GCF_000243295.1 Trichechus manatus latirostris | reverse complement strand
TACTCACCAAGGTAGAATGTAGAGCATTGTCTTTATAAGCTGTGTCCTGCCAATTGAGCTAGATGTTCCCCGAGACCATGGTCCCCACAGCCCTCTGCCCAGCAACTCAGTCCCTCAGGGAGTTTGGATGTGTCAATGGGGCTTCCATGGACAAGGTAAGTGTTTTTACTCCCATCATTTTGTGGGAAGTAAAACTGTCTACATGTGGAGCATCCAATCAGAATCAAAATAGAATTATATATTTTCAGTTGTTTCCTTAGACCTTGTTTTCTCTTTCAGTGGTGGTTTTTGCTTCCATGGATAAATCACTAAGTCAGATTGAAGTAGGCTGAAGTGTGAAGCCCTAACACATATGTGAGATCTGTAATTTGGTGACATCTACAATGATACCAAAACTTAAATTGTGCTGAAACAACAGCAACCCAGTCGACTTTATCCAAGGGTGCAGCCATGCATAGGATGGGTCTGTAGGAACGAGGACACATCACGTCTGTCTCTCCCTTGGGCTAGGCACGTCATGGGTAACTGAATTGGATTTACCAGTTGGTGGGAAAGAAGAACTACTACTAGCTGTTCTGTAAAATGAAAGTGGTCCCTCCTACCCCCAGTTTTAAAGAAAAGTTTGTCATAAGCTCATTCTCATTTTTATGGTTGAAAATGCCCACATTCTTCCTCAGATTCCCTCCCCAAAGTTAAGAGCTCCTGAAGCTCTGCCCTCATCACTGAACCCAGCATGAGGAGAGGCGGTGGCGGCTTCAAGTCTAGCCCTCCCTTGTCCCTCAGACCCTCCTAAATCTTATAATTTTTATATGGCAACATACTTGATTTTATATCTTCAAATAAGAGTAGCCATCCACTGTTTTCCCAGAAAGAGACCTTGGAGAAACTATACAATAAAATCTGTAGTTGCCATCCAACAGCAAATCTGGAAGGAATTCCAGGAGGCTCACTTTCTCTTATTTCCCAGAGATTTTCTTTGTGTGTGTGTGTTCCTCTCATCACGGAGTTAGCTGGGCACCTGATGGCTCCTGCAAGGTCCCTGGTGTCAGGCCACACTGTGATTCCTCCTAAAGTCCAGAGTTAAACTATCTGACAATGGGCAGGTTCCTTCAGGAACTCAAAACTGTTGTCTTCCCTGCAGGCGGAGGGAGAAGAGGGCCTGGGAAGTGCATCTGTTTACTGGCCCAAGACTGTCCCCCTTGTTTTCCCTTAAGAAAGCAGTAGGTATCAAGTACAAGATAAATTGGCTATGTTGTGTTGGCTGGTCAAAGAATTCAGTCTAATATTCAGAAAATTCTCTGCAAGTGCCCTGTCCTTCACATCATTCAGCAGGGGAGATTTAATAATCAAGGAACCCAGTGGCCCAGAGATAGGGAAAGTGCCATAGGCCAGTGTTTCTTTTTAAAGTGCAAATGAGTTATCTGGGGATCTTGTTAAATCGTAGATTCTGACTCAGTAGGCCTAGGGTGGGCGCTTCAATGGTACATTCCAAAAATGCTCTCAGGTGATGTCAAGAAGGCTGATCCACAGACCACACTTATGAGTAGTAGGGCTACGGGAAAAACAACAAAAAGGCTGTTTCTCTTCAGCTTGTACCAACCTTAGGGCAATCAAGATGAAGCCTGTTTCTCCCTTCTCTGAAGATCAGACCTCAACTGGCTTTGGAGAAAGGGATTCTGGTTAGCGTTCTCTTTTCTTTTACTCTCCAAAACCATTCACATACCACAGAGCTTTCCAACCTCTCTCCTAATTCTACAGTTCTACTTGATAGCACCCAAGTCTCCTTGTCTCCCTTCACATGTGAAGGGAATTGACAGGGGTGAGTATTTATTAAGCTGCTTCTGTATATCGGGAAATAGATCATTTGAAACGTACAGCACTACAAGATACATGTTTTTATCCCTAGTTTAGAGATAAGGAAATGGAGACACAGAAAGTTTAAGCAATTAGCTAATATTAATAATTAGAATTGGCAAAGTTAGAGTTTGAATCTGGATGTGCCTGACTCAAAAGCCTATAGTCTTTACTCATCAAAGTGATCATCCAAGCATTCATCTTTTCAGTTAACACACCTAGGGAGGACCTAGGTTGAGCCAGGCATTGAGCTAGGTCTGGTTAGTTCTCCACAGGAAAATCCTTGGACATCATGAGCATCCACAAGCAAATAAAGTCTTTTTCTGGAGGCCCTACATCAAGAGCATATTTCTCAAATCTCCATTTCAAACAGCCTGATGTAAAATAGATGCTGGTGTAATGCTTTGGTGGATAAATTGGGTTGTTAAAATTTTCTGAAACTCTTTGGTTTTGAAATCCCTGTCATTTTGAACCTAAACACAAAGTTGAAATGTGTTAAGTGTGCTGATGGCTTCTGAGCGCTGTGTCAGCATTTCAAATAACTACGTTTTTCCTCATTAGTGGCTACACCTGCAAATCTTTGAGGGTTTCCAACCACCTGTCCTTGGGGGCTTCACGTTTGTGAAGATCTGCCACTTAGAGGCACAGTTTAGTTGGAGGTAAAGGAAGAAGTCAATTACCCTTGAAGACTGTCTTCCAATTTGTTCATCACCTGGTGTGAGGCTGTAAGGGGGAAAGAGAATTGCTTTTGTCTAGAAAGGTAGTCCATTTGCTGGAAAATCGGTTTTCCAAAAAGCCCCCCACCCTTGCCTGTATCATCTACTGAGTACATTTGTTTCCTGAGAGCATGTAAAGGGTACAAGTTAGCCTACTAAGATGATTTCAGGTTCTAACAGAGTCAATCAAACTAGGGAGCAGTGGGTAGAATGAGGAGTTTTCAACTTTTAATTTCTGAAAGTGCCTGGCAGAGAAAGCCATTGCTGGAGACTAAGAACGCTTATTTTCTGGGTGGCAGGGCAGTGAGGTAGAAGCAGCTGATCCAACGCTAAGCCTTGGAGGATACTCCTGTGTTTGGAGGGTTCTGACAGTGTCCTATTCCTCTCTGCTCTCTCTGGCATCACAGAGAGCCCAGAGGAGGAGATAAGGAGACTTCTGAGGGGGAAAAGAGGCCACATTTGAGCACCTGTACAACAGGAAAATGAGATGAAGCAACCCCACATGTCTCTTCACGCTGTATGTGCACGTCCTTGTGTGTGTGTGTGTGTGTGTGTTTCCACGGGCACTGAGGAGGCTGAGTTGCTGGTTTCTTTTGTATCCCCACTGCACTCGGCATGCTTTGCTCTTGCAGCAGTTCCTCACTGAACACTAACCAAGGCAGAGAAAACAAAAGGACAAGAATCAACTTGGAAACGCCTTGCCTTGACTCAAGGAAGAGAATCAATGGGCTGAAGCCATCATACCTGAAATACCTAAAGGACTTTTGTTTTGTAGTTTATACTTATGTTAAAAAATTTCCACCCAGCCATTCTGGTAATAAAAGCATTGAATTCCCACTTGCAATTTTCCCCTTACCCTGTGTCTTAACCAGGTTAGTTCCTTTCCACAACTTCAGGTCCAGGTTAGAAAGTAACTTCCAGCATCAGTGGCGAGCCTAAAAGAAAATAAGAGCTGTGCCTTGGAATCGAGTTCCCTGGTGCCCAGCGTACAGTGGCTGGATCTGCCCCCTGCCCTTGACTAACAGACCAGACTCTGTCCTCTAATCTTATGAAGCACACAGCTCTTAGGGAGCTGTCTTAATTTCTTTTCCTTTAAAATTTTTATTGTAGTAAAATATATATAACAAAAAGTGTGCCATTTTAACCATCGTTAAGTGTACAATTCAGTGACATTAATTACATGCACCATGTTGTGCAGCCATCACCACTATCCATTTCCAAAAGTTTTCCATCACCCCAAACAGAAACTCAGCACCCCTTCAGCAATAACTCCCATTCCCCCCTCTGCCCAGCTCCTGGTAAGCACTGATAAACTTCGGTGTCTATGCGTTTCCTGTTCTAGATATTTCATATAAGTCGAACCATACAATATTTGTACTTTTCTGTCTGCTTAATTCACTCAGTATAACGTTTTCAAGATTCATCCATGTCATAGCATGTATCAGAACTTCCTTTCTGTTTATGGCTGAATAATATTCCATTGTGTGTATACACCACATTTTCTTTATCCATTCATCTGTTGATGGACACTTGGCTTGTTTTTGCTCTTTAGCTATTGTAAATAGTGCTACAATGAATATGCATTTGGTTTCTTATTAAGTACTGAACTGAACTGTAGGTGATGACTGTTGAAGTGTAAAACATTTGGTTACATATATATTTACCACAATAAAGAAAAATCCCCACCTACCTCTCCAAAAGAGATTACAACAGACAAACCTTCCTTCTGCTCATGGAGGTAGAGAAGAGAAGACAAACCAGGCCCTGAAACTATCTGTCTCGGAGCTTAAGGGAACTATAAATGTACTTTTCTTTCCAGATTCTGGTGAAGAAGTCAGCAGAAGCCCCACAAGCCAATGATTACCTTTTGAGGAGCAGGGCTTTCTCTCTGCGACTGAGCCTAGCATTATATAAACTACATAAACTGGTGACCATTTCTTCTCACTTCCAGCAGCAAAGTGGGCAGGACAGACGGCAGAGGTGGACATGAAGTGTCATTTACTTGGAAGCTCAGTGAGCCCCTGACTCAAATTGAAATTTTACTGGCAGTTTTTCCCTCTCACGTACTTATTCCAAGGTAGGACAGGAGCTGTCTGCCTGCCCTTCTCCTCCTCCAGCCCTTCCACACGGGCCACAACTTGTGTGATATCAGTTCTAGTTATGCCAACACTGGTTCTGTGCTGAAAGTAGAAGGAGGAACTGGGCTTCTTAGGTACTTGCTTTCCTACGACAACCTGGGTTAAAGTAGGGAATAGGCATTATCTTTTGTCACCTAGCGAACTTCCAGAGCCCTGAGTTCCCACAGGATCCTCTTGTCTATGACAGCTGGGTAAAACTCAGCTAAAATGTAAATGGACCCAAGTTTGGGCACTAGATGTTGATGCGTTTAATTCCCAGCTCCCCAAGGTACTAGCTGTGAGACCACTCTGTGCCTGTTCCTTTACTTGTAAAATAAGAATATTAATATCTAGCTCAGAAGATTGTTTTAGGTTAAAATTGGATCATGTAAATAATTATCACAGTGCCTAGCACCTAATGGTTACAACTACTATTTTTACACACTCACCCTCATAAGGTTCTTCTCTTTTACAAGTTTTCCCTCTCTAGGACTTAGAGTGGTCATTCACTCCTGGTTGACCAGAAACTCCACTTCCATTTAGCCTTGCCTCCCTAGACAGATCCTCAATTTTCAAGCCTCTCTTTTCCCTTTCCCTACTCAAAATGCCTTTCCCCATTTCCTCAAGGCTATTCTAGCTGCTTTAAGGTAACCTAATTAGCTAATTCTTATCATCTGTTTTTTGCTGACTGTACTTTGCAGTTGCCAGAGAGCACAATGAAGTTAAATAATTAAAAGAACTAACTTTATTGAATGATTATAATGTGCAAGGCACTATTTTAAGTTCTTTACAGGCATTACCTCATACAGCCCTCTCAACACCATTATGAGGGTGGTGTTAGTTGCTTTCAAGTCTGCTTGACATGTGGCTACCTTATGTATAACAGAACAAAATGTTGATGGACACTTGGGTTGTTTCTGCCCTTCGGCTATTGTAAATACCGCTATGATGAACATGCTCTTGGTTTCTTAATAAGTATTGAACTGAACTGTACATGTGATGATTGTTAAAATGTAAAATATTTTATTACATATCTATTTATCACAATAAAGAAAAATCCCCACTCCCTCCCCTAAAAAGATTACAACAGACCAAACCTTCCTCCTGCTCACAGAGGTAGAGAAGAGAAGACAAACCAGTCCCTGGAACTATCTGTCTTGGAGCCTAAGGGAAGTGTAAACGTACTTTTCTTCTCAGATACTGAGAAGAGGGCCTGGCCCTGTGCCATTTTCACTATAATATATGGGAATCCACTGTTGTGGCTATTTTGTGAATCCATCTCATTCAGGGATTACCTCATTTTTGTTGGCCTTTTGCTTTACCAAACATGATGTCCTTTTCTTTTTTATTTTATTTATTTATTTACTGTACTTTAGATGAAGGTTTATAGAACAAACTAGCTTCTCATTAAACAGTACGCATATTGTTTTGTGACGTTGGTTAACAACCCCATGACATGTCAACACTCTCCCTTCTCGACCTTGGGTTCCCTATTACCAGCTTTCCTGTCCCCTCCTGCCTTCTAGTCCTTGCGCTTGGGCTAGTTTGCCCCTTTAGTCTTGTTTTGTTTTATGGGCCTGTCTAATCTTTGGCTGAACGGTGAACCTCGGGAGTGACTTCATTACTAAGCTAAAAGAGCGTCCAGGGGCCATACTCGCAGGGTTCCTCCAGTCTCTGTCAGGCCAATACGTCTGGTCTTTTTTTTGTGAGTTAGAATTTTGTTCTACATTTTTCTCCAGCTCTGCCTGGGACCCTCTGTTGTGATCCCTGTCAGAGCAGTCAGTCATGGTAGCTGGGAACCATCTAGTTGTGCAGGACTCAGTCTGGTGGAGGCCTTGGTAGCTGTGGTCCATTAGTCCTTTGGACTAATCTTCCCCTTGTGTCTTTAGTTTTCTTCATTCTTCCCTTGCTCCTGAAGGGATGAGACCAGTGAAGTGTCTTAGATGGCCGCTCACAGGCTTTTAAGACGCCAGACGCTACTTACCAAAGTAGAATGCAGAACATTTTCTTTACAAACTATGTTGTGCCAATTGAGGTGGATGTTCCCAGAGACCATGGTCCCCACAGCCATCAGCCCAGTAATTCGGTCCCTCAGGGAGTTTGGATGTCTATGCAGCTTCCATGACCTTGCCTTGTACAAGTTGTGCCGGATTTGCCAGTATTGTGTAACTGTCTTCCCTTCACCGAAGTTACCACTTATCTATTGCATGACGTCCTTTCCTAATGATGGTCTTTCTTGATGACGTGTCCAAAGTAAGTGAGTCTAAGTCTCACCATCCTTGCCGTCACCCATCTGTCAGTTTGTTGTACTACGGTGGGTTGTATGTTGCTCTGATGCTGGAAGTTATGCCATTAGTATTTCAAATACTGGTAGGGTCACCCAAGGCAGACGGGTTTCAGCGAAGCTTCCAGACTAAGACAGGCTAGGAAGAAAGGCCTGGCTATCAACTTCTGAAAATGAGCCAATGAAAATTCTATGAGTTACAACATTATGAGGTAGGGACTATCACAATTTTACATTTTTCTCTACACCATCCAGCTATGAAGAAATGAGGCCAGTATTCAACTCTGCATTCTTGCTCCAGTGTTCAAGCTCTTCACTAACACAGTGATGGATGAGAAAATTTGGCCACTGGCAAAGGTAGGCATGCTCAAGGAACATTCATGAAGCACCTCAAAACATGATGCATGAACTGAAGTTACCTGTACAACCTATCTGGATAATTCTGTGGATATCTTAAGGCTCAGAGGGAGGGCAGGCTTTTGGGAAACCACATAGGTTCTTCCCTGGCTGAGCCAATGAGGCATCTCTTAGTATTGATCATTTTCAAGGTCTATTTCTCTATAACAAATATCTTTCTTCTACCAACTGAGGAGATGGAAGATACAGGGAAAAGAAAATTAATGAAATGCAGCTATTGAGCTCTTCGAATCTTCTTCATTATCATTTGGTTCAGAATTGGGAATAATCTTTCTTGCTATGAAGTATTGTCACCAAACCAGAGACCATAAACTTTGAAATAATTGCTATTTTCCAGGCAGTGTTTTATAGGCTCCTTATTTGGATACCAGACAACTATATCCCCACTGTTGCAAGTCCTGTTGCATTAGTGAGGAAGGCGCTGAGGTCTAAATGCACACCTATGTGTTAGTGTTTTCAATCATTTCCAAGGATCAATACCATTTGACTGTCTCATCCCTCCCCTTGCAAGGAAGACATGAGAAATGCAATCTTAGTATTTCCATCTCAGAGCTGATCACAACTATTAGCTTCACAATGATGACTGATGCAAATTGTGGATTCCTGACCTGGATTTTTACAGTAAGCAAGAAGAAAAAGGCCTTTCTGACCTCACCAGATGAAGATCATAATTCATGGTTGTTGCAGCTGGACATCACTATATTTATAAGATTGTTTTATGAGGCTGGAAAACTAAGTACAGTTTGTATCACTGGCTCCTTTTCAATCAGATCTGAAGAAGAGTTTTCTTTTTCAACTTCAACTTGCTCACAATCCCTGCGAATATTGAGGCGATTTTAATTTCCCCCTAGAGATACTAACTCCCATTTTACAAACTCCCAAATTCGTAATAAAAGACAGAAATGAAAGCCACATGCCCACTAAGCTTGAATGTTACAAATCAGAGCTGTGTTGACGTGGAATGCTGGGGCAGCCTTCCACTTATCCACCTAAGTAGAAGGACAAGGATGGTGAGTGTTCTAGAGAGCTCTGAAGAACATCCTATGTATGCTGAAGTTCCAAACATTTTTCACTATTGGGGAAACTTGAATATGAAATGGAGGAGATATCTGAAGTCTAAAAGTTCTCTTTTGGGACAAGATTTACCTACAACTTTTTTTACTTTGATTCTCCCAAGGTGTACCTAGTTCCCTCTCTAAGAATGTTTTTATCCTCAACCTACGCTCTCTTCCTTCAAGCCTTTGTAAATACAATGCTGCCCACCAGAAACACCCTGCCTCAACCCAATTCATGAATCCAGGATGCTCCTTCACTTAGAAATCTATTTCCAACAAATCTTCCCTGAACTGCTTGAAAATTTGAATCACTAGCTATCTGGTAAACTTGAATTCATGTTTTGGTCTTTATTCCATTTACCTTTTTTTTTCTGTATTGTAAAATTCTCTTTTCTATTTTGTTTCTATATATATTCATCACTTCTTCATAAGCTAGACACTCAGTTAAGACTGACTCAATACCTAAGATGAACATTCCCTAAAGCAAGACGCCCAACTCCTCATCCTCGAAAGGAAAAAAAAAGGTAGGGGGTTACATTAATTTCTTTTGAAGGGAATTTATACCCTTAACTTTCTGCAAGGCCATCTCTTAAATGTTTTTCGGAAATCACTGTTGTAAAATACTCATTCCAAATTAGATTTGTAAGATTTTGCTAGATTCCCATTTCTTTCAACTTCAATTGTAAATACCCAATATTTCCAAGATTGTGTGTGTGTGACTGGGTGTGTGGTGTGTGTTTGTGTGTTTCTCTGACATTGAGCAGTTTGCTAGGCTTGGATGAATTACTTGGGCAAGAAAAGAATATTTAAAGTCTGCACATTTAATATATTCTAAACTCTGAGTTAGGCGATAGAGTGTAGGAGTAAGAAAATGATATTCTGCTGAGATATTTATCCAGACTGAGGCTGCCCTATTTTTTCACTTCAGTTCCAGGACCTGATTTTTTTAATGGCTTCCCTCTCAAACTGTGGTCATTCTGCAATAGGTTTCTAATGCACAATTGCCAATTAAACTGTGCATTTAACCTTTGCACAAAGCACTCCATTTTCTTTTGTTGGGGAATCAAGCTTTTAAGTCAGCTGATCAATTCTGCAAATTATGTAAGTACACAGCACTTGCTTAATATTTATTATGTTGGTCAGAGTGGAATATGACTAGAGCAGTGATAAACAGCACATCACATGTTCCAGATGGGATGAATCAGCTGGGGCTCTCTGGGTACTGCAAAGCTCTGGATATCTTTGTCTCTTCAAATACTGGGGAGAAATGAATGTCCAGTGTAACATCGGCAACTGTAATCAGCAGAGTTCTACTCTATTTTTGTCCAATGCAATGCTTCACTTTCTCTAGTCAACTTTGACCTAATAATAATTGCTGATGTCATCATTTCTGGATCCCTGTAAATACAACGAGGTGCTCCAATAGTAAAAGTTTTTGATTCCCTGGAGTCACAAGTACCAGGGCTTCAGTGACTGCCAGAAATTGAGGCATGTTTTGATATGAGGTTGATGATTTCTTTTTTTCTTTTTAATGGTGAGGAATCATTAACCAAATGTCTGCTGTCTGTTGTACCACTGGAATGAAAAGTTAAAATGATTTGTAATTAGAAGTATTCAGTTACACAAAAAAACCAGGATGTGAACATTCTTACAAGTAGGTGCAACTTTAAAAAGTAGCATTTTTAAAAGTATTTTTTCTTCAAATCCTATATTAAAAAAAAAAAAAATTCTCTGCGTCTTGTTTTTTCATTTGTGTAATGAGAGTATGTATTTGGAAGGCCAATTCTGGGTCTTTGGAGCCCTGGTGGCACAGTGGTTAAGAGCTTGGCTGCTAACCAAAAGGTCGGCACTTGGAATCCACCAGCTGCTCCTTGGAAACCCTATGGGGTAGTTCTGCTCTGTCCTATAGGGTCACTGTGAATTGGAATCCACTGAGTGGCAATGGGGTATTCCGGGTCTTATTCTACAAAATGCTATAGATTTGTTTAAAAATAAACTTGCTTTATAGTTAGAGTGAAAGTCATCTTTACTCCAGTCATAATAGAATAATTGCAAATTAAATATTAATCTGATACATATTTTTGAGGTTGTACTCTTGGAAAACAAAAGCAACGATGCAGCCTTAGTAGACACCCTCAGGTGTCTGGAGATGTTTTAAAAAGCTGTGGAGAATCAAGCGGGAAAGCGGTTTGAGTTGTAGCATTGACAGTAAATACAACATTTGTATATATTTGGTGCTAATGCCCTCTGTTGTTTTTTAAAATCATGCAAATTGATAAATAGGCCATATAAAAATCTAAGATTAAAATGTACATCCTCCAAATATTACACCCTATCACTAGATGGAAACAAATGACATTATACTTGCAAATTCAAATGTCAGGAAATGCATATGATTAAGTTTTCACAGTTATATTGATTAACTTGTGTTACTTGTATTAAGGGCTGGATTTTAAAGTACCAGATAGTCAATGGAAACTTTTACATATGTGCTATGTGTATGTGTTAATGTTGCTTTGTCAACAACATATTCCACATTTTCATCTTAGAACTTCCCCCAAATGAAACTCTTCAAATATAAATATAAAGAGTCCCCATCTTTGAGTCCCTAACTCTATGTGATTTCAAAGGAGTCGGTATTGAGGTGAAGAGAGACTCCCTGCCCTTTTCCTTTCCTTACTCCATGGATGGTCTCAACTCTTGCTTGGATATACTCAAGAAAGTTCCATCCTCATGCCTGGGAGAAGACTCTCTACTTCACCTCCTAAGTGACTTGAAATATATTTTTCTAAGGGCATTTCAACAGTTTCTGATATATTAATGATAAAATAAAATGTACTGAAAAAATGGTTAAAGTTATAAAATCTACCTATTACTGGTTGAGTGGTGCCATGAGGGATGTGAGGATCCTAGTGAAGAAAACGTCAAATGATACAAGCATTTTAGTTTAAACACATTAGGAACGTTTCTAGTATATGTAAAATTCACTTCTAAAATGTTAAAACCCCAACTTAGTAATGTGTATAGTGCAAGAATATATTATAGGATAAGTATTGAAGGCTTTCTCTCTTTGTTGTATTCTAATGGGTAGTGAGAGAGACAGAGAGAGTCCAAAGGCAGATGAAATGATTTATATAAGGAAGAGCATGGAGATACTCAGAGATTGGAAAGAGATCTTGAAGGTAGGAGGTCCCTTGAAGAGATTGCTTTGAAAGAGTGAGAAGGAAAAGATGAAAAACATATTTTTTTAAGAGGGAAGAAGAGAGAGAAGGAGATGAAATGACCAGCTGCCGTGAGTACTATGACTTTCATCAGAAAGAAGGTAACAAAGACTTTCAGAATATATTATTTTGTGTTGTGGAATGCAATGGCCTTTGAATGCTTCTTTACGAGATCTTCATTTGAGAGTTTTTGCAAATCTAACTCTACAAAAAATTCAAGGTGATACATTTCTTTTGATTGCATCATTATCCTGTGCAGTCCTGAAGGCAAGGGTTAAAAGGCCAAAGACAATCTGGGTAACATTAGTATAAACTTGGGTCTGCATGCATCTGCACTCTCAGCAAGAGAAGCCAAGGCCATTTTGGTGGCCAAAAAAATGTGTATGACCAATAATCCCCTTTGGGAGTAGGAGTAATAGGTCATATTCATGCCTCTTCTTACAATTCTAGTTTTGGTCAAATTAAAAAGTGAGTCTTACTGTCTCAGCTGAGAGAAATCTCTTCATGATAAAAGAGCACACTTGGGCTGCAGACAGGACCTTTTACTTCCGGCTCTGCCACTGAACAGCTGTGTGACCTTGGATGCATCGCTTAACATTTTGGGGACTCTAAGCTGTCATCATTCAATTGAGACGAATCTGCCAGCTCTGATATTGTTGGATTCTGACTAGAATTTCAGACTCAGGATTCTTCCAAGAATGAATGAAAATATGTATTTATAAATAATCTCCAAAGACTTATGCTGAGTGAAAAAAAGCCAATCCCAAAACGTTTCATATTGTATGATTCCATCTGTATAGCAATCTTGAAATGACAGAAGTATAGAAATGGAGAACAGAGTAGTGTTCACCAGAGGTGCCTTAAGAGGGGGTGGGATCAGGAAGACAGTGGGTGTGACTATAAAAGGGCAATGGGAAGAATCCTTGCGGTTATGGAAATGTTCTGTATCTTAACTGTATCAATGCCAGTATCCTGGTTGTGATATGGTACCATAATTTTGCAAGATGTTACAATTGGGGGAAACTAGGTAAAGGGCACTTGGGTTCTCTATGTTATTTTTATAATTTCACATGAATCTACAATTAAATCAGAATAAAAAGTTTAGTTTAAAAAAATGAAGGTTGTTCTTAAAAATGGAGGAATGAACACTTGGAGAAAAAAATTACCAGTAATGATTCATGAATAACAACGTTACTATGTAAAAGTGGTGTTGGGAAAATGTGTTTGTTAAAATATAAAGACTAGAGATGGCACATGATATAAGCCATGATCTGACACCTGTGACAGACATAAAATAGAGTGCAGCACAGGGAGGAGTTACTCCTACATATTCAGTCTGTGATTAAACAACATTATATCTGTATACATTACAAACACCAGGGAGCTGAATATATAAGTATATATGGTGCACACATGCACACGTGCACTCACGCGGTCACTGAGCTAGTCAGTAGCAGAAATAAAACTAGATTCCTGGCTTGCTGCTTCCAGACAAAGTCTGAGCTCTTCTGCAGAATAAATCATGCCACGGAGAAGTGTCCCTTTCCCCACTTAACCTTGATGATGACCCGCTGCAACGCTGTAAACAGCCATGCAGGTTTCATCTGCTCATGCAAAACAGAGTGCTCCCTCTGAGAGGCATCCCTGCAAATGAGACTCCTTAGGGCTTTGTCATTCTTTCACGTCAGGGGAGGGGGAGGTTAATGATGATAATTAACTCTTTGTATATTAAAAGCACCCTTAAGTCATTAAATAATTAATCCTCCTCGGTGTCGCTCTGGGCAAGGGTGAACTGCTTCCCATTCTACGCTATTGGCTGGGAAGATTAAGCAAGGGAATTGAGTGAATGACCAGATGCTACACAGAGAAATGAGATTAGAAGTCCCACAACTGCTTCCCATCCTACCCATCAAGGAGACGCAGGAGCTGCTGAAGCAGTTCTGTGCCCGCCTGACACATATTTGGCCGGTTTAAAGCAATCTGCATTTAACTTTCCAAGGGGCTTTTTATCCCTGGATTGGACTATAGGATGGTGATGACACCCAAGCCACTCCATGACTGACATTGATATTAATGCCGTTCCTAGATGCCACACACAGCCACCCAGGCAGCATGGCCTGCAGAATCATCAGACAGGTGAGTGGGATACACATAAGAGGAACTGAAACTTCATATTTCTTAAAGTTGAAAAAGTTAAGTAGAAATAGGATCCTTAAGTGAAGTGAGCACATTTCCAGGACTCATTTTCCAGGATACAGGCTCCCAAAGGGCAGGGGTGTCCCTTGGACATACTAACAGCTCCTCCAGCATCCAGACTGAAAAAGGAGCCAGCTGCTGTCCAGGGGATTCTGAGACTCATGGCGATCCCATGGGTGTCAGAGTAGAACTGGGATCCATTGGGTTTTCGATGGCTGATTTTTTGGAAGCAGATCACCAGGCCTTTATTCTGAGGCACCTCTGGGTGGACTCAAACTTCCATTCTTTCAGCTAGCAGGTGAGTGCATTAACTGTTTCCATCAGCATCAACTTCTTTAAAATAATAGTCACTATTTATGATGTCACCACCTGTCTGTCAGTTTGTCATACTGTGGAGGTTTGCTTGCTACTGTGATACTGGAAGTTCTACCACTGGTTATTTCAAATACCAACAAGGTCACCCATGATGGACAGGTGTCAGTGGAGCTTCCAGACTAAGAGAGCTTCAATATCAAAATCACAGCAATAACATACACTCTAAACGCCAGCTGTAAATTTTATATACTGGGCATGAACTAAATTTAGTTCATTTCCTTGTTTAATACTCTCAATAACCCTATGATGTACCCATTATTATTATTATTATTTAATTCCCATTTTTCAAATAAGTGAAAAATAAATCTTAACAGATTTAAACAATTTATGTGGGGTCACCAGCTAGTAAATGGCAAAATCAGAACCTGAACTCGGGTGTATCTGACCTTAAATCCTTATTTTCGATCTGTATGATCTACCGCTAAATATGAAACTCTGGCCTATATGCATAGCTGGGAAAAAAATGTGTGAGTGTGTGTGTGTTAGTTAATACTTGTGAACAAATTAAAAGCCTTGTATATTCCAGATTCTGTGCTAAGCTCTGGAAACACAAAGATAAAATTAGACACAGTCCCTGCTTTCAAGAAGCTCACTCTATGGAGGGGAGAAAAACATATCATGCTGGAGGGGTGCTCCAATAGTGGAAGACCCCAGAGAGTAGGAGCATAAACTTAGAAGTGATTGTCCCACCTGGCCCAATCTCTGGGAAGGCTGGGTGTGGGGGCCACAGGAGTCTGTGTGGAGATGTAACATGGGAGATGAACCTCCAAAGGTGAAAGCTGGAGGCAGCAGCGTGTGTGAGGGCATGGAGGAGTGGCATGGCCGATGGCTTGGGGAACCGCCAGGGCTTTGGTGTTATTAGAGTACAGTGTGTCAGGGAATTAGCAGAGGGGCTTGTAAAACATGAGATCGGTATTGACCATACTGAAGTTAAAATGCTTGCCTGCATTTCCACAGTTTGTGTAAATGTGATCAGAGCAATTATCACCATTCCAATAAGATTTAGTTGTGGGCATTTGTTTTTCTTTATGTCCCATAACATTACTTTATTTTTACTTCTCCTAGGGCATTCTCTAGGACTCAGGGTAGTGCAAACACTTTGCCCTTGTCTACTAACCTAAAGGCTGGTGGTTCGAACCTCCCCAGTGGCGCAGCAAAAGGAAGGCTTGGGGATCTGTTTCCATAGAGATTACAGCCAAGAAAACCCTATGTAGTAGCTTTTGGTTATGGCACTGTATATTTCAATTAATCCATTTATGTGTATGTCTGTACTACCTAACTATAAACTCTTTGAGGGTAGGGGTAATATCCTGTCAGCCTTTTATTCCCCAAACACATTGGGTATCTGCAACACAGTACTCATTCAATGGACATTGAGGAATATATGAATGTTTTATATAGTGCTTTACCATTTTCAAACTCCATCAAATATTAACTTATTGAAACATCTCAAAATTACTCCTAGAAGAATAATCCTAGTGTGTACTTTCAGGGCATACTAACTACAGTTAGGAAATAAGACAACATTTTAACAAAAACTGGTATTTACCAAGTGTTAAAAATGCATCGCCTAATTTATTCTCTACAGCAACTCTGTGATGTAAGTATTATGATAACTATTTAACCAACAATAAACCCAGAAGGTTTACGTGACAAGATTAAGATATCAAAGTTGTTAAGACTGGGTGCTAGGGCAAGAATTTAGACATTTCTGGTTTCTAAGCTCTTTTCTCTTGCATGCCATTCACTTATCTAGTTCCTATTTGCCCTTTTCAGTAGAACCAGACACATGGATTTACTAATTACTCTTCCTGGAGTCATTAGTTATTGATCCACCTCTAGTCACAATTTACACATAATTCAGAGAAGAAAGACTGACAGATCATTGTTGCATGGAGCCATCCTCATTACTCCCCAGTCTTCACCCATTGTCCCAATGTTGTTGTTGTTAGGTGCCATTGAGTCGGTTCTGACTCATAGCAACCCTATGTACAAAAGAACTAAACACTGCCCAGTCCTGTGCCATCCTCATAATCGCTGCTATGTTTGAGCCCATTGTTGCAGCCACCATGTCAATCCATCTCGTTGTGTGTTGTGATGGTTAAGATTGTGTGTCAACTTGGCTGGGCCATGATTCTCAGAGTTTTAATGTAATCACTCCCCAGATTGACTATACTGTGAGTAGCCAATCAGATGAAAGGGAGTCTCCTTGGGGGTGTGGCCCACATCTGTATATAAGCAGACGTTCTGGCTTTTTGCTCTCTCTGGATCCTGGGGCTGCTTCCTGTCGTCTCATCTCCCATTCTTGGGACTTGAGCTGTCGGCTTATCTGCCGAACCTGGGATTCATTGATCTGCACAGCCTGTGAGTGGGAGCCCTGCTCTCCGACCTGCCAATCTTGGGCTTGCCAGCTTCTGCAGCTGTGTGACTTGGGAGAGGCCCCTACCCTGATCCACAGACTTGGGACGTTCTAGCTTCTACAATCACGTGAGCTGTTTCCTTGATATAATCTCCCTCTGTAAATATATTTATACACTTTACTGGTTTTGCTTCTCTAGAGAACCCAGCCTAAGACATGTGTCTTCTTTTTCTCTGACTCTCTACTTTATCAAACACGATGTTCTTCTCCAGGGATTGGTCCCTTCTGATAATGTTCAAAGTACATAAGATAAATGAGCATTCTGGCTGTACTTCTTCCAAGACAGATTTGTTTGTTCTTCTGGATATTCAATATTCTTCACCAATACCATAATTCAAAGGTATTCTCCCAATACTTTCTTCTTTATGTAAGTGTCCCAGTAAACGACCTGAAGGCTTTTCAGAATCTGCAATCTAAATGTGAATGAGACCTAATTATAATGGAACGTTTTAGGTAGCCTAAGCATTGGCCAGTGGTGGTTCGGTGGTAGAATTCTGGCCTTCTTCGAGGGAGACACAGTTTGATTCCTGGCCAATGTACCTCATACACAACCACCAACTCTCTGTCAGTGGAGGCTTCTATATTGCTGTGATAATGAACACGTTCCAGTGGAACTTCCAGACTAAGATGGATTCTGAAGAAAGACTTGGAGATCTACTTCTGAAACTCAGCCAATGAAAACTCTATGGATCACAACAGTCCAATCCACAACTGATCACAGGAATGCAGCAGGTTCTGGCAGCATTTCCTTCTGCGATTCATAGGGTCTCCATGAGTCTGGGACTGACTCGATGGCAGCTAACAACAAGTCTTGATCAGGATTCAAAAATCTTAGATTGCCTGAAAAAAATCTAGTTTAAAGGGGAAATCCTCCTATTCACCTCCATAATCTCCCTCCATCACCATCCCCACTACCTGCAAGTATAATTCAAGTTTTTCGTTATACTGCTGATCGTGAAATTTGACCATGTCAGAGGATCCAGCTGGAGATGTTGGGCCATAACTTGGGCTTTCTTCATTGATCTCAAAAGGGTGCCACTGGTTGGGAGAAAGGGAGGTCACAAAATTTAAAAAAAAAAAAAAGGAAGGAAATTCTAATAAAATTACTGTAAGTAACTTATACCGGATATCATCCCATGGCAATCAGTAAGTTTGTTTCCTTCAACAGCATCAGTTCAATTAATACAGAGCTTCACAACTGGTGTCAAAGCTGGGCTAATATTCCAAGTGTTTCACACTGTACAACTTTGGATTTTCCATGTACTAAAATAATAATACCATTGGTTGCTATCCAGTTGATTCTGACTCATGGAGACCCCATATCCTAAGTAGTAACCTATGCAATAATAATACTGCCTTTTATTTTTCAATCACTATTCTTACAAAGAAAACTCAAGAGAAATATAAAACACTTACTACCTAATTCTGAAGACTTAATGAGTCCCTCTTAAGAGTTCTTACGTGAGACAGAAATCAGTCGGTCCCACCTATTTTGAAATGTTCTGAGACAAAAATATCCCAGGAATGGCCTTGTATCTCTCTTTTCCCCTCATTGCTTAGGGGGTACTGAGCTTCTCTGTTAAGGTTAACGGTAAAATTTCAAAACTGATAATGGTGATGGTTGAAAAACATGATAAACATAATTAATACACTGAATTGTACATGTGTAGAATGCTGAAATGTCAAAACTTTTGCTACAGATATATGTTATGTATATATACATATATATATATATATTTAACACAAATGGTGACTATAAGTAACGTATATTGGGGATCCTTCCAACATCAATCCTTGGTTTGTAGGACTATAATGATGTCCAAGGAGACTGACGTTGGATTCAACCAGGGCTATATCAGGGAAGGTCAGGGAAGGGGGCTATGGATTCAGAAGGACAGGAGAATCAAATAAATGGCCAGCCCTTAGCAACTTAATCCATACTCATCAGGCCCTCCATCAGATTCCAAGACCCATTCCCAAGCCTAGAGTTATTAAAGAGACTGCAGGTCAAGTTACAACACAAAGGAACCCAGAGAGGCCTTTGGAATCCCCTGATGTCCATGATGCATATTACACTTGCATACCTACGGATGACCTAGTTAAGATTTATAACCCTTTGCATGTATGGTTATCTTTGTTATCTAAACAGAGTTGTATAATGCTTAAGTTCCCGGAACAATTTTAAAATATAAAGAAGTGAAAGCTACACCAAAGACCATTTGTTTACTCTCCCACCTTTGCATCAATAAGAGAGAATAGGCGAAAAGTGAAATAACACAACAAAACAACTCTGTATATGTATAAGGAAAAGAATGCAAAAAGAAAAATAATATAATATATACATATAAAGCATGATTCATATTACATGCAAGCTCTATGCATCAGGCTGGTCAAAAGTTCGAACATTTATACCTGCCTCGACCATATGCCATGTCCTCGGTGGTAAGAAGACTCACTCTACCTGTAAAAATCCAACTTGATTTAGTTCCCTGCCAGGGTACCAATAATAGCATCAAAGGAATGATCTTTAGCTGCTACTTACAGTAAGGGAGGCCATTTGCTGAGTATGATACCCCTGTTAGAATAAAATTCTCTATCTGGGAAGTGAAAAGATTAAATTCTCTGCCCTTTTCCATCCTAATGGTGCATCCCTTTAGGTGGCTGCTACTTAGGCTCAGTTAGGTCAGGATATGAACTGCACACCAATGACATTCTAAATTAACTGCTTGGTGACATAATCTATATTAATTGAACATTATTGATTCTTATTCAGAACAAATGGGCATCTTGGCATGGAAATATTGATATGTCAAAAGGGCTTCATTATAGTACCTCATTGCCAATAGATAAAGCTGACTGAATTGCGTCAGCAGGTACTGCCTCTAACTGCCGTTTGTTATGATATCAGAGAGGTAAAAGTAGAGAATAAGAGGAGAATTTTAGAGATTACTTCATTCATTTTTTTCAGCTGGGCTACCTCTTGCTTGCAAATATGCAAGTCAAGATGCTTTCTGATGGTCAGGCATTGAGAGAAAAGCCTCCACCTGAAGATAAGTGGTGAAGATGGAAGCATTTCTGTTTCAGGTGCACCTATTCATGGTATTCAAGCCACTGAGCTGGGGTTGGGTGTTTGAGGTGGAGGAGGTAGCACACAGAAGTTAATGAATGCTTCTTGGCCTAGCTATTCCTTGGGGTTCTCTTGTTTATCCAAAGAAATGGTCATGCTCTAGTTATGTTGTCCTTGACCTTAAATACCTCTTTCCTCATATCCAAGTTCACCAACCATCATAACATGAATGAGTAAATACTATTGCAATGCACCATGTTAGGCTGTCAGTGGTTAGAGATACACATATAGTCTAGTATCAGTACCAAGCTCGATAGCAATATAATGCAATATAATAATAAAACTGCCATTGAATTGGCGACCAACTCACAGAGACTCCATGCACAATGGAATGAAATGCTGCCCTATCCTGTACCACCCTCATTATTGCATTTAGCACAGGCTATAAATTCAGAAGAGAGAGACTTAATGAAGAGGCTGGGACTAAAATAAACCCATTGCCGCTGAGTGGAATCTGACTCATAGCAACCCTATAGGACAGAGTTGAACTGCCCCATAGGGTTTCTAAGGCTGTAATCTTTACAGAAGCAGACTGCCATATCTCTCTCCCACACAGCAACTGGTGGGCTCGAACTGCCAACTTTATGGTTAGCAGCTGACTGCTTAACCACTGCACCACTAGAACTCCTGAGGCCAAAATAGGGCCCTGAAACATAGGAACGTGCAGATAAAAGAGGAGAAGGGAGATTTTTTTTCAATTCTCAGATAGAGGTATGGAGTTGGGATTATACAGGATTATCTGGGGGGTAGAGCAGCATTTTAATGAAGGGAAGAAACCTATGGGGAAGAGGAGATTGAATGGAAACCAGAGGGGGAGCACTTTAAGAGAACTTTTAATGTGTGCCTGAGGTGTTTGACCTTTATCCTGAAATAGTAAAGGCATCCTGCAGCTTCCTGAGCAGGGCTGAGGCATGATGAAAGAAATGTTTTAAGATCAATGTAAGTCAAAGGCATTTAGGGAGACTTAGCTCTTGGCCATGGAGCCCAGACGCTCCTTGAAAGAAGGCAGCATAATACTCTCCACAGTTGAAAGGTAATTACTTTCATAAAAACTAACATTCAATAGAGAAAAAAAAGACATGCAGTGAAATCCAGATGAGTATGAATAACACAAAAAATTCACTTCATTTACTCATTCTTTAAATGAATATTTTTGAGCACCTATTCCAAGTCAGATTACTGTACCAGCTATAGTAAACCTAAGAATGAATAGGCGTCTATCATCACCATGCAGGGATTAATAGTCTGATGGGGAAAACCAGTTAATTCAATCTGATGTGAGAAATATGTTTAGAAATATAAACTGATCTAGTGGTACAAAGTAAGGAGGGGGCTGATAGTGCTAGGGTTACTGACACTGCTAAAGAAGTTTTCTCAAAAGGTTTTGAAAAATGGGTAGGTTTTTGCCAAATGGAGAAGACATACTATGAAGAAAGAACAACATGTCTCCTTGCAGTAAGCTTGAAAGAACACAGCAAGTGTAGGGAAAGATAAGAAGTATGATTGAAATACAGGCTCCTGTTAGAAAGTGGTAGGAATCTTATGTGGGTCTCCTCTAAAACTCTGAAGAAGTAGGACCTATTGGAGGTGTTTGACAAAAGAAAAAGAAGTGATATAATAAAATTTATATTTCAGAAATATCACCTGGTAACAATACTGGTGATTCAAATGCAAAAGTTGGAAACAAAGAAGAAGGACTGGAAGTTGGAAAATATGGCCTTGATGATAGAAATGATGCTGGAGATTGCATGATAGAATTTTGCAACACCAATGACTTATGTATTGCAAATACCTTTTTTTAAACATAAATGGCAACTATATACGTGGACCTCACTGGATTGAAAACACAGGAACCAAATGGAATACATCTGTGGAAAGAGATGATGGAAAAGCTCAATGTCATCAGTCAGACAAGACCAGGGGCCAACCGCGAAGCAGACCATCAAATGCTTATATGCAAGTTCAAGTTGAAGCCGAAGAAAATTAAAACAAGTCTACAAGAGCCAAAATATGAACTTGAGTATATCCCACCTGAATTTAGAGACCGTCTCAAGAACAGATTCGACACACTGAACACTAATGACCAAAGACCAGATGAGTTCTGTAATTATATCAAGGACATCATACATGAAGAAAGCATAAGGCCATTAAAAAGACAGGAAAGAAAGAAAAGACCAAAATGGATGTCAGCAGAGACTCTGAAACTCGCTACTGAATGTAGAGTAGCTAAAGCAAATGGAAGAAATGATGAAGTAAAAGAGCTGAACAGAAGATTTCAAAGGGCAGCTCAAGAAGACAAAGTAAACTATTATAATGAAATGTGCAAAGACCTGGAGTTAGAAAACCAAAAGAGAAGAACATGCTCAGCATTTCTCAAGCCGAAGGAACTTATGAAAAAAATTCAAGCTTTGAGTTGCCATGTTGAAGGATTCTATGGGCAAAATATTGAACGCTGAAGCAAACATCAAAAGAAGATGGAAGGAATAATACATAGAGTCACTGTATGTCTTAAGCTGGGTTCTCTAGAGAAGCAAAACCGATAAAGTGTATAAATATATGTAGACAGAGATTTATATCAAGGAAACAGCTCAAGCGATTGTAGAGGCTAGAACGTCCCAAGTCCGTAGATCAGGGTAGAGGCCTCTCCCAATTCACCCAGCCGCAGAAGCTGGGAGCCCAAATCAGCAGGTTGGAGAGCAGGGCTCCTGCTCACAGGCTGTGAAGGTTGACGAATTCCAAGTCTGGAAAATAAGCTGACAGCTCAAGTCCCAAGAACAGGGGGTAAGACGACAGGAGACAGCTGCAGGATCCAGAGTCAGCAAAAAGCCAGAACGTCTGCTTATATTCAGATGCAGGCCACACCCCCAAGGAAACTCCCTTTCATCTAATTGGTTACTCACAGCATATTTAATCATGGGAGTGATCACATATAAACACTGAGAATCATGGCCGAGCCAAGTTGACACACAATCTTAACCAAAACAGTGTACCAAAAAGAATTGGTAGACATTCAACCATTTCAGGGGGTAGTATATGATAAAGAACTGATGGTATTGACGGAAGAAGTCCAAGCTATTGGGGAAAAACAAGGCTTCGGGAATCAACAGAATACCAATTGAGATGTTTCAACAAATGAAGCAGCACTGGAGGTGCTCACTCATCTATGCCAAGAAATTTGGAGACAGCTACCTGGCCAATCAACTGGAGGAGATCCATATTTGTGCCCATTCCAAAGAAAGGTGATCCAATAGAATGTAGAAATTATCAAACAATATCATTAATATCATATGCAAGTAAAATTTTGTTGAAGATAATTCAAAAACAGTTGCAGCAGTACATGAACATGGAACTGCCAGAAATACAAGCCAGATTCAGGAGAGGATGTGAAACTAGGGATATCAGATGGAGCTTGGATGAAAGCAGCTAACACCAATTAGATGTTTATTTATATTACATTGACTATGCCAAGGCATTCGACTGTGTGGATCATAACAAGTAATGGATAACATTGCAAAGAATGGGAATTCCAGAACCCTTAATTGTGCCCATGCAGAACCTGTACATAGACCAAGAGGCAGTTCTTCAAAGAGAAGAAGGGAGTACTGCGTGGGTTAAAGTCAGGAAAGGTGTGTGTCCAGGTTGTATCATTTCACCATACTTACTCAATCTATGCTGAGCAAATAATCTGAGAAGCCTGACTATATGAAGAAGAACGTGGCATCAGAATTGAAGGAAGACTCATTAACAACCTATAATATGCAGATGACACAACCTTGTTTGCTGAAAGTAAAGAGGACTTAAGTACTTACTGATAAAGATCAAAGACGACAGCCTTCAGTACGGATGATACCTCAACATAGGAAAACAAAAATCCTTACAACTGGACCAATAACAAACATCCTGATAAAGGGAGAAAATATTGAAGTTGTCAAGGATTTCATTTATTTGGATCCATAATCAATACCCATAGAAGTATCAGTCAAGAAATCAAATGATGTATTGCATTGGGCAAATCTGCTGCAAAAGACCTCTTTAAAGTGTTAAAAAGCAAAGACGTCACTCTGAGGACTAAGATGTGCCTCAGGCTATAGTAGTTTGAATCGCCTCATACAGACATTAAAGCTGGACGATAAAAAAGGAAGACTGAAGAACCGATACCTTTGAATTATGGTGTCAGTCAAGAATACTGAATATACCATGGGCTGCCAGAAGAACAAAAAAATCCATCTTGGAAGAAGTACAGCCAGAATGCTCCTTAGAAGCGAGGATGATGAGACTTCATCTCAAGCACTTTGGACACGTTATCAGGAGGGACCGGTCCCTGGAGAAGGATATCACACTTGGTAAAGTAAAAGGTCAGTGAAAGAGATGAAGACCTTCAATGAGGTGGACTGACACAGTGGCTGCAACTATAGGCTTAAGCATTGCAATCATTGTGAGGATGGTGCAGGACCAGGCAGTGTTTCATTCTGCTGTACATAGGGTCAGTATGAGTCAAAACTAACTCAACAGCACCTAACAACCACCCAACAACTGCTCAAATAGTTCTGGAAACAGTGCCTGTTCTCACCATGCTCACTTGAAAACTCAAGATTAATGGGGTATTTAGTAGAGATACATAAGATTCTTGCTTTAGAAATGGGGAATACTTAGCCTGAAACTGAACCCTGCAATCATTTAAAAATTCCAGGCATGCAAAGAAGGCAATATGATCCATAATGAGATTATTCTTTCCATTGAACCTGAGTCAGAAGTGACAAAGATGTTAGAATTAACAAGGACATTAAGACAATTATTATAATTTTATAATTGTATTCTATATTTTCAAAAAGTTAAGCGATATGGAAGACAAAAAAAAAATCAGATTTCTAAAATGAAAACTATAACGTGAGATGAAAAAGTATACATACTGTGATTAACATAAAATTAGACACTGCCGAAGAAGAGATTAGTAGAATTGAAAAGATCAGAAAAATTTGGATATTAATAAATACTAATAAAAGGAGCCCTGGTGGTGCTGTGGTGAAGCCCTTGGCTGCTAACCAAAAGCTTGCCAGTTTGAACTCACCAGCCAGTCTATGGGCAAAAGACATAGCAGTCTGCTTACATAAAGATTACAGCCTTGGAAATGCTATGGGACAATTCTACCCTGTCTTAAAGGGTTGCTATGAGTCAGAATCAACTCAACAGTAACAAGTTAGTTTTTAATCTACATAAAGTACAAAGATAAAACTAATAATTTAAAAAAAGAGCATCAGTGAGTAGTTGGAAAATATTGAGTGACAAGGAAGGAGGGGCAGAAAAATATTTGAATAAATAATATCTAATACCTTTCCCTATTTGATGAAAACTATAAACTTACAAATCCAACATGTTTAACAAAACATAGTAATGGTTGTGAGGATGGTGCAGGACCGGGCAGAGTTTCATTCTTTTGTATATAGGGTCACTATGAGTCAGAACCAACTGGACGGCACCTAACAACTACGTATAGGTTAAAGAATGGGAAAAGATATGCCACGCAAACACTAAATCAAAAGAAAGCTTGAGTGGTAATATTAACATCAGACAAAGTAAATGTCAGAACAAAAAATATTACCAAGGATTAAGTTATCAAAGTAAATGTGTTTGCAGCAAAATAACAAAGCTTTAAAATACATTAAACTGATAGAACTGCAAAGAAAAATAGATAAATCTACAAATATAGTCAGAAATGTTAATACCTCTTTCTCACTAATAAATGGAACAAGTAAAGAGAAATCAGCAAGAATACAGAAGACCTGAACAACACTAGCAACCAACTTGGCCTAATGGACATTTATAGAACACTAACCAATGACCACGGAATACATATTCTTTTCAAATGCATGCAGAACATTTAGCAAGAGAAACCAAATTTGGGACTATAAGACAAGTCTTAATATATTTAAAAACATTCAAGTTATACACAGTATGTTCTCTGACAATTTATTTAAATAATAAATCAACAGAGAAAGAGCTCTAAAAAATCCCCAAATATTTAGAAACTAAATAGTCTATTTCTAAATAACTCATAGGTCAAAAAGAAATCAAAATGGAAATTAGAAAATTTTTAGGTAAATTCAAATAAAAATGCATAGTATCAAGCTGTGTTTATGAGTATACTTAGCTCATTAAATCCCTGTACTAAATAAGAAAGTTCTCAAATCAAGGACCTCAGATTCCATCTTAACAACATAGAAAAAGAAGAGAAAAATAAACCCAAAAAGAAGCAGAAGAAACAGTAAATAACACAGCTGAAATCAATGAATCAAAAATAGAAACCAAAAGAGAAAAATCAACGAAGCCAAAAGCTGACTCTTTAGAGCTTCAATAATATTGATGACCTCTAGCAAGACTCATTAGTAAAAAAGACAGAAGAAACAAATTACCGGTATCAAGAATGAGAGAGGTGATATCACTACAGAGTCTACAGATATTAGAAGGATAATAAGAAGAGTATCGTAAGCAACTTCATGCCAATAAATTTGACAACCTAACTGAAATGGACATATTCCTTGAAAGACACAAACTACCAAACCTCACTCCAGAAGAAACAGATAACCTGAATCATCCTTAATTACAAAAATTGAATTTGTACTTAAAACCTTCCCTCAAAGAAAACCCCAAATTCATATGGCTTCACTTGCGAACTCTACCAAACATTTTAAGAAGAAATAATATTAATTACATAAAACCCACTGTCCTCGAGTCGATTCCAACTCATAGAGACCCTATAGGACAGAGTAAAACTGTCCCCTAGGGTTTCTGAGGCTAAAATCTTTAGGAGAGCAGACTGTCATATCTTTCTCTCACAGAGCAGCTGGTGGGTTTGAGCCACCAGACCTTTTGGTTAGCACTTCGCCACCCGGGCACCTTCTAATTATAGAAACTCTTCCAGAAAATTGAAAAGAAGGGAATTCTTCCCTAACTTTTCTATGAGGACAGCACTACCCAGATATCAAAACCAAACATGGACATTACAACAAAAGAAAACCACAGAAAGATATAATTCATTAACATAGATACAAAAATTCTAAACAAAATTTTAACAAATGAAATATAATAATATATAAATAGGACAATACAACATGACCAAGTGGGATTTATCCCAGGAATATAGGGAAGGTTAACATTTGAAATCAATTAATGTAATTTATCATATTAACAAACTAGAAATGAAAAACCATATGATCATCACAATAAATGCATAAAACCATTTCACAAAATCTAACATCCATGCATAATAAAAACTCTCAGCAAGTTAGGAATAGAAGGAAATTCTTCAATCTGATAAAGGGTATCTAAAGCTAACATCATATTTAACGGTTAAAGACTGAATGGTTTCCCCCCTAAGATAAGAAACAAGGAGAGAATGTCTGCTCTTATGACTTCTGTTCTATTGGAGGTTTTGATCACTGCAATAAGGCAAGAAAAAAGAAATAAAAGGTATCCAGATTTGAAAGGAAAATGTAAAACTATGTTTATTAACAGAAAATATGATAATTTATGTAAAAAATCTGATGGCATCTGCAAAAAAAAAATAAGTGAGTTTAGCTAGGCTTCAGGATAATGATCAATATACAAAAATAAATCATATTTCTATATGTTAGCAATGAAAAATAAGAACTTTTCATTAAAAATTCCATTTTAATGACATAAAAATAAGAACTACTTGGCTATAAACCTGGCAAAATATGTGTTAAGTCCTGTACACTTAAAACTACAAAACAATGCTGAAAGAAATTAAAGAAATGAATAAAACAGAGATAAACCATATTCATGGGATGGGAAACTCAATATTGTTAAGATGTCAATTCTCCCCAAATTGATCTATAGATTCTAAGCTACCCCAGTAAAAATTTCAGCAGGATTCTTGGTAGAAATAGACAAGCTGATTCTAAAATTCACAGGGAAATGTAAAGAACCTATACTAGCAAAACAGCTTTGGAAAACCATAATAAAGTTGAAGGACTAACACTACCAGCTTTCAAGACTCACACAGTACAGTAATCAAGAGAGTATGGTTTTTTACATGAGGATAGGCAAATCAATCAATGGAACAGAATAGAGAGTCCAGAAATAAACCCACACATATATAGACAAGTGAATTTTGACAGTGTTGCAAAGGGAATTTCATCTTTTCCACAAATTGTGTTGAAATAACTGGACATCCACATGCAAAAAAAAAAAAAAAAAGAACCTATACATAGAGCTTACATCTTTCAAAAAAATTAACTCAAAATGAACTGCAGACCTAAATGTAAGACACAGAACTATACAACTTCTAGAATATATCACAGGAGTTCAAACAGTTAGACATCCATATGCAAAACAATGAAATTTGCTCCATATGTTACACTATATACAAAATTATCTCAAATGGATATAAATGTAAAACAGAACCCTTTTGTATGTGGCGGTACGTACAGCAACCATGAATTTTTGCAGTCTCTGGGGTTTATTGGGAAGTTGCTATACCATTGACAGTGCATGCTGCCGCAAGGCAAAGGCCTTTATAACTGTTTGAAACCAAAGAAACGACTGTGTGCTACAAATTATTGTTTTTACAGTGTATGGTATGAGATGTCTGTTTTTGGTAGGAAAAACAGAAATTTTCAAATTTTTTGTTACACATATGTACCAATAGACCCCAGAGGGATTCTGGGGTATAATTAGTGGTACTTCACATGTACCACTAAGCACTTAGGGTAGGCTTGTGAGAGGGGGCAAGAAAAAAAATCCATACTACTTACCAAAAATTCAGACAAACTCAATGATTCAGAATGCTTCCATTAATGAAAACACAGGGTATCAACCAAAAATTCAAATCAGAAAGTAATTAGGTCACCAAAGGGTTAAAACTATAACAGTTCTGGAAGAAAATTAGAACATTTTTAGAAGAAAACAGTAACACCTGTAGAAGAAAATGAACCTAAATGTAAAACTTAAAACTTTGACACTTCTAGAAGGAATTATAGAAGAAAACCTTTGTGACCTGTGAGAGGCAAAGATTTCTTAGTTATGACACCAAAAGCATACACCATAAGAGAATCAATCAGTAGATTAGACTTCACCAAAAGGAAAAACCGTGCTTTGACCTGTCAAGGGTAATGAAAAAAACTGGGAACAGATAAAGGTGACGATGAACACACTTAGGGTCACTGAGCTGTACATGTGAAGATTGCTGAAATGGCAAACGTTTTCTTACATATAGATTTACCACAATAAAAAATAAATTTAAAAAAATAATAAAGGAAAGGACACTTAAGTGTCTACACCCAGGGGAAAAAGTTACAACCTGGGGAAAAATATTTGCCAATCATGTATCTGTCAAAGGACTTGTATCCAGAATATATAAATAACTCTAAAAATTCAGTAATAACAAAACAAAACCCTTCATTATGAAATGAACAAAAGATTTGAATGGACACTTCACTAAAGAAGATAAATGGATGGCAAATAAGCTTACGAAAAGATTTTCCATAACATTCCTCATTAAGGAAATGCAAACAAAGCCAAATGAGATACCACTGCACTTATCAGAATGGCTAAAAGGAAGAAGGGTGACAAAAGACAGTGCTCATCATGTGATTCCATTTATATGATGGGCTAGGAAAAGCACACTAACGTACAGTGACAGAAAGGAGGTCACTGGCTGCCTGGGAAGGGGCAGAAGTGAGACATTACCAACCGGCAAGAATTCCAGAAATTTGGGGTGATTGATCTATTGACTTTCTTGATTGTGGTGTTGGTTTCTGGATGCATACATATATCAAAACTTATCAAACTGTACACTTTATGTGCAGTTTATTATATGTCATTTGTCCCTCAATAAAGTTCAGAAAAGATAAAAACATAATTATATATATATGATCCATAATCCTTTAACCCTGATTTTTAGGATAATTCCCTTCTCTTTCACTATCTGGTGGTCGTATTCCAGTGGCATCTTCAAAGCTCTGTCTCCTTGCCTCATACCTATACACATACATGAGCCGCCTTGTCATGGCAAAATGATATGTTTATTTTTCAAATTACACTAGCAATTATAGCACTTGGAAAAGGGACAGATTTATAAATAAATATGACAAGCATTTGAGAAAAAATATTATCAAGATGCGGCGCATATTGGGGCTACATTTTTTCTCTAAATGAAACAACTTCTCTGATGAGTAATCCTTTTACTTGGACTTCATCAGGGCTAATTCACATTGGCTATTCACAGGTTGCTATTTCACATATATTTCCACAGTGACACCTCTGAGGCTAGCATGCCTATGTTCGTGTTTTGCGCTGGGGCGGTCCATACCTCTGTGGTGAATGGGGAAGTAGGGTACATGCCAGGATGCTGGAATTCTCATAACCGGGGGAGCACAGAGAAATACCTATTTAATGTTGCTGCTGGAACTGGAGGACGTCACTGTAATGAAGCACCTACATCTCTCTTCCTTCACAGAATCTGTTTACACCCAGTTGCCAGAGGCTTTCAGGAAAAGGGCGATGTCACGTGTGTGAGATCACCACTGCGAAGAATAAAGTGCTTTAAGATGTCCCACATTCATGCCTCACCCCAACATTTCAAAATTGTTTCCCATATTCCTTGACAACATGTTAACATGGAGTCTTTGTTTCAGCCACACCACACCAAGACTTTTACACTTTCTTGCCTACGCTCTCCATTCAATCTGCTTCCTCACATCCCCTCAACCAAATTTCTGTTCATTCAAACATTATCCACCATGTAAGGCTTAAATCAAAACTTATTTCCTCTACTGATGTTTTACCTAAATAAGACTCCAACAAATACAGAACACTTGCTTCTCCATGAAAAGTACAATCACATAAAAAATGGTACATAAAATAAGAATCTATTTATTGCACCTATGGGTGGTGCCTTCAGTACAAAAAGATGTTTTCCTGTTTGTTCTGTCACCTCCAAGTTCTCTAGAACATTTATGCATACACAGGTAATGCTCAGTAAAAGACCCTGAAAATAATTTAAAAGTCTAATGTACTTCTTATTTATAGCAAAATCGTTCCACCATTTTCAAGGTGGTATTAAAATTTGCATGTAAATAGCCACGAAGGAAGACTCCTGCAAGTAATATGCATAGTTTCTTGGCCTAAGACCCTCTAGTTTTGCTTACCTAAATAAACATATGTATACGAAGAATTACCTCCAAGTGTTATTTAATGAAGATGCTGAACAAAAAATGCATTAATTTCTCTGTTTACTATTTGGAACAATTTACATGCCTCAGCTCAATAGTTCTCCACCTCATCCTAGTCATTGATATGGAAGTGCTCACCCCTTGGTTCCAGTTTGTTTCTAGCCTCATTCACAGTCACTCCTCTCCCCATGTGGTGCAAATGGTTAATGCTCTCACTGCTAAACAAAAGGTGGGAGGTTCAAGTCCACCCAGAGGCACCTCTGAAGAAAGCCCTGGTGATCTACTTCTGAAAAATCAGTCATTGAAAACTCTATGGAGCAAGGTTCTACTCTGATACACATGGGGCCTCCATGAGTCACAGTCGACTCAATGGCAACTGGTTTTTCTCATCCTCCAATACCTCCTCCCGCCAAACCACCTTGTTTACTAGCTGAAGTGGAATTATTTCTTGTTTCCACAAGATTCTATACAATTACATATTCCCATACCTCAGACCACACTGTTTCTCTGCTTGGAATCCATTTGGTCCATATAGGAATGTTTAACTCATTTTTAAGCATCTAATTGAAATATCTCCCCTTTGTGGTGTTCCTCAAATTCCCTGTCTTTCAGGCAACATTCACCATTCCTTATCCCTACTGGCACTTCTCACAATGACCTACGGTCTCTTATGCCAACCGCACCTGCCTGGCTGTGAGTTCAGTGAGGGCATTCTCATCCATTCCTCCATTCTTCCTCCTGCAATGCCTGTGCAATGTCTGTTACTAGAAATGGCACTGAATTGAAATGCTTATTCTATTAATTGGTAACTAGGTGTCAGCTAACTTCTGTAGGGACCACACTTAGAGGTTTGGGGAGAGGGAGAAGCTTATTATTTGTAGCTAGACTCATAAAGTAGGAAATCTGTATTTTTTCACAGGTAGCTGATGATGTTATTCAAAAATTCTACAATTGGAGGGAAAAAAAAAGAAAATTCAATGGTTTAACTACCTGCTCAGCTAGAGACTTTATTTCATCTTTCTAAAATCTTCGCAAAGACGGGGCATCCTGATCTAAAAGACTCCTTTAAATATGTCTTTACCTCTCAGCCTTCCTGTGAGTGATGACAAACAGAACATACTTAAAATTAGGAGACAAAAATCCACCAACATAGGTCCCATAAGAGGCTTAGGTTGTTTTTTTTTCCTACCTTCTTTTCCTAATCGATAAATTGTAGAGTAGAAATGCTCTACTTCCTAAGTTAAAGGGCAATTTCAAACTCAAAGGTAAATAATCCCCAGTGGGTGTGCAGTCTACGTATACAATGGCTAACGGCCACACTACCTAACTTTCCTAAAAAGGACCAGGTAAGAACAGAAATAACAGGAGGAAGGGATCATTTCTGATATTTTCACACAGTGTTAATATCAGCAGTGAAGCTGAAATCCATGCAAACTGGCTAAAAATACACTTGATGGATTCCTGAAAGTGATTCATTACTCAATAATAAATTTTAAGGTGGACATAATGGGAGGTTAGCTAGCTTCATTCATTCCTTTCAACAGATATTTATTTAGCTCACACACTCAATCTATACACCGTAGCTGCAGATTAATTATGGGCTGGTGTCCACAGAAGGAGAAAAGAGAAACTATTTGTTGAGGATAGATGCTATACTTGCACATTACATTTGTGATCTCATTTATTTCTTACAAGATAAGTAATCTTATCCCCATTTTACAGATAACTGAGACAGGGTGATAAAAAAACTATCCAAGTAAGTTTATTTACCTATAAAAGGAGTGTACTCTACATATTCATTGTCAAGGATCACTATCAGGTTGCTGTTTTTTTTTTTTTTTTTTTCAGTAAGATGTCAGTAAGCCAAAAACCAAACCCATTGCCTTCAAGTTGATTCCTACTCATAGAGACCCTAAAGGACAGAGTAGAATTGTTCCCTAGGTTTCCAAGGAGTGGCTGGTGGACTTGAATGGCCAACCTTTTGGCTAGCAGCTGTAGCTCTCTGTAGCTCTTAACCACTGCATCACCAGGGCCCCAAAGATGTTAGTAACCATGTTTAAATTATAATATTTTAAAAATCTTACAAGTATGTTTGTATTTCACAGACACATATTTCCAATCAGGGACTTGGCTCAGACAACATTTACAGAAAAAGCTATCAGCAATCATAGCACAGATCCTCAATCCAGCAAATTACTCCTTTAAAAATGAAATACAAACTGGTCCCTGATGCACAAATTTGGTCACTGGGTTGTCAATAGCAGTTGCTCTTTGGTTATTAGCTATGAAGCAACTCATCTGAGAATTCATATCTCATACACGAATTTTCCCTCTATAAAGTATTCAGCATATTTTCTTTAAAAGTGCCTGATCCTAGAAAGAGTCTAGGTTCCTACCTGAGCACAAGGGAAGGAAGGCTTCTAGAAGTTTGTATTGGCTACAAACAGTTCTTTAAAGGAGCATCCCATGGAAAAACTGTTCAAGCGTTTTGGTTTTTCTTTAAGAAATAACAGTTCCTGCCAGCACACAAGGTGAATTCATGTGCTTTTTAGACCTTTGGAAAAAATAGACCCTATTTATCCTAGTTCCGTTCTTCTAGCCCATCGGAAAGTTCCATCCATCTGTTTAATCAATAGCAACCCCAAAGAATCTGTCTGATTCACTAGGGGAGGGAAAAAATCTTTAAAGAAAACCAACAGTGTGGCTGAGTTCCTGCACACATTTGCAAAAAAAATACACAGTATGAACTAAATGTCTACTTAGATGCTTTCTAATGACCAGGGTGTACAAGACATTAAGACTTGCCTGTCTATTAGTCTAAGACAGACATCTGATTATCAAAGATAAATTTTACCCCAGAAAACCCTCACCTTTTGAGAAGAAGGAGCTACTATATATTTCTTGGAAGTACTGACTTTACGGGCTGAACTGATGGTGTTTCTATAAACCCTATTTTCCCTCCAGGGAATTCCAGGCAACCTCACCATCGAGAGTGGGGAGAAGAGGTGTGCTCTTCTTACTAACCCGGGGATCTACCAGGAGCACCTTCGGGATTTCCTGGCAGCTCCATTCTCATCAGAGACCACTTTCTCTGGCCACTGTTAGTTACACACATGGTATGTTAGTGAAAACCCACTTTACATCGATTTTGCAAATTCTGGAAAGAGGAGGCCCTTTCTTTGCCCACAATTCTTCATCCCTTAATACCAATCTGATATGCATTTGAGCTTGAAGGTCATAAAATATGTATTAACTTCCAGCTTTTAATGTTCATGAATAAAGAGCCAAATTAATAATTTTTGAGTGTTAGTTAAAAAGAAACTAAGAACTTTCTCCAAAGGGACAGTATTCAATGCCAAATAAAAAGCCCAGCTAGTTCCACCTGACACCAAAATGACTGGATGCCAGATGCCACTGGGTATTTGAATCACAGAGATTTTAAAAAATAAAATTGTTTGAATTCATTATTTTTTGTTTATTCTTCTCCAAGAGCTGAGAGCAATTGATCTGGTTTGTGTGGAAGGATATATGATGCAGCAAAAGCCAGACTATATAGAGAAATGCAAATACAAAGACAGCCTCATGTGTCTCAACCCCAGAGACTTAATGGGAGGAGGGTGAGTGGAGAGCTGGCTGATGTAAACCTATTAATGACATCACTTGCTCCACTATATCTGAGATGCTCAGGTGTAGCATTCTCTCAAAATGCACCGCTGCAACCCCAGGGCCTCTCCCAAGTCATGCAGAATCATTAAGTAGAGACTCCAGGTTGAAAAACATAGTCCCTCTGCTAAGGGGTATACTCAGTCACTCGCAACCTGTTAGCAGTAATCCTGGACATCACTAACTGAGCACCTACTCTGTGCTAGGCAACTTCTAGGTGTTGCATAGACATTATCGAATTTAATCTTCATCCCAAAACACTATAAGGTAGTATTATCAGCTTCTTCTTACATATGTGGATTCAGATGGTGAAAGTCACCAAAGGTCAGGTAGCTAGTATGTGGAAGAATCTAAATTCATATTCTCATTTGTGTCTAATACCAGTACTTTTTCTATTAAATTACACTGGTAGGTTGGTGGTTGACTAGTCACTTGGGAGAGAAGGAATGGCTATCCTATTGTGCTTCCTCCTTGGCTTAACAACTTCCAAATAGTCTGTCCTATTTCCTAACAACCTGAAGAAAACAGGTCCAGTTTGGGTAGAATCACAGGCTGTTGGCAGGGTTCTTACAGACAAGCTAGTCTAACCTTGTCCTGCTAAGGTTCACAGACAGGAAGTGCCCTTTTCACTCAGCTACTGAGAGGCAAAGCTAGAATGGTACCCAGGTATCCAGACTACCAATTCTCTCCATCACCTGTAGAAATCTTTACTTAGGGTTAAATATTGAGGCAAACCTAGGACAGGAAGACTCAACATCTTTGATATGGGAGCCGCCTCCAGCTGCTCAGGCCTTTAAGTGTTTGCGGAAAGGTTAGCAAGTGTTTTAAACTGGTTCTCACCTACTAAATACCCTACTGTATTTTGTTCTTACATAGAAATGTACAAGCTGTGTTTGCATATCGAAATGCATAAATACATTTGTTGAACATTAATATAAACACTTTTCACCATAAAAGTGTCCGTGTTTAGAGGTGTGGGAGTGTGTGTGCTTATTAGACTTCTCTTTGGTCTCAAAGAAAAATGCAAAGCATAGTGTAATTCTCACCCATGAATGGAGGCTTTCAGTCCATAAACTCTCTCCACTGCCTTTAAGTGGACAAAGGACTGGGTAGGCAGAGGGCCTTCTGCTTGGTTTTGAATACATCAGCCAAGTTTTTGAAACTGCACTTAGATGCACTCAAATCACATAATCACTATTTATTTGTCTCTCACTTCTACTATATTGTAAATGAATTGAAAACAAGGACTGTGTCTTACTCAGTTTTATATATCTAACACCTGACTAGACCTCAGTGACAACAAAGAAAAATTTACATTTTGGAGAAAGTATTAATTTCATTTGTGTGATCCACTTGAAACTAGAGTTCACCACTCTTCGGACCAAAAATATTTCATTAGAGAATTAAAACTTCAGATGGCAGCTGGATGCTTTGTCTCCACCAAGGACATTTGAGCCTTAGGCTTGAAAAGCCACTTTGAGGGGTCAAAGTCTTTTGTATCTTTCGCCCTATCAATTTCCACTCCTCCTCTCTTGAAGTGACCAGAATAATAACAAGAACCACCACAACCACAATATAAACTATAGTGCTTTTACCTTGAGAAATAGCTGTTAGAATCTTAGTATGCAGGAGCCAGAGGGGAACTACAGATGGGATCATTGCTCTCAATTCTGGCTGCCCATTAGAATGACTTGGGAGCTTTTAAAAATTATTGATATTCTGGGTCCCACCCATAGTGAATTGGATTTAATTGGACTGGAGTGGAGCCTGGGCAAAAAAAGAAAAAGAAAATACTCATTGCCGTCAAGTCAATTAAAACTCATAGTGACCCTATAGGACAGAGTAGAACTGTGCCATAGCGTTTCCAAGGAGTGGCTGGTGGGATTTGAACTGCTGACCTTTTGGTTAGCAGCCGACCACTTAACCACTGCACCACCAGGGCTCTGGAGCGTGGGCATTGACAATTAAAAACAAGCAAACAAACGAAGCTTCCCAGGAGGTTATACTACCTGTATAAAGGATCACACTGGTTTGATCTATACATTCTCCTCCCCAAATTTACAGGTGAAAACTGAGGCTTAGGGAGGTGAAGTAACCACCTTGGGCAAAAATGATATGAAAGATGGGATTAAACCAAGATTTCTTGCATCTTATTCAAATTTGCTCTGACACTGACTTTCATGCTGGTAGCTATTCTTAAATGTTCAATTTTGGGCTGTTTCATGTCTTTTTAAATCAACAAGAAAAAGCACATAGAAAAAATATTTTGCCTCCTCTTGTAAGCTTGGATCAGATTTCTAGGTACATAGATGTCTCGTCAAGCACATGTTGAATCAAATGGCTTCGTAGAGCATTCACTAATTGGATTTCCAGGTTTTCTGGTGAGAGCAAATGGTCACTGTCACTACTGTGTACATATGGTCTAAAGAGCAAGGCCATTTAAGCAGCAATTCCAAGACTATGCTGTTCCCAACTGGGCTTGTTTAAACAACCTTCTTCTTATTCCCACTTGCTACCAATAAAAAAAAAAGGTACCAAAAAAATCATAAAAGTGTCACTATTTTAATGAGAACAAACTAGTTTATTTCATGCCAGAACCCAAAGTAGACTTCTTGAAGTTCAATACCACAATTAAGTACGAAAGCCTGGCTGCAGATGCCCAGAGATGGTCTGCTTTCAAAGTCGCTGTAGGAGTTCCCATTGGACCAAGTGACAGCACTGGGGAGCTCAGTCTCGACCACAACTCTGAGTGACAACTGGCCCAGGGAGCTGTCCAAGACTAACTGGAGGAGGCCAACAAGGCTTTATTTAGTTAGCTTTGCTGATTTGAATCTGATGTTACATAGCCAGTCCTTCACCAAGGGACTTTTCAGCGCTTTCTTTAGAAACTATTTTCTAATTTATCTCAGATTTTTTAAATTTTATCAATAATAGCCTAGAGTTAATAGCATAAAACTGATATGAACAGGAGCAATTCAGAATACAGTGTAGTTATATCACCCATTCAGATATTCCGTCCCTAAATAACTAAGGAACCCCGCAGTTCACCTAGAATTTGCTTTCTTATATGGACTATGTTGCTGGCTAGTGAAAACCTGAGCCTCTTTTTATGTTGATCTGAGTCCTCCTTCCAGGGAACAGGGGAAAAGCCAGGTGTCAGGCTTGGGAGTCTGAGTCAGTTGCTCTGTACATCTGTGCATATTACACATCTAGAAGAATATCCTCTCTTAGAAGAAGCCAAAGACCTGTTGGAGTCTCCCCTCTAAATACAGTTTACTGGTCCTCTGAAGTTTTGGGGTGTTGTATGCAATAAATTTTCAGCTCATTTAGAGATGTTAGTGGTTATAACGTATTTTAGTCTGTTAAAGAGAAAATACAAACTATTCTATGGTTCATCAACAGATCTACAGATGGCTTCGAGCCCTCACACCTGATATCACTGAGAAAGAACCTGCAAACGTCTGGAACCAGATCCAAGTGTGATTTCAGTAAGACTCTGTAAGTGCCTCTGACAACTAACACAACACTCACCCAACTTCATCACACTTTTCCAGACACAATCTCATCTCCTTTGGCAGCCAGATATTTGGTGAGTTTAGAGCAGGGAGTAATTGTTTTCCATGTGCTCAGACTGCATCTCGGATCTGGGAGGAACCACTCATTTTACAGATAGGAAATTAAGGGCATCAACAACCTGCCTAGGGCAAGAGGCTAATCCCAGACCTACAGCTGGTCCTCAGACTCAGCCCAGGACTCTGCAAGCTGAATATGGCACTTCCGTAGAGTTTAATCATTAAATGTCTTTAATATCTTCTTGTTTATTCGATGAAATACCCACTTCTATAGTATACAAATGCTTTAATCTGGGAAGAAATTGTTTTGGTTCTACTCAGTTGAATGTAGACCCTTGCTTAAGAAGAAGTCTCAAAATTACTGGAAAACTCACATCATCTTATCATTACAAGCCTAAATAAATAGATATTGTGACTTATTACGCAATTGATAAAGCACATCTGCAATCCCAGGCCCTTCTCTAATGACTTAAAGCATCATACAGAAAGAAAAGCAATTGGAAATGCATTAGATACACTAGCTGCCTGGTATTTATTCATCTGATAAAATGATTTCTAATGAGCAGAGTGTGAATAAGAGCATCCCCAAAAAACCCCAAAAAACAAAAAACGAAGGAATCACAAAGTGTTAGAGCTAGATCGATGGGAACTTACCCATCATTTTATACCACCTCTGCATTATATGTGATGTCCCAGGCTCTCAAGGGATTTGCCTCTAATATTGACATGAGGCAGAAGCACTTATCATCTCCCTGAATCCCACCTAACTATTCATGAAAGGACTCTTTACTTGTTGCTCTAAATCGAGATGGTAATAAGTAAAAATCAGGAAAGATTTCCACGGGTTTGTTATCATTCGGTGAGGAGAGGCTGGAGCTGACATTTCAGAAGCTGTCTGCTGTTAGGTGAGCTTGGCACTGATCTGTTCATTACAAAGGATTATGGTAATAGTCTGCAATGTGTATCCTACATTTGAATGGTTTGTGATTACAATTGCCTGAGTACTTTCTAATGCTTTAATAGTACAATACAAAGCTTGAGATTTTCTCAGCTTTTCTGCTTTTAGTCAGATAAATATAGCCTGAATGAAAACACATAACACTCGATTTCAAGATTCTATCTATTTGCCATCACCTTCAATGCTTAAACCTGTTCGCAGAGGCCAAGAGCAGACTACAGGGGTGGCAGTAAATATAGTTAAGGCTTCAGTGCAAATTGCCTTTTCCAGAAAACTCTGCTCTCAGTAAATACCCAAAGCTGAACTCAATGCTGATGGTATCTGCCGCAGATGAGTTAAAATTAAATTCTAAACCCTTGGCAAGGCATCAAATATGCATAATGGAACCTCCCCACGGGGGTTTTGTAAGATAATGCAAGTAACTTAGGGCACAGATCCCACAGCAGGTTATTTTTTTCCCCAAGAAATTAAACTTTTTTCCAGTAAGTTGATTGCATCCTTTTACTCACCCTCCAAAACTGTTTTAATCTGTTCACTCCGGGCAGTTTGGAAGCGTTCATCCCTGCTGGTGGCAGGTCAGAAGTGTATCCTTTGCAGCTGCCGGGCTGCCTGTGGGACTCTCGCAGGCGGATGTCGAAAGCTGTGTGATGCTTGGGATTCTTAAGGACGGAGACACTCCCCGGCTTTTAATGCTGCTCACCAACAGCCACAGAGTTCACTGCTCAGCACAAAGTAACCAATAGCTGCACATGGCATTCTAAGCCTCTGGGGACCCAAGAGGAGCAGAGATGCCCCACCGCCAGCCGATGTGGGTCAGAGGAAACACTGGGTGTCAGCAGACTGCCCCCAAAGGAGCCCCTCATATGAAAATTGGGGGCACTTTCCAAATGGGCCTAAATTTCTCCTGCTTCAGATGGCTTTAAATCCTAGACTGATAATCAAATTCTGCTCTGAAGATGACAACACCAAGGTTTGTCTCAGCTTCAAAGGGTCAGGTTGCCTAAGGTCAAGGGTCCCCGCTCTGAAAGGACTTGTCCTTCCTTCTTGTATGAGTCCAACCAAGCGCTGGTGTGTGGCACCTGCATACCAGTGGGCCATGGTTTTTATCCCTGTTTCTTGAGAAAGGCTACATACAGACTGCTACATTTGCTTACATCTACTCGGAGAAATGGATATTTGGCCACTACCCACTTACACACATACTACAGGAATATATAGGTATTTCAGAGTAGTACTAATTAGTGCTCAGGGGATTTAGGAGTGAATCTCCAGATGCCTCTTCAGATATCTCAGTGCCGCTGTCAAAGAAAAACAACACGCAGGTAGACAGACCTGCCATTCATCAAACTTACTTCTGTCACCATCCCAGTGTCCATTGATTCATTCAACACACATGCATTAAGCACCATCGCTATGCCAAGCACCACCAGGCTCTGGGGATAAAAGTGTGCGCCACGCAGGTCCCGACTCTGCCCTTGTGGGTGTTGATAGTCCAGTTTCAGAATGACTTAAGCATCTGTTGTTCTCTCCATTGGGTCCTTGACCCACTCTTCTTAGTGTCTGACTCAGCACCCAGCACGGTTATCAATAATTATCCAAGGATGGAAAGAGAGAGTAATGAATATATAAATCAGTGAATCCTGAGGCTGTCTGTCTCTGTGGCTGGATGGAACCATGTGATCAGTTCTGGTCTGGGAGCTGTGAAAGGACATAGCTCCTCAACTGAGGACTGGCACATCTAATCTGCAATTAGTACAAAGTGAATTTTTTAAAGTTGCAATGTGTGATGGTATTTTGAAATTTCCTGAGATCAGCTAACTCCCCATCCTGAACCCAGGCAGGATCATACTTCAGTAGCCCAGACTGATCCCCTGCAAGTGAGTCCTAAAGATCATTAAAAAACACATGTTCACAAACTCGCCATGTCTCAGAAGGCTTCAAATGACAAAAGACACAATTTATCTGGTCAGCACCATTGCCTTCTTATCAGAAAGACAATACATTATTTGATTCAAATGGAAACAAAGATAAAGAAATTTTCATAATCTCATGAGCTTCAAGGTTTATGGGAATTCAGAACCTCTCACAAGCAGTTTTGAAGATGGAATCGAACGCATCAGATCTGTATGTACTCTATCGATCATGTCAATATGGAAACAGAGTAAGTTAATACTCTTAGGGCACTTCCACTTTCCACTTAAGGGAAGTCATAAGTTAAGCAACACAGATAACTACAGGAATCGGTACTGCTGACCATATTATTCCAGGCCAAGAGATTTGAACTGGCAGTGCTTCTAGTGTTTCCCCTTTAAAGAGTCTTGTAAGTAAGACCTACGGGCTAAAGACCAAGAAAAGCTGATTAATATTTAATTGATGGCTGATAAAAATAATGTGAACTTGAATTTACATCATTTTGGAAAGGTTGGCATGATAGATTTGTAACCCTGGAAAGAGACTGTGGAAAACCTTAGCATTAGAAAAACTTTTAATCCCTGAAATATATGGGAAGGAAAATGTAGGTTTGTGACACTTCTTTGTTATACAGGGCTTAAAAAACAGATTCTGTTATTCTTACAATATTTTCCAAGTCATTTGTAGTATTGTCATCCATGTCAATTCTAAAAATATGGGATATTCACGGACCTTGGTGTTTGCAGGAGAGGGAGCAGATTCTGAAGTTTCAAAGAAACTAACGTTAATTTAAAAGTTTTGTTAATTAGCAATTGTTTAAATTTATCCTACCTTATATTTCTATACGCACACACAAAACAAGAATCCTCTTGTAAGATCCCAGATCTTTGTAAGACGTCATTGGTAAAACAAGAAATCTAACATCATTTTTAGCTTAAATTGTATTTAAAATAACATCGATGATTTGTTGATTTTTAAATAAATGAATGAAGCTCTCTTTCCTTTACTTTTCCTTCCTAAAATGATATAAACCCATTGCTATTCACTCAATTCCAACTCATAGCAACCCGATAGGGTTTCCAAGGCTATAAATCTCTAGAGAAGCAGACTGCCACATCTTTCTCCCAAGGAGCCCTGGTGGTTTCAAACCGCTGACCTTTTGGTTGGTGAAGTGGTTAAGAGCTTGGCTGCTAACCAAAAGGTCAACAGTTCAAATCTACCAGCAGCTTCTTGGAAACCCTATGGGGCAGTTCTACTCAGTCTTATAGGGTCCCTATCTGTCAGAATTCACTCAACAGCAACGGGTTTGGTTTTGGAAAAATGATATAAAGTGTATACACTCAAAATTATCAAAAACAAGTAAGAAATACCACGGAATGGAAGATGACACTGGAAATTAATAACCATGAATATAGTTTTTGTGCTTTAAAAGCATTAATATGATATAAAATCAGGTCAGCTTCCAATAGCAACTTGTTCTTATGTGCCATTGAGTCACTTCCAACTCATAGCAACCCTATGTACAACAGAACGAAACACTGCCCAGTCCTGTGCCATCCTCATAATCACTGCTATGTTTGAGCCCATTGTTGCAGCCACCATGTCAATCCATCTCGTTTTGTGTCTTCTTTTTCGCTGAGTCTCTACTTTACCAAGCATGATGTTCTTCTCCAGGGATTGGTCCCTTCTGATAAAGTCCAAAGTACAAGAAACAAAGTCTCATCATCCTCGTTTCTAAGGAGCATTCTGGCTGTACTTCTTCCAAAACAGATTTGTTTGTTCTTCTGCTACTCCATGGTATATTCAGTATTCTTTGCCAACACCATAATTCAAAGAGGTCAATTCTTCTTCCATCTTCCTTATTCATTGTCCAGCTTTCATATGCATATGAGGTGATTGAAAATAACCATGGCTTGGGTCAGGCACACCTAAGTTCTCAAAGTGACATCTTTGCTTTTGAACACTTTAAAGAGTTCTTTTGTAGCAGATTTGCCCAGTGCAATGCGTCATTTGATTTCTTGATTGCTGGTTCCATGGGTGTTGACTGTGGATCTAAGTGAAATGAAATCCTTGACAATTCCAATATTTTCTCCCTTTATCATGATGTTGCTTATTGGCATAGTTGTGAGAATTTTTGTTTTCTTTATGTTGACGTGTAAACCATACTGAAGGCTGTAGTCTTTGATCTTCATCAGTTAGTACTTCAAGTCCTCTTTACTTTCAGCAAACAAGATTGTGTCATCTGCATATCACAGGTAGTTAATGAGTCTTCTTCCAATTCTCATGTTGTATTCTTCTTCATATAGTCCAGCATCTAGATTAGTTGCTCAGCATACAGATTCAATAAGTATGGTGAAAGGATACAACCTTGACACGCACCTTTACTGACTTTAAACCACAGAGTATCTCCTTGTTCTGTTCGAATGACTGCCTCTTGGTCTATGTATAGGTTTCTCATGAGCACAATTAAGTGCTCTGGAATTCCCACTCTTTGCAATTATCCATAATTTGTTAGGATCCACACAGTGAATGCCTTTGTATAGTGAATAAAACACAGGTAAACATCTTTCTGGTATTCTCTGCTTTCAGCCAGGATCCATCTGACATCAGCAGTGACATCCCTCATTCCATGTCCCTTCTGAATTCCACATTGATGGATGTACTGCTGCAACTGCTTTTCAATGATCTTCAGCAACAATCTACTTGTATATAATATTAACGATATTGTTTGATAATTTCCACATTCTATCGGATCACCTTTCTTTGGAATGGGTGCAAATATGGATCTCTTCCAGCTGGTTGACCAGGAAGTTGTCTTCCAAATTTCTTGGCATAGACAAGTGAGCACCTCCAGTGCTGCATCTGTTTGTCGAAACATCTCAATTGGTATTCTGTCAATCTCTGAAGCCTTGTTTTTTACCATGCCTTCAGTGCAGCCTGGACTTCTTCCTTCAGTACTATTGGTTCTCAATCATATGCTATCTCCTGGAATGGTTGAATGTCCACAAATTCTTTTTGGTACAGTGACTCTGTGTATTCATTCTTTCCATCTTCTTTTGATGCTTCCTGCATCATTTGATATTTTCCCTGTAGGATCCCTCAACATTGCAACTTGAGGCTTGAAGTTTTTCTTCAGTTCTTTGAGTTTGAGAATTGTCAAGCGTGTTCTTCCCGTTTGGTTTTCTAACTCCATGCCTTTGCACATTTCATTATAATACTCTTTCTTTTCCAGCTGCCCTTTGAAATCTTCTGTTCAGCTCTTTTACTTCATCATTTCTTCCGTTGGCTTTAGCTACTCTACTTTCCAGAGCAAGTTTCAGAGTCTCTTCTGATATCTATTTTTGTCTTTTCTTTCTTTCCTGTCTTTTTAATGACCTGTTGCTTTCTTCATGTATGATTTCCTTGATGTCCTCCCACAACTTGTCTGGTCTTCAGTCATTACTATTCAATGTATCAAATCTATTCCTGAGATGGTCTCTAAATTTAGGTAGGATGTAGTCAAGGTTGTATTTTGGCTCTGTGTGGACTTGTTTTAATTTTCTTCACATTCAGCTTGAACTTGCGTATAAGCAATTGATGGTCTGTTCCACAGTCTGCCCCTTGCTGTGTTCTGACTGATGATATTGAGCTTCTCCATTGTCTCTCCCACAGATGTAGTCAACTTACTTCATGTGAATTCCATCTGTGTGGTCCACATGTACACTTGCCGTTTCTGTTGTTGAAAAAAGGTACTTGCAATAAAGAAGCTCTTGGTCTTGCAAAATTCTATCATGGGATCTCTGGTGTTGTTTCTATCACCAAGGTCATAGTTTCCAACTACCTATCCTTCTTCTTTGTTTCTAACTTTTGCATTCCAATCACCAGTAATTATCAATACATCTTGATTGCATGCTTGCTCAATTTCAGACTGCAGAAGGTAGTAAAAATCTTCAATTTCTTCATCTTTGGCATTAGTGTTTGGTGTGTGAATTTGAATAATAGTCCTATTAACTGTTCTTCCGTATAGGTGTATGGGTATTATCCTATCACCGCCAGCGTTGTACTTCAGGAAAGATCTTGAAGTATTCTTATTGACAATGAACGCAACATCATTCCTCTTCAATTCCTGGCGTAGTAGACCATATGATTGTCCAACTCAAAACGGCCAATACTAGCTCATTTCAGGTCACTAATGTGTAGGATACTGATCTTCACGCGTTCCATTTCATTTTTGATGATTTCCAAATTTCCTAGATTCATACATTGTACAGTCCATGTTCTGATTATTAATGGATGTTTGCAGCGGTTTCTTCTCATTTTGAGTCATGCCACATTAGCAAACGAAGGTCCTGAAAGCTTGACTCCAACCACAACATTAAGGTCAACTCTATTTTGAGAAGGCAGCTCTTCCCCAGTCATATTTTGAGTGCCTTCCAATCTGAGGGGCTCATCTTTCAGCATTCTATCAGGCAATGTTCTGATGCTACTCATAAGGTTTTCACTTGCCAATTTTTTCAGAAGTAGACTGCCAGGTCCTTCTTCCTAGCCTGTCTTAATCTGTAAGCTCTGATGAAACCTGCCCATCGTGGGTGGCCCTGCTGGTATTTGAAATACTGATGGCATAGCTTCCAGAATCACAGCAACACACAAGCCACCGTGGTACAAACAAACAGACGGTGGATAGCAACTCAGTGATTCCTAATATGAATGAGACTTACAATAAGTCTTGCAGCAAAACTAGGTTTTGATTTAGGAGAAAAGGAAGTGATGGCCATTAATGGTGCTAGTTTGGTGGGAAGGTTGTGGGGAGGTCACAGTTAGCAGAAGCTTTATAGTATCCCCTTGGTTATAGATAATTGTTGATAATTTGTCATTTGCTTCTCAGGGACAACATTCATGAAATGAGAATCACTTGAATTTATAAGGGTTGAATTTTAGGTTATCAAAAACTTAGCTCTAGACTATCAGTATCCTGCCCCATGGTTTTTAATGTAAATAACAATTTCAGGACCCATACTTTCTAAAGTGACCCCAAACAAAAAAACACCCACTGCCACTGAGTTGATTCCAACTCATAATGACCCTATAGGACACAGTAAATGTTTTCAGAAGCAGACTGCCACATCCTTCTTCCATGGAGCTGCTGGTGGGTTTGAATAGCTGACTTTTCGGTTAGCAGCCAAGTGCTTTAATTACTGTGCCACTAGGGCTCCTTAAAGTGACCCCAGTGCCACTTAAATCACTCCTTACTATCCATTCTCTTGCCCTTTTCATAAGCACCCTGAGCTACCATCTTGAACCTTTGTTTTGTCCTCTTTTTGATTTGTATGTAGCCAGTATGAATCTTAATCTACAATTGCAGGTATGGAAGAAATAAACTCATTTCTTTATTTTCTTTAGAGCAACTGGAATTTGAATCCAATGCTTTATTCTAACAGGCTGGCAGGAAACCCAGTCTGAGTCACCACTGGGGCATCCTCACGAGGGATGCCCCATGCTCCTGTGGGTTTATACAATGACATAGCACAGAAGAAGGGGCCTTCTGATCATTTGTCACAGGCTGCAGGACATTACTTCAGCCTGCATTGCCCCTTTAGGTCTGGTAGCTCTGTTGCTTTTGGGCAGATTTGGGACACAGAACCCTTTGGAGGGGTTGGGGGCCAAAGCGCCTGGGACTTAGTCTCTACAAGGGCACCAGTCAGCCTTCTTCTGGGTTCTACCTTGGAGCAGAGCAGATCCCTGCTCCTTGAGCACATGCCAACTTCTTTTTCCTTTCCCGTCTGGGAAGATTTCTCCTCTTGCTGCTTCCAAAAGTTTTCCAAATTTCCTTCCCAGTGTAGACATCTGACAAACTGCAAGGGACTGTCCAAGAATGAGACAGTATAATCTATGAGTAGGGGTTTTTGTAAAGTGTATATAAATATTAGCTGTATATTTCAGGATGAATCCATAGTTGGCAACTTCCCTTAATGGAAGAGATATCTGTGTCTGAAGTTCTGTTTCCAACAGATGGCTTTTTGCTACTCAAGTCTCTCTCACAGAGCATTAAAACCAAGACTTTAACCTGGAATTAGTCTTCTTCAGGGCTTTCCTCTCACTTTCAGCCATAGTTTATTAAAACTATTACATGCTGCTAGGGATGGGTGAAGAAAGGCCATTTATTGTACTTTTCTGCCTTCCTGTGGCTTTTGGCTTTGTGGTTAGGAACTGAAGATATAAGCCAGAAAAAGATGGTCAGAATGAAAGCACTTTGAAAGAGGTTTGGTAATCCTTGAGGCCCTGGGTATTTCAGCATTTACTCAACGACTTCTTTGCTTCCTGATCAAATGGCGGATGTTAAACTCTCTGTAGTAATTGCAGGATGTTGTCTATATAAAGGTTTCATCTTCAGATTAGCAACGACCTTTTGTTCTTCAAAGCTCACTGAACACAAATGTGTAAATCCCACCTTCTGTAGGGATTAACTATCATCAAGATGGAATATTCACTCTCTGGATGTAGACTCATTTTTTGTTTATCCCTTGGTACCCTTTGAAAATGAGTGGAACTGTGAGGGGGGAAAGCTGCTGCTCAGGGATAGGCAGCTGGTTTTGTGCAAAGGGCACTGGAGCAGGAGTCAGGGCTGCCATGTTCCTGCCTCGGCTCTGACAATTAATACCAGTGGGTACTAACCTTACCTCTCTGAGCCTCAGTTTTCTTCCCTGTCACCTGGCAAAAATAAGAACGCTTTCTGTGTTGTATATGAGTTACACTAAGATTTAATTTTTCATTCATCATGAGTTGTCCATCAATGCTGTGTCATATCAGAGTAGGGTAGCATTCTTGCTGCTCCTCGTACTTGATGACCATTGTTATTGCCGTCATTGCCCAGAATCACAGTCCAGTTGAGTGAAGGGAGAGCTCTTCACTTCACAGCCAGTCTGAATTACTCGTGTCAGAGATGATTCTTTTAAAAAGTGCATAAACAAGCAAATGTCCCTTTTTGGGGAGAAATCATTAGCATTACATATTCCAATGAATCCAAGCAGGGCCTCCTTAAGTGCCAGGGTCCTTGGTAAGGGGCCTTGGGCATACCTGCAAACAATCTACAGCTCTAACACTGTAGATGATTCCTCTTTACATTTCCTTTATGTTGTTTTATTCTTCCCGTAACTTTATTATCACTTTCTCTGAAACTTATATTTAATGCAACAGATTACTTTAATTTTCATTGTTAAACCTCCTTTCTTACTATATCTCATTGGTAAAGCTAATTTTGAAGGGCTTCTTCTTTATTCATGTGAGATTATTACTCAACATCAATCTAGAACTCATCCTATATGGAAGACATCCATTTTTATACATCTGCAGCCAGCCAGCCTACAATTTTTAATGTGTGTGTCTCTCTGGGCAATGCCCAAGGAAACTTAGTTCTCCACTGAACGCTTTCTATGGGCACACCTAGCAGGTCCCCAGGATAAAAGGAGGTGTGACACTTAAAGCCTTCACTGTTGCTGACAAAGCCCCAGCTATGCCCCATCAGTAAGATTCTGTACAGAACAGCTCTATAACAAGGCAGGCCAGTTAAGTCAACGTTTAAGTATCGTAGAGGGAATCCAGTACATTGGAGAGAACCACACAAAGGTCTGGGATTCACAGAATCAGATTACTGCAGTGTTTCTCAAACATTTTTGATCATTTTACACAGTAACCCTATACACACACACAAATGCACGCACACACACACACTCACACACAGAAACAAAAGTTTCACCAGACGATACTTATCCTCACTACCTGCAGGGCATTTTGATATTTTCTTTTCTATTCACCCCTATTTTTCAAAAGTTGGTCTGACTACATTGCTTTCGTGACTCACTGGGTCTCCATCAGCTGTTTGGAGGAAAGTAGTGGTTTTTAAATTTTGGAATGCCAAAGAATTGTCTGGGTGCTTCTCAAAAATGCCCGTTCCCTACTCACGTCCCCTAAGATCCTGATTCAGGAAATATGGGTGGTCCACAGAATTCTGCACTTTTAACTTATTTCCCAGGGGATGCAACTGATTCGCAGATAATCTTTTGGGACAAGCACTGAATCAGAACCCTTACATTTAATCAATTGACTTGGTTAAGGCATATTTTAAAGAAGGAATCCAGTCACTTATTTCTGAAAGGTCAAGTAACTTCATCCTATTCCATAAGCACAGAAAAAATACTTATCTCCACTAGTGACCTTGCACAAGGACAGTGTTGGTTAAAAAAAAAAAAAAAAGACAAAAAGCTGTGGTAGGATCAACACAAATCCATCCTCCTACAAGAGAAAACAGCCTCCAGTGTAAGCTAATGACTCAGTAAGAAATGATGGGTTCTCAGTTGCTGCTGTAACAAATTGCTACACATTTAGCAACTTAAAAGAATACTTATTTATTATCTAATAGTTCTATAGATCAGAAGTCTAGGGCAGGCTTGGCTGGGTCCTCTGCTTAGGGTCTGACAATGCGGCAATCAAAGTGTCAGCAGGGTTGAGTTCCTTTCTAGAGGCTCTGGGGAGGAATTCACTTTCAAGCTCATTTTGTTGGTTGAATCTAGTTTCTTACACCTTCCACACAGCCCACATCATCTCGAAGCCAGCAAATGCACGTCAAGTCCTTCTCTTGCTTTGAATCTCTTTGACTTCCTCTTCTGCTTTTAAAGGCTTAAGCCCACCTAGATGATTCAAGATAATCTCCGTTTTAAATTCCACTGGTTAGTAATCTCAATTCATCTGCAAAGTCCCCTATGTCATGTAAGGCAACATATTCATAGGGTAACACCAGGGGTTGAAGATCCTAGGGGCCAAACTTCTGCCTGCCACAGCGGGTCAGTAACATCATGTTTTGTTTGAAGGGCAGTATTTTAAGAATACATTCAAGTATAAGACACTTTAGCTGGAAAATGACTCCATATTATGTGATATTAAAAATAAATAAAAATTAAATTAATGAAGTTTTGCCACACTGAACATTAATTCATCAAGTTTTTCCACAGACAAATGAATGACTCAAATATAATGGTTGACCATAATTTCAGAGCATGGGACCCAGAGAAAATTCTCTGTGAAACGTTCTTGAATAACTTATTTCCATAACTGCTTTTGCCAAAATGAAGCTCAGACCTGTGGCAGTGTGGATAAGCGCTTTCTTAGCCTCAGCAGTCAGGTATGTTCCCTCCTCCAATACCACTTCTGCATTTTTCCACGGCTGTATTTAAAAATCAAGCTCTGCGCATTTAAGATTGGCCATCAGTTTAAACCCCACTGAATTAAGAATGAAGCCTGGATTGAAGAAGGGACTGTAGAAGAGATGAGAAGACAGAGGAGAGAGAAGAAAAATAAATACAAGAGAGCAAGTAGGGGAAAGTAATGATGAGGTCGCAAAGAGGATAGAGAAGAGGAGAGAAGACAGAACCTGACAGAAGAAAATTAACACTTGCATTCATTTTAAGGATCCGATTCTCCAGTGAAATATATAAAAATTAGGTACTTAATGGAAGATGTTGATTTCTCTGCAAAGAGCCAGGTTTACAGCAATGAAGAAACAGAGATGAAAGGAAAATTTAAACAAAACATAACATTTCCAGGCACGTCTATGAGCACGGGCAGCCTTACTCTTAGATGTGAAACATCTTTGTCTTCTAGTTTCATGAATAGTGATGAGACTGTTTGAAAACACGTGTAAATCCCAAAAATCTGTTTCCAGCATTGTTGTTGTTAGTTGCCATCAAGTCGATTCCAACTCATGGCAACCTGTGTGTGCATAGTAGAACTACTCCATAGGGTTTTCAAGGCTGTGCCTTTTTGGAAACAGATCACCAGGCCTTATTACAGGTCCCTCTGTGTGGGTTCAGACTGCCATTCTTTCAGCTATTAGTTGAGCGCCTAACCATCTGTACCACCCAAGGACTCCTGTTTTCAGCATAGGTGTACCATTATAAAAATGTACTTGGTGTTGCCTGTGGGTCAAAAGTCATCTGTGGGTCAGGGGTTATCCGCAGGTCAGGCATTGTGTATGGCTCAGGTATTATCCGTGGGTCAGGTGCTGTCCACAGGTCAGGGGTCCTACATGAGTCAGGTCTCCTGTATAAGTCAGGCATGTGTCAGGTATTATCTGCGAGTCAGACATTGTATATGAGTCAGATGTCTTCCATAGGTCAGATGTTGTCTGCAGGTCAGGCATCATCTATGGGTCAGGTGTTGTCTGTGGGTCAGGCATTGTGTACAAGTCAGGTACTGTGTACGTGTCAGATATCCTGTACGGGTGAGGCATTGTGTACGGGTCTGGCACCATCCACGGGTCAAGCATCTTCCATAGGTCAGGTGTCACCCGCAAGTCAGGCTTTGTCCATGGGTCAGGTGTGGTCTGTGGGTCAGGCGTTGCCTGTGGGTCAGGCACATGCTAGGTTTTTTGTGCGTTGTATCTCACTTAAGCCTCAAAACAATCCCAGATGCAACATTTTTCTTATTATTTTATGTACTCAATTTATAGACTAACAACTGAAGTTTATGGAAGTTAATAATTCGCTCAAGGTCACACAGTAGGTCAGTGGCAATAAGCAAGAAAAGAAGAAGGGAGGGAAATGGAAAGCAGAGAAGAAGGAAGAAAAGGCAAGCAAGGTTGAGGTGATGACAGAAAGAAGGGAGAGCAAATGCAGAGGAAGGCCAGAGAAAGAGCTGCAGAAGGAGAAAGTTGAGATTGGAGGGAAAGGGAGTGAGATGGGAGGAGGAGAGGAAGGTCTTTATACGACAAAAGGAGAAGTAAAATGGTCCACTTCACTTCCTGGGTCTGCCCAAGTAGCCTAAATGTGCCTGTGGAAAAGCTGTTGCTTACACTAAAATATTTGCTTTATTTTATTCCTTAAAAAACCATCAAGAACAAAAATCTAGTCTACACACTTCATTTAGAATTCTCTTACTTATTCTTCTAAATCTCCATTCCTTAAAACAAATGGTAAAGACTTTCCTTTCATCCATGCTGGCACAGTCAGAAACAATTTTTGTTATACAAATACTGGTAATGATATTGTTATCCGGATAAATTAACCAGAGCTTCAATTAGGTCAAGAAACAAACTCTATTTGCCAAAATCCCTCTGAAAGAAATTAAAGTAGTTAGAATGAGAGATTCATGCTAACATAGCCCACCAGGAAGTCCATTTACTCCTAACACTGCTTTTAAATGCCAACATAGCCTGATCTTTGCTACAGTTCTTCTCATGTTATGGACTTTTAACAAAAGAAATAGATTTCTTGATGAAGACACAGTTGTAAATAATGTCTGCTCTTAAAGTCTCCAACCACAGTGGTCTTAAAACTTCAGGATAAACAATCACATTTGCCTCTACTAATTTCTGAAGCTGTGATCCCAGACTTAGAAATGAAGTTCACCCAAGGCAAGGAAGCCAAGAGTGAAATCTACTGTTAAATATTTTAATGAGGTTGCATGAAGCTGATGCCAGCATGTAGTGACGATTCTCTCCATCTGGAATTTTCTTCATTCATTTCTTACATGGCAGGCTGTTTGTCCCTGCTCAAGCAACACTTGCTTAGTGAGTACTTCCCTCACTCAGGCATTTGCTATCTCTTTTTTTTTTTTTTTGGTAATTTTTATCATGGCTCTTATCACTCCATAATATTCTCCTTTTTATATATTTGTTTCTTTATTCTACTTCTTACCAAAATATAAACTCTATGAGAGCAGGAGTCTGGCAGTATCTCCACACACTGCACAGCCCCTGGCACATACTTTGTGCCCAGTAAATATCTGTGGCACGACTGAATGAACAAAGGAATGAATAAACTGGTAAGGTATCTGTACAAATACTGGAATGTGGCCAAGTGACCTAGAGACAGAAACCAAAGGAGGCTTGAGTTTTAGTCTTGGACACTGAGCTGTCTTTTAGTCACAGAACCACGTAACCTCTCTGGATCTGACAGTGCCCATTTGTAAAATGAGAATAATCGTCCTTGCCATGTCTCATTCATTTTATTAAACCTATTGCTGTCTAGTTGATTCTGACTCAAAGTGACCCTATAGGACAGAGTAGAACTGCCCCATAGGGTTTCCAAGGCTGTAAATCTTTATGGAAGTAGACTGCCATATCTTCCTCCCACCATTCATTATATTAGTGAGGAAAAACAGAAAATATTTTCCAATGTAAAATATGCTCAAGAGAGATTACCATATCTTGGAAGATCTGGAGTTGTCAGGAACAATACTTAGTTTTAAACATATATATATATATATATACACACACACACATACATACACACACACACACACACATATATATATATTTATGGTTGGACTAGGATGGAGGGAATAGGGAGTGGTAGGGGTTGTGAAGTTATCATTACAGGTTTGGATGTTTGGGTGGGGACTCTTTTTGGGAATTAGAGAGAGAAACCATGAGGCTTGGAAGATGCTCAAGCTGCCCTCCCTGCTGGGACCTGAGCTGCCGCACAGCTCTCGGCTAAGCCAGGCTGGGTCTGCACGCCCATCAAGAGACCTCTCAGGCTTGGGGTTGTGGTTGGCAGATGGCAATGGCTTCAAGCAGAGGACTGATTTATATATGACTCTTGAAACTGATTTATATATGAGTTCTTGAAACTCAAACTCAATTAACCCCTACCCATCTAGCATTGGCTTATTATGGAAGCAGCATTGAGAGACACTAAGAGACAAAGCAAATTCCCTCTGCGATTTTTCTGGACTGTGGCTATAAATAGCCTCCTCTCTACTACCTCAGCCCAGGGAGAGAAAGCCATAGCTATACAGCCACTCAGGTGTATTTACTAAGTTATCGCTCTGTGTGCCAGGACTTTGTTGGACAATGGGATCAGCAGTGCACAAGGAAAGACCCCATCCCTGCTCTCAGAATTCCCACAGAAGAGAAATCAGAAAAACAGCTTCCAGCTTTGTAGGAATGCTCATTTGGCATCAGATTTGTCTTAAAGAGTAAATATAGGATGCTCAGAGCTATGAAAGATCAGCCACTCCAGCCCTTCATTTGACAGAAGAAACTGAAACCCAAAGAGGCCAGGTAACTTGTCCGAGGCCGTAGAACTCAAGGTCATAACAAACAAAGCTCAATTAGAAGTCACCCTACAAACTCAGAGAACATGCCTCTTGCTTTAAGCCGATCTATAAATCAACTTGGTTTTCAAAGCATATTTCAGGCAGCTACAGGAAAAGGAGGTCATGTGATTTTCTAAGATAGTTGCACCGTGATTATAGATGTGTTGCCATTCATTCATAGCATCAACCAAACACTGATGGAATATTAAGAAATGAGTTCAGTCATATTGGTCAAACCAATTCTCCAAGTTAGAAAGTGGCTTTTGGCAAATAAATCCAGCCTTTGCAAAAAAGGTATTAACCTAATGATAGAGGAAGAACTGATTTATAAATCCCAGTCCAGAAGGAAAAATTCCAGTATGTTCTATACCTCTAGCTTAGCTTGTCCATTTGTATATGCAGTGCACCGCCCACCTTCAACCATACATTTTATTTCATTGAGGAAATGGTGAGGTTTTAGGCAGGCAAAAGACAGGTGAGGGCAACCAGTTCTTGTCAAAAACCCGAGCAAATACCTAGGATAATGAATTGTAATGAATAAAAGTAAGAGTCTAGGTTCTGGCCCAGAATTGGACAAGGGAGTGCCCACAGTCTTCAAGACAGAGCAAAATAGGCCTAATAGAGGAGATTGTTTTGAGAAGCAAGGGGCAGTCTAATACAGACTGTGCAGAGAGGAAAATTAGCAACTAAGGGGTAAAGGATAATAGATAAGACTTAGAGAGGAGATTTGAGAGAGAAAATCTAGAAAGATCCCCTAGGACAATGGTGTACCAGGGGTGGACGCTTTCATCATGGGCCTATATCCAAGCCCATGGCCTGGATGAAGCTGGGCAGGGTGCTGCTCAGCTCAGCCAAGAATGGCTTTGATCACAGCTACATTATGGTGGTTGTTTAGCAAATCAATGCAACCTACAAAATGAAGGAGGAGAACAGGAATTAAGAGCTGTTATGGATTGAATTGTGTCCCCCAAAAGTATATTTTGTAAATCTTAAACTCTATGCCTGTGGTTATAATCCCATTTGGGAACGGGCTGTCTTTATTATGTCAATGATGAGGCAGGATTAGTGTAGGGTGTATCTCGAGTCAATCTCTTTTGAGATATAAAAGAGATTAAGTAAGAAAGCAGAGGGGAGGGGGGTGAGACAGATGCCAAGACACGTGATCTCCAAGGAACCTGGAAGCAGAAGCTGAAGAGACAAGGACCTTCCTCCAGAGCCAACAGGGAGAGAAAGCCTTCCACTAGAGCCAGCACCCTGAATTTGACTTCTAGCCTCCTAAATTGTGAGAAAATAAATTTCTGTTTGTTAAAGCCACCCATTTGTAGTATTTCTGTTATAGCAGCACTATATAATTAAAACAGAATTTGGTACCAAGAAGTGGGGGTGCTGCTGTAACAGATACCTAAAATGTGGAAGCAGTTTTGGAATTGAGTAATGGGTAGAGGCTGGAAGAGTTTTAAGGTGCCTAATAGTAAAAGTCTAGATTGCCTTGAAGAGACTGTTGGTAGAATTATGAACATCAAAGGAAATACTGGTGAGGGCTCAGAAGGAAATAATGAAAGCTATAGAGTCTCTACTGTCTTAGAGAATACATATGGCACCAGCAAAGGAATGTTGCTAGAAATGTGGATGTTAAATGTGCTTCTGGTGAGGCTTTAAAAGAAAATGATGAACAATGGAGGACAATGGAGGAAGGGCAATGCTTTTTTATGCAGTGGCAAAGAACTTGTCTGAATTATATTCAAATGTTTGTTGGAAGGTAGAACTTGTGAGTGACGAACTTAGATATCTGGCTGAGGAGATTTCTAAGCAAGATCTTAAAGGGGCTGCATGGTTTCTCCTTGCCGCTTATCCGTTTGCTGACTCGTGAGACATAGGGTACCCCAAACAATTTTTATGCCTCTGGATTTCTTTGGGAAGGAGGTAGCTCAATTTTAAGAGTTTAGCCTTGAGGTAGGAGCCTTTTGAAATTCGTGAAATTCAAGAACCCTGAGTTGGAGACTCATTTTTGGGTAGACTGAGCATTGTCTTAGGTGATGCCTCCTGGATGTGTGAATTTTATAAACTTTTCACAGGTTTGCCTTTATTTCTGTGAGATAAGCCTCCTGGCAATGTTTCCCAGTTACTATGTACTCCTGAGAATTTACTTATTGGGAGAATAAGCTATTCCCAGTCTTCATTCATAGTGGCCATTTTCTGACACCATTCATTGTTTCCAGGTGTTACTGGTTCCCTGTTTTCTAGCCTTTGCAAGAAGGAATAATGTATTGCAGTGCTACTTTTCAAGAGATTTGAATTCCTATAAGTTATTCTTACCCTGCATTCAATCTTAGGGCCCAATCATTGCGTCCACATGTAGCAGGTGGAAGGTACTGCTGTGAACAGTTCTGCAATATTCCAGGGCAGCTGTTTCTACTTCTTAGCTATTAGTGCTGCTTTTTTTATAATGAAGAATACATAGTAGTGGTAATTTTCCTGAGATTCTAATTCCTTTAGCTTTATTTATTTGGCCTGTTAGTACTGCTTTTGCAGTAATGAAGAATGCATTATAGTGGTAATTTTCTGAGATAAAAATCCCTTGGCTTTATTTATTTGGGCTGTAAGTACTGTTTTGCAGTAAGGAAGAATGCACTGTACCATGTTTTGAAAAGTTTCATGAAAAATGATAAAAAGGCTAAGAAGAAGGAGACTAGAATACAATGTATGTGCAGTCATTGCTGGGTGTCTTCATGTTTTACCTAATGTTTTGCAAATTTTCAAGAAATAAAATTAAAACAAACAAATGATTTTATCATTGACTCATACTGGTAGGATTTACTATGTCCAGTGTCTGCCAGGACATATGTAATCTCAGATAATGGGTATCAAAATTCATAACTCATAACAAGAATTCTGAATTGGTCCTTAATCAGCATGCTTTCCATTAGTGAAAACACATAATATCAACAAAAAATTTAAAGGAGAAAATAATTAGGTCTGCCAAAGGTTATAGTAAAATGTGAGAGAAAAGAGATAGGGGAAGAGAAATGCCAAGCCACATGAAGATTGCCCAGGAGCAGAAGCTCAAAAGAGACAAGGACCTTCCTCCAGAGCCAACAGAGAAAGCCTTCACCTAGAGCCAGCACCCTGAATTTAGATTTCTAGCCCCCTAAACTGTGAGAAAATAAACGTCTGTTTGTTAAAGCCATTCTCTTGTTACAGCTAGATAACTAAGACAAGCGCCTAGGCATTCTGAAGAGGAAGAGATCATGGTATAACAATCCCCATTTAACCTTGATTAGAATCCTGGCTCTAACTTTTTCTTTTCAGCTGTTGGAGGGACCTTAGCTCCTCATAGTAATAACAGTAGCAACAGTAATAGTAATAGCAATAATATGATTAACATTAATGTTCTAACATGTTAATTCATTTTGCTTGCCCAAACAATCCTGTGGTTAGCTATAACTAGTCCCATTTTAAAGTTAAGAAATTGAGACAAATAATCCAATTAAAAAATGGGCAAAGGATATGAACAGACACTTCACCAAAGAAGGCATTCAGGAGGCTAATAGACACATGAGGAAATGCTTGCCATCATTAGCCATTAGAGAAATGCAAATCAAAACTACAATGAGATACCATCTCACCCTGACATCACTGGCACGAATCAAAAAAACAGAAAATAACAAATGTTGGAGAGCCTGTGGGGAGATTGGAACTCTTACACATTGCTGGTGGGAAAGCAAAATGGTACAACCATTTCAGAAAACGATATGGTGATTCCTAAAAAATCTCGAAATATCGTACAATCCAGCAATCTCACTCCTAGGAACGTATCCTAGAGAAATAAGAACCATCACAAGAATAGACATATGCACGCTCATGTTCACTGCAGCATTATTCACAATAGCAAAAAGATGGAAGCAACCTAGATGCCCATCAACAGATGAATGGATAAATTATGGTACAGACACACAATGGAATAACTATGCAATGATAAAGAACAATGATGAATCTGCCAAACATCTCACAACATGGATGAATCTGGAGGGTATTACGCTGATTGAAATAAGTCAATCACAAAAGGATAAATACTGTATGAGACCACTATTATAAAAACTCATGAAAAGGTTTACACACAGAAAGAAACAATCTTTGACGGTTAAGGGTGAGGGGAGGGAAAAACACTAACTAGACAATAGATAAATGGTAACTTTGGTGAAGGGTAAGACAGTACACAATACTGGGGAAGCCAGCACAACTTGACCAAGGCAAGGTCATGGAGGCTTAACTGACACATCCAAACTCCCTTAGGGACTGAGTTACTGAGCTGAGGGCTAGGGACCATGGTCTCGGGGGACATCTAGCTCAATTGGCATAGCATAGTTCATAAAGAAAACATTCTACATCCTACTTTGGTGAGTAGCATTTGGAGTCTTAAAAGCTTATGAGTAGCCATCTAAGATAAATCTACTGGTCCCGCCCTGTCTAGAGCAAGGGAGGATGAAGAAAACCAAAGACATAGGGAGGGATTAGTCCAAAGGACAAATGGACCACATCTACCACAGCCTCCACCAGACTGAGACCAGCACAACTAGATGATGCTGGGCTACCACCACTGACTGCTCTGACAGGGATCATAATAGAGGGTCCTGAACAGAGGTGGAGATAAATGTAGAACAAAATTCAAACTCACAAAAAAAAAAAAAGACCAGACTTACTGGTCTGACAGAGACGGGAGAAACTCCAGGAGTATGGTCTCCGGACACCTTTTTAACTCAGTACTGAAGCACTCCTGAGGTTTACCCTCGAATCTAACCAAAGATTAGACAGGCCCATAAAACAAACAATAATACATGTAGCTCACCCATGTATATGAGACTAAATGGGCACACTAGCCTAGGGGCAAGGGCGAGAAGGCAGGAGTGAACAGGAAAGCCAGATGAATGGAAATGGTGAACCCAAGCTCGAGAAGGGGAGAGTGCTGACATGTCACGGGATTGGCAAACAATGTCACAAAACAATATGTGTATTAATTGTTTAATGAGAAACGTATTTGCTCTGTAAACCTTCATCTAAAGCACAATAAAAATAAAGTTAAGAAAATTGAGACACAAAGAAACAAAATAATCTCTTCCTAATGTTCCACAGCTGGGGGGAATTGGTGCTGGGACTTGAACTCAGGTGGTCTGAATCAGGTTTTGCAACTGTCCAGTCCTATGTCTCATAGAAGTGGAGACCAATTAGCGTGACTGTCCAGTTCACATCAGTTCACTCCATGCTCCTATGTGTCCTATGCTCTCCCTTTCCCGGTGATGGGTCCTGCCCCTACTTACCCCTGCCACAGGTGGTCCTATGACTCAGGACTGGTTCAAGGGGTGAACCTCTGCTCTAAGCCAGGTAATCTGAATCTTCCCCTGAGATTCTTCACACTAGAGCTACAGGAGAAGCCTCCTCTTCTCTTTGCTCAGAGACCCGAGGAGGTGACTCCAGAAGAGCAGGTAGTCACCTCCCCTCACTCTCTAACTGAGATGCCTGGTCAGGTGTATCTACAAAGAGCAAGCATGAAGCCTGGAGTGTAGCATACAGCGGGAGTCAGAAGAGTCTTGGGAGCCAGAGTCCCTGCTCCTGCCAACCCAAAGGTCAGCCTCACTCTAGCCCTTTCCACAGCATCTCCTTTTCTCTGTGAAGGTTAGTTCAAGTTGAGCATCATCATTTGCTACAGAAATATACCTGACCAATTCACCTTTCTAAACTCTAGTTTCCTCATCTAAAAATGGGAATAATAACACTTATCTTACGGTGAGATTTTAATAGATAATGCTTATAGAGTGTGTTGTATAGTGCCTGGTCCATGGTGCAGGCTTAGTGAATGTTAACTGTTATTAGATTCACTATCACCTGTGAATGCTATTTCTCATCCCTCTGACTAGTCCCTATAAATCCCTACTACCTGACCAGTCCTGATGTCAACTGAAGCTAGCACTGAAAGACTGATTAAAAGACAGTCCACCTTAAAGACCCATATAAAGGCCCATGTAAAGCATCTGTTGGAAAATCTGTGCCTCAGTGTTAGCCCCTGAGACGCACTATTCAACTAGTCACACATCCAGCCTTTGTTTCCATTACTGCCTCTATTTGTGTGTTATGTATGCTTTTTGTAATGTTCTCAAATCACATATGATTCTGTAATGCTATTAAATCATACGTGACTCTGTAGTATGTATGAAGCATTGTTATGTTGCTTCTGTAATGATCTTAAACCACTGATGTATAAATTACTTATAATGTGACTTGTTAGTTGCTGTTGATTGGATTCTGACTCATGGCAATCCTGTTTGTGCAGGGTAGAACTGCTCCATAGGGTTTTCAAGGCTGTCTTCTTTCGGAAACAGATTGCCAGGCACCTCTGGGTGGGTCCGAACTGCCAACCTTTCGGCTAGTAGTCAAATGTGATGTAGACATAGACAATTTTTGAACTTAAATATAGAAAAAAAAGAAGTATGTGATTTCATGTGAAGAATGTGGTAAACAACCTTTAAGTTGACCCTATACAGGCATGCTGTGATAAAAGAAAACATAACATAGTTAATCTTTGCCAACTAGCCTTAAGACATAAGTCAACCTCCCCAATCTCTACCCTGAAGTAAAAATGCAACATTTGGCTAATATCTAATCCTGGAGAGAAGACTTAACATACTAATCTTTGATTCACAGTGGCCCTTATCGTGTGAAGCCAAGGTGAGGAATTCACATATAAAGCCTGAATTTGTGCTCACTCACTAAAAGAAGGCAGAGATGGACCCTCTATCTAGAGTCTGACTCTCTCTGAAGACTGAGACTCTGGACTGAGATTCTATCTGCTGCTGCCGACCTTAGACCCTAGGTATGAGGGACCTCTGCCAAGTTCAAACTGTGGTCAAGACTTCCTCTCAAGACCACATATGAAAGGCAGATGCCTGAAGTCTAAAGATTTGGACTCTAACCATTGAACTAACATTGTAATTGTTAATTATGATTCTCTGGCTCTATAAAGAATTCATGAGGTCTTACTTGCATGCCTTGCCATGACTACCTTGCAATAAACTAAATAAGTTTATATATGACAAACCTATCTCTCTATTAATTTCTAAGATTAAATCCTACACGGTACTCTGCCCTCAGAGTAAAGGGGGTGAACAGACCCTCTGATTCCTCTCTGTGCTCAGAGCTGTGCCCAGAACCTCATATGGCAGACTTTTCTTTTCTTTTTTTTTTTTTTACTATTTTCCACCTTCACCTTCTATGAAATGTGGGGCGGCAGGGTCTACCAGGGGCATCACTGTGTGCATGTGTCTGTCTGTCTGTTTCTGCATACCTGGATTAGTCTGGTCGGCCTGGGTGAACAGCTCATTTACTCTATTGATTCCTGTGCATCATCCTAGAGCTGCAATAGTAAGGCCTTCTGGGCTGCAACTCTCTCCTGTCTGCCTGGGCTGCCAAGGACTCAGAGTCTTGGGATCCCTGCTTTGAAAGTGTTAATTGCAGTTGTTCTGTTCCTTTTCTGCAGGCTGGTTTCCCTGGTGTTATATTTAGCCTCCTGTCTGTCTCTAGTGTCAGCCTCTGCCTGTACTGAATCTAATAGAAAGAAACAGATTTGCTCACTGATAAAAGCTCCAAATGAGATTGGATGGGGGCCCAGAAAACAGTGTCAGGAGGAAAGTTGCCTGACAGGTGTGAGACAGGCCAGCTTGTCCTGGGTAAGGGACAAGCAGGCATTCACTCCAGGTAGATGCTGTGCATCCAGCCCTGGGAAACAAACAGGCTTGACGGGCAGTAGATAACTCTTCAGGTCAGGTAGACACAGGCACAGATCTACGCTTTGCTAGTTACAAGTGTCCTGATTTTGAGTGACACATTTAATCCCATTTGAGCCTCAGTTTACTCATTTGAAAAACAAGGACACTAGTAACTACCTTGCAGACATTTTGTTTAGGTTATACATGCCGGGCAATTTAGAGTGACTGCTATTTAGCAAAATGACAAAGTCATTTAATTAATGGAAAAAAATCTAAGAGGTTGTTCTTTCCAAATCAATACAGAGCTAATGGTGTGAGGTCTAAATATGGGGCTCAAATGCCCTGCGATGGTTAATTTTATGTGTCAACTTTGCTAGGGTATGGTTCCCAGTTGTTTGGCCAAACAGCAGTCTAGTAGCTGTCAAAGAGTAGTTACATGTGATTAAATTAGCTAGCCGTGGTAGAGCAGATTTTACATTTCATAATGCATTGTAATGTAATGCAATAAATCAGTTATTTGAGGTCATATCAGTGTAGGTGGATCCTAAACCTAATCATTTCTCAGTTATAAAAGATCAGATTGGACACAGAGACATACACAAAGGAAGAAAGAAACCACGTAAGGATTATCTACAAGCAAAGGAATGCTAAGGATCACCGACAGTCAGCAGAAACTAGGAGAGGCTCATAAAAGGAATCGACATAGCTGAGACCCTAATTTGGACTGAGCCTCCACAGGTGTGATAAAATAAATGTCTGTCCTTTAAAGCCACACAATTGTGGTATATTTGTTGTGGCAGCATTAGAAAAATAAGACACACCCTGAGAGAACAGCTGCCAAACACACCATACAACATAATCCCCAAAATGGTCTGTGTTTACTTTAATGTAGCAGACCTCAACCAAGTAAGTAAGCACCAGGCATGAGAGCTGCTGAGAAGCCTCAGAAGTGCAGTTGCATTTGGAAGCTGTAAATTGCTTATGCAAAGAGCTTAGCTCCTCAAATCTCAAAGAACTGGCTTAAAATATGAAAGCATATCCAAGTGATCATTTGCCTTGGGCAAAATGCATTACCTCAGCAAGTAAGCTCACTTTCAGAAGTGGAAGTCTGCTTAAAACATTCAGAACATGGCTTTTCTCAAAACTCACCAGACACCTGTAACCCTAGATTTATGCAAAAGTCTGACATTAATTTGAGTATCTTCCTCGAAAATGCCACTCAGTAAGTCTTCGTTTTCCTATACAGCTAAGCTCTGAAGTCTAGGATAATTTTTTTTCTTACAGTATTTAATTTTTACTTGACTGCCCACCCACCCCTCAATGCCTTCCATACCACTCCTGGTCCCTTTGAATGATTGTATTATCCCATGTGTAAATTTTCTGATGTGAAGGCAGGCCTGAGACCAAGATAAACTGCAGACAAGAGGGTGACCACCCACTGAAAAACATTTCCATACTGTGGACAGACACTGCAGGACATCCAAAGAGCTTTCTCTCAACAAAACCCACACATGTACACACACGCTTACAATTTACTTGTAAATTCATGATGAGAAAATGTCTTCTTCTCTTCTCCTGTGCTCCTAAACACCCAGAACAGGGTTGGATTTTGAGTAGATATGTAACAGATAGTTGCTGACTAGTGTAGAAATGGGCAAGGCTGGCTTCAAAGACAAACAGATGGGCCACTTATTTTCAACTAGTGAATAAAGAAATATTTATTTCTGCAAATTTTGGGACACTGACAGTGGAAAAGAGTTCTCAACAATTTGCATTTGCACGTGTGTGTTGCCCAGCTGACCCCATGAGAGTGGAATCTCCAAGGACTACACTTCCCCCAGGGGCCCACTATACTTCCATTTTACGTAACTGGGTCAACATTTATGAAGAAATGCGTGATGCTCCTAGTCAGGGAGATAGGTGGGAGGGAGAATCTCAGATCTCACTGGCTGCTAGGAAGGGGAGAAGCAATGCTGAGAAGAAATGAAGGCCATTCTCCTTGTCAGGAGACTGGAATCCATTTTTCTATCTTCACAGGGACCAGAATTTAAGTGTGCCTGTGGATATCCTCCAGTATTCTTTTTCTCCACTTGTAATGACACACAGATTCTCTCAACGTTATCATTTTTTATATTGAAGTAATCCCTTACTAGTCCTACTCAAAGATATAGTGAAAAACATTGAAGAAGAAAGAAAAGAAATAAAGGATGGTAGGTAAAAGTTTATAAATGGAAAGAACTAAAGAGGCAGAGGGGCCAGGAAGGGAGACTAAAGGAAATCATGCAAAAAAAAGAATAAAAGAGAAAAGGAACAATAAGAAAGATAAGGCTCCTGGTGATCTGGAGAATGCCTACTCATTCTTTAAGTCAGCTGTGAAGTCTTCCATGGGAAAGCTGGTAGGGATGCTCCTTGCACACATAGCACCTTGTGACGTCTCACAAAGTAAACAAAGGCAACTAAAATGTATTTGATTATATGCCCATTAGACTGTGGGAGCCTTGAAATCAGGTACCATTGTGATCTAGTTCAGTGCCTGGCAAATAGTGCTCAGTATACATTCCCTTACTGAGTGAATGGAGTCTCTGGGTGGTGCAAACAATTGAAGCATTTGACTGCTAACTGAAAATCTGGCAGTTCGAGTCCACCCAGAGGCACCTCAGGAGAAACGCCTAGTGATCTGCTTCCAGAAAAATCAGCCATTGAAAACCCTATGGAGCACTGTTCTACTCTGACACACATGAAGTTACCATGGGTCATAATCAACTTGATAGCAGCTGGTTAGTTGGTTGGGTGAATGAATGCATAAATTGGACAAGAAGAAAGAAGATATGGAAGAGGAAGTAGGATGGTTCACAGGATCTTTGATAGAGAAGACAATCCTTCAAGTGCAAGCTCAGAGCCAACTTCTCATATCAAGCCTTCTTGACCTCCAGGTCTCCAGTTTGCCCTGTTCTTCCTCTAGTCACCTGTAGAACTGAAGCTCTCAGCTGTCTATTGGTACTTCACATGTACAGCCGTGTGTGTCTAGTGGTCTATGCCCTGTCCCCATAGAAGATCGTATGCTCTAGGAGGGCAAGTGCTGACTGGCAAAATGTTTTTCCTTTGTGACTTCAAGCCTAGACCTGGTGGGGTATGCCCAGGCTCACATAAAGCAGCAGATGCCCAACTTTCACAATCGTAACCCTCAGCCAATGCCCATTCTCCAGACAAGGAGTTCTTAACCCTGGTGATCTTTAGAATCACCTATGAAGTTTTTGTGTGAAGCCCTGGTGGCACAGTGGTAAGAGGTATGGCTACTAACCAAAAGGCTGGCAGTTCTAAACTACCAGCTGCTCCTTGGAAACGCTATGGGGCAGTTTTACTCTGTCCCATAGGGTTGCTATGAGTCAGAATCAACTCGATGGCAATGGATTTATGAAGCTTTTTATAAACACACACATCTGTGCTTCACCATTGGGGTTTTAGATTCAGTAGATCTGGTAGCAGGTCTTAGGTCTGTATTCCCAAAAGTTCACAGATGAGGACTGGTACTGTAGCCCATACCTAAATTTACCAAAACGCCTTCCAGTTGCCAATCTTTGTTGGTTTTTCTTTTCCCACTTAATGACGCCAGAAAGTTTCCTCCCAGCTTCTGAGTTCTGATTCCATGCTGTTGGCTTCTCCACCTTAAATGATCCTTCTCACAAGGACACCTAATGTGATGAGGTCCAGGGGCAGCCCCTCTAAGGTGGATGCATATACAGGCCTTCTTCTCAAAGCACAGTTCTGTTCCAAGGAGACGTTTGAATTGGCAGACTGAGATACAGCTGCGCAATTAGATTTAGCATCTAGCAGTGGGCTTTGTACTGAGTAGCTGCTTAATAGATATCCTTTGATTGACAAAACCAAAATGTAGACTGAAAGAAAGTCTCAAACTGGAGGAGTTTAATAATGGTTATAGGCTTGAACTGTAATTAAAAGGGGGAAGAAGGGGCCAAATTCAGTAAGGAATAAAGCTCTTTTAAAATATTGCAGAATATATTGTTCTGGGAATGCCAACTGCAAGAGAAATTTTAATAAAAAAAAAAAAATAATCTGGTCAAGAAAAATTTCAGGAGAGACATTAGTTGGAGCAAAACCAAGTAATTTAAAATTGTTTATTTTAAACTGAGTGTTCGACGGCAGGAGGAGAAGGTACCAATATTTTCAGATATGATTAATTTTTAGAAGTCCCATTGGCTCCTTACTGAGGAATAAAATATCTAAATCATTAAAAAGTACAAAAATAACTATAAAACCATTATAAAATCTAAGGTCATGTCCACAAAAAAATATGTACATGACTGTTATGGATTGAATTGTGTTCCCCAAAAATGTATGTCAACTTGGTTGGGCCATGATTCCCAGTATTGTGTGGTTGTCCTCCATTTTGTGATCTAACTGTCCCATGTGTTGTAAATCCTAATCTCTGCTTGTGGATAATGAGGCAAGATTGGATTATGTTAAAGAGGATTAGGGTGGGACACAACACCCTTACTCAAGTTACATGCCTGATCCAATGTAAGGGAAGTTTCCCTGGGGTGTGACCTGCATCACCTTTTTTCTTACAAGAGATAAAAGGGGAGAGAAGTGAGCAGGAAGATATGGACCACATGCCACCAAGAAAGAAGTGCCAGGAGTGGAGCGTATCCTTTGGAAAGAGGTCCCTACACTGAAAAGCTCCTAGACCAGGGGAAGATTGATGACAAGGACCTTCCCCCAGAACTGACACAGAGAGAAAGCATTCCCTGGAAGCTGGCATCCTGAATTCAGACTTCTAGCCTCCTAAACTGTGAGAGAATAAATTTCTGTTTGTTAAAGCCATTCACTTGTGGTATTTCTGTTATAGCAGCACTAGGTAACTAAGACTGACTATTCAAAGCAGCATTACTCATAATAGCCAAGAAGTAGCAACAACCCAAATGTTCATCAACTGATGAATGGCTAAACAAAATATAGTGTATCTATACAATGGAATATTATTTGGCAATAAAAAGAATGAAGTATTAACACACGATATAATATGGATGAACCTTGAAGGCATTATGTTAAGCGAAAGAAGCCAGAAACAAACAGCCACATATTATATGATTCCATTAATATGAAATGTATAGAATAGTCAAACTTAAAGAAACAGAAAATACTGAAGTTGTCAAGAATTTCATTTTACTTGGATCCACAATCAACACACATGGAAGCAGCAATCAAGAAATCAAATGATGTATTGCACTGGACAAATCTGCTGCAAAAGACCTCTTTAAAGTATTAAAAAGCAAAGGTGTCACTTTGAGGACTAAGGTGCACCTGACTCAAGCCATGGTATTTTCAGTCGCTTCATATCCATGTGAAAGTAGGACAATGAATACAGAAGACCGAAGAAGAATTGATGCATTTGAATTATGGTGCTGGTGAATAATATTGAATACACCATGGACTGCCAGAAGAACAAACAAATCTGTCTTGGAAGAAGTACAGTCAGAATGCTCCTTAGAAGTGAGGATGGTGAGACTTTGTCTCCCATACTTTGGACATGTTATTAGGAGGCACCAGTCCCTAGAGAAGGACATCATGTTTGGTAGAGGGTGAGCGAGAAAGATAAAGACCCTCAACAAGATGAATTAACACAGTGGCCACAACAATGGGCTCATACATAACAACGATTGTGAGGATGGCACAGTACTCGGCGGCCTTTCGTTCTGTTGTACATAAGGTTGCTACGAGTTGGAATCGACTCAATGGCACCTAACAACACAAAACACAGAAACAGAAAGTAGATCAGTGGTTGCCTAGAGGCTGTGGAAAGGATGAATGGGAAGTGACTGCTAATGAGAACAGGGTTTCTGTTTTTGGTGATGAAAATGTTCTAAAATTGGATTAGGGTGATGGTTGTACGATTCTGTGAACATACTAAAAACCTCTGAATTGTATACTTTAAAACCGTGGATTTTATGGTATGTGAATTCTATCTCAATAAAGCATTAAAACATATCTAATAGGCAATATGAAGTATCATATTAAGTCAAACACAATTATGAAGGTTAAGCAGGAGTATAGTCATTGCAGAGTCATTTGTTGTCTCTTCTGGCACTTTTTGAAAACTCACAGACATGCAATAGAATGTTCCAAGTCTTAATTCCTGGAGGGTATGAGGGAAGAAAAAAAAAAGAAAAAAAAAACCCTTAGAAGTCTTATATTAGATCACAGTCAGAACAATCCAGGTATCTATACTGGGAAAGGAATTACACAAATGGTCAGGACCTAGACCCAGACAGGCCACTGCATGTGCCAGGCAGAGGGTCAGCCCGGCCAGGCAGAGTGTGACGCTCAGGGGTGGTAGCCAAGCCGAGCAAGTGTGGGCAGAAAAGTGATGTGGAATGTTGGGGCAGCAAAAACGTGGAAGTCCAGCTAGAAAGGTCAGCAGTATCACAAATGGTGATGGGCAGACAGTAGAGCCCCAGCCCCAGCCCCAGCCTGGAGTCCAAGGTAAGACCTTTCTCTCTAAGAATACCTGGCAAGAAGAGGTGAGCCGGGGTCTAGGAGGGACAAAAGATGAACTGCTTGGTCTGTGTGGCACTGATCACCTCCCAGTGGCCCAGGTGATTCCCACCTGTATCCTTCAGCTCCACAGAGCAATGTGAAACCCACTCGTCTTCTCCAGGGGCTCATAAGCCTTTTGTCCATGGCTCTCAGAGCACAAATGACCTCACAGTCTCCCTACCCACCATTCCCAGTGGACAAAGACTTTACTGATACAAGTAAGCAACACTGTACAAGCAAATTTGGAGATCTTATGAATACACCAAAGTCCCTGGGTGGCGCAAATGGTTTTGCGCTCAACTACAACCTCAAACCCACCTAGCAGCACCGTGGAAGACAGGTCTGACAATCTGCTTCCATAAAGACTGCAGCCAAGAAAACCCTATGAAGCAGTTCTACTCTGTAACACATGGGGTCATCATGAGTCAGAACGCGTTTGGTTTGATGAAAACTCCTGCCTTAGTCATCAGAGTATTTATGATTTACATTTGAACTACAATGCATTCACATCTGACAATTAGTTTAGGGAAAAGTCGAGGTGAAAAATATTTTTGAAACAAATATGTGTCTGTAATATATAACTGGAGATTATTTTTGTTAAGCCAATGAATGAAACTTAAAATGCTAAAGATAATTAAAGGGCAACTTAAAACTGAAAAAACAAAAACACAGCTAAGTGTAACTGAAAACCATGACCAGCTCAAAACACGGGCAATACCCTGATATCATTTGGTGAGTTCCAACTCCGTGCCTGATGGTGTGTAACAGAGGCTCTGCAGCTTTGCCAAGCTCTTGGGGGTGGTCAGATTTAATGGAGTAGTGAGCGTGTGTGTAGTAAACTGTGACAATACAATAATTTTGGCTTATTCAAGAGTTTAACCACAAAAACCAAAACCAAACCCATTGCCATTGAGTCGATTCCGACTCATGGCGATTCTTTAGGATAGAGTAGAACTACCCCATAGGGTTGCCAAGGAGCAGCTGGTGAATTCGAACTGCTGACCTTTTGGCTAGCAGTCGTAGCTCTTAACCACTGCGCCACTAGGGCTCCATTCAAGAGTTTAGTAACGTTTAATAACTTACTTAGTAATCCTTTAAATGTATATAAAAATGAATGCCTGTAAAATTGTAAGTCATTCACCCCAAAGTCAAAGATGACTTGTTGCCCATCTATAGGTTGCTCCTAGTCTACAAGTCAACTGAGGACCATAGAACAAAATCTCATCATACACAAGTAGCGCCCAGGTTACACACAAGTTAGTGTGTGTACCCAGGCCAACACCCAGGTCTCCTGCCCTCCAGACTAATTCTCTCCACCCTATACCACATGGCCTCTGAGCGTGGAGATTCTGAACTACAGGGCATTTTCCTACCCCATTCCACCTGGCTGTCTCCATTTCTTTTTGGAAGAAGTGGAGAACCAACCAACCAGCCAAAAAAACCTATTTATAATAAAATTAAACCTCCATCAGAATATATTCTTACCCAGAGCATGCTTGCTAATACCCAGGATAATTGTTTAAAGATAAAATTATAGACTTTTAATTTTCAGATTATTTTGTCACTTGGATAGTTTAATTCAACTGACATTGAAAGCTCTTCCTGCTTCAGCCAAGTGGTTCCTCTTTTATCCCTCCTTCTTCTTGCCAGCTAGCCTCTTGCCAGAGTTCTCTATTTCGTCTCCTCATGGAGAAAGAAACACTTTCTAATACCTTATTCTCTGGCTTTTCAGAGGTGACTAAGAACAAGCAACTTTCCCTTCAGAGGACTTCCTCAGGAAGGTTCGTATCAACTCAGGCTTGAACCTTACACATAGAAAATGAAGTCAAATGTCCCTCTCTTGAGGAAAAAAAAGTCCGAGGCCTAAAGATCTGGCATTTAATCCTACCTATCCCACTTGAAAATGTGTGACATTAGCTTCTGAGCCTCAGTCTCCTCAAATGTCACATGGGGGAGAGGAGGGATGTTTTCTTTCCAACCTAACAGAGCTGTGATTTATACATGTGCTTTGAAAAGCTAAACTTGCACTACAAATGTGTTGTTGTGTTCTTATCAGCAACAATAGTATTAATCTAAACATTATTAACCAACCCTGAAGGAAAGAAATACAGTCAACAAGGATGTGGCTGTATCTACTGTTTTTGTTATCTCCTCTAAGTTTTTCAGGTATGTCTATTACAATCAAAAAAATTTCTTCCAGAGAAAAGGGAAAGAGCATGACAATTTCAGTTAGCGGCAGGCTAGGTGTTATCTACATTGTTTAGAGTTCCACAATCACACAGTTTTCATCGCCACAGACCTGCTGCCATGTAATTCCACATGGTGAACTGGATTCTCACTCAGGGAAGATACTGGTGCTTGTTGTGCAGCCCTTTCTCCAGTGGAGCTCTCAAATATGCTTTTTTTGGGGGCTAATAAAATCACACCCTTCAGTGTCATGGGCACCCACTCTGTGGGCAGTCATGTCTTTTTAGCTGTTTCAAATAAAGAGATAAAGGAAATGGGGCCATAACATCCTGTTGGCTGACGCTGGACTTGGTGAGCCAAAGATGAGCTCTTTGAGGCCAAGTGGATGTTGGAGTCGTGGCTGCTCACAGCGCATGCCTGGCCAGCAACGGTACCTGCTTCTCTGCTTGGGGACGTGAGTGCCCTCATCGCTTCTCCCAAGCTCCCCTGTCTTGGGAACTTTATCCTCTGTGATTCGTCCTTGGATCCTAAACTATCTGACCTGGGGAAATGGTAGTAACAGAGACTTGGTAAATGCCAACGAGATCTCCTCCTCCAATAGATTTATGCAGATTAAAATGTACCAAAGACAGCCCAGGAAGGGGAAAATGGAGAGTGAGGACTGGATTCAAAAGCCTAGTACATAAACAAAAGGCATATTGTAGAAAAACCAAGGTTGGATATTAGGTTCAGATGAAAGAACACCAAGGCCTTGAGAGAAAGGAAAACTAGAATTTAAGAATTATCCAACAAGGATGCCCTTTATCACCACTCTTATTCAACACTGTGCTGGAGGTACTAGCCACAGCAATTAGGGTAGAAGAAGAAATAAAGGGCATTCAAATTGGTAAGGAAGAAGTAACAAATATCTCTATTTGCAGATGATATGATCTTATACACAGAAAATCCCAAAAAATCCACAAGAAAACTACTAGAACTAATAGGAGATTTCAGCAAAGTATCAGGATACAAGATAAGCATACAAAATCAGTTGGATTCCTCTACACCGACAAAGAGAACTTTGAAGAGGAAATCATCAAATCAATATCATTTACAATAGACCCCAAGAAGATAAAATACTTAGGAATAAATATAACCAGAGACATAAAAGACCTATATAATGAAACCTACAAGACACTACCCCAAGAAACCAAAAAAGACCTACATAAGTGGAAAAAACATACCCGCTCATGGATAGGAAGACTAAGCACTATGAAAATATCTATTCTATCCAAAGCAATCTACAGATACAATGCAATCCCAATCCAAATTCTGACAGCATTTTTTAATGAGATGGAGAAGCATATCACCAACTTCATATGGAAAGGGAAGAGGCCCCGGATAAGTAAAGCATTACTCAAGAAGAAGAACAAAGTAGGAGGCCTAACACTACATGATTTTAGGACCTATTATACCGCCACGGTAGCCAAAACACCCTGATACTGGTACAACAACAGAAACATAGACCAGTGGGACAGAATTGAGAATCCAGATGTAAATTCATCCACCTATGAGTAGCTGATATTTGACAAAGGCCCAAAGTCTGTTAATTGGGGAAAAGACAGTCTCTTTAATGAATGGTGCTGGCATAACAGAATATCAGCAAAAAAAATGAAACAAGCACCATACCTCACACCATGCACAAAAACTAACTCAAAATGGATCAAAGACCTAAATATAAAATCTAAAACAATAAAGATCATGGAAGAAAAAATAGGAACAACGCTAGGAGCCCTAATACATGGCATAAACAGAATACAAAACATTACTAACAATACCCAAACACTAGAAGAGAAACTAGATAACTGGGAGCTCCAAAAACTCAAACACTTACGCTCATCAAAGGACTTCACCGAAAGCGTAAAAAGACAGCCTACAAACTGGAGGAAAAAAATTGGCTACAACAAAGTTGATTAGTGTCTAATCTCTAAAATCTACAAGATACTGCAAAACCTCAACAACAAAAAGACAAATAACCCAATTTAAAAATGGGCAAAGGATATGAATAGGCACTTCACCAAAGAAGACATTCAGGTGGTTAACAGATACATGAGGAAATGCTCCCAATCATTAGCCATTAGAGAAATGCAAATCAAAACTACAATGAGATACCATCCCACCCCAACAAGGCAAGCATTAATCCAAAAATTACAAAAAAATAAATGTTGGAGAGGTTGTGGAGAGACTGGAACACTTATACACTGCTGATGGGAACGTAAAATGGTACAACCACTTTGGAAATTGATTTGGCGCTTCCTTAAAAAGCTGGAAATAGAAGTACCATACCATCCAGCAATCCTACTCCTTGGAATATATCCTAGAAAAATAAGCGCCATCACATAAATAGATATATGCGCACCCATGTTCATTGCAGCACCGTTCACAACAGCAAAAAGATGGAAACAACATAGATGCCCATCAACAGACGAATGGATAAACAAATTATGGTATATTCACACAGTGGAATACTACACAATGATAAAAAACAGTGATGAATCCTCAAAACATCTCATAACATGGATGAATCTGGAAGGCATTATGCTGAGTGAAATTAATCAGTCGCAAAAGGACAAATATTGTATAAGACCACTATTATAAGATCTCAAGAAATGGTTTAAACACAGAAGAAAACATTATTTGATGGTTACGAGGGTGGGCAGGGAGGGAGAGGGGTATTCACTAACTAGATAGTAGACAAGAATTATCTTAGGTGAAGGCAAGTACAACACACAATACAAGGCAAGTCAGCACAAGTGGACTAAACAAAAAGCTAAGAAGTTTCCTGAATACAACCAAACACTTTAAGGGACAAAGTAGCAGGGGCAGGAGTCTGGGGACCTTGGTTTCAGGGGACATCTAGGTCAACTGGCATAACAAAGTTTATTAAGAAAATGTTCTGCATCCCATTTTGGTGAGTCGTGTCTGGGGTCTTAAAAGCTAGAGAGAGGCCATCTAAGATGCATCAATTGGTCCCAATCCACCTGGAGCAAAGGAGAATGAAGAACACCAAAGACACAAGGAAAATATTAGCCCAAGAGACAGAAAGGGCCACATAAACCAGAGACTCCATCA